>NC_084838.1:88154467-88475300 GCF_033115175.1 Lepus europaeus | reverse complement strand
AAATTCCTATCATCCCACATGACCCAGGTCAGGCTTTTTTGGAGATAGCTCCCACCCACTCAGAGAATTAATCATTCCCACCTTTATTCAACTTTAGTGCTTCATACTTCAATTATAATACTTGCCTACTTGCCTAATTTTGTTAATGTCATTGTCACCCTTAAAAAATGCTAATAAGAGCTTCCATAAGCTTCAGGGCCCACAAAATATAAATCCATCACACTGGGTACAAATCAGGTATGAGATTTTATGACAATATTGTAAACCCGTGAAGAAGACTGAATATGTAGCCTTGATATGTCTTCTAAGCTAAAACAAGGGCTCTCATTAGGAGGAATGATGATTACCATGTAGAATGTAGTTTTTGTTTTACATGTCTATTTCCTTTTCTAAGACGTAGAATCCTCAAAAGCAAGAACTGGGCTCATTTTCCAGTTCTTCCATCAATCACAGGGCATGATATGTTGTAAACCCCAGCAATGGTTTTCAGACTAAGTGAACATAATACTAGATATGTGAAGTGTGAGAGAAATATTAGACATTTAGAGCCATGCTGTCCAATATAATGGGGGCCATAAAACCATTTGTGTGTGTGTGTGTGTTTATACTTAGAACACACCATTGTTTGGACCACCTTCATTTCAGGCATTGAACCTTCATAAGTGGCCGGTGGCTGTGGTATTGGATATGCAGATGAAGAACGTGATTTAAGTAAAACAAAACAAAAACAACAAAAGAACAGAAAGATGAGATTGTTTCAGTTCAGCTATCTATTAATGGTGACATTAAAGATCTAATTATATATGTTTCTATATAAAACCACATTAATTTTATGTCAAAATGTCCTTCTCCCCAAAACATTATTATTATTGTAGATTGAAGTGCACCCAAGTGTTTGTATTTAAATGTAAATGTGGAGGCCATAGTATTTTTAAAGTTTCAGAGAAAATAAATGCATCCTTCCAGGGTCAGGTGTTTTTTTGATATACAAATAGCATCATGAAGAGATAGTGTTCTCGTTTATGAAGCATTAAAATAACTACAAGACCCCTCATTTCACAGAATTTCTTGAGCTCATTATGTGAAAAGGAGCGTGTTGTGCAGTACGTCTGTCTTGGGAAACTCAACTGCTTCAGCTCCAGTAGATGCAAATGTTATATGTTTATATGAAAAGAAATTCATTAGACATCCCTGATGGTAAATTTCATAGGCAGGGAGCCTCATGTAAATCACTGGTGTAGCTTTGCTGACTTCCTAGCCCAGCTCGGGCTGTGTATCACTGCATGCAGCAAATTAGATTTCCATGAGCTTGGGAAAGTAATTGGGCCGTGAATGTAACCCGTTACTCAGAGAATTGTAAATGTCCGGAAATGAAACCAAATGATGGAAAATCCAATTAATGTTTTGGGGGCAACCAGGACCATAGAGATATGGAGCAGGCAGGGACTTAAGTCTAACCCTTAATTTTTCAAATTAAAAAACCCAAGGCCCTGAGGGGTTTGAGTGCCTCAACCAAGGTTAGATGAGTCAACTTGATACAATGGGGACTTGGATCCAGTTCTACTGGCTCCTTAGCTCTTCATTCTTTCCACTTCATCACATCAACACCCATGTTTTCCTCCATCCTTTCCTTTTTACCGTATTGGCCATTTTTCCTGAACTTTTCTGTCTTCAGAGAGGAGAGGGGAGAAAGAAAAGCCAAAAGTCAGTCGTCAGCAAGAGTAACTTCCATTATCATGTAATACAATAATTGCTTCTATTTCCTGCCATGTCAGAACAGAAACATATGAGATTATGTGTACTTGTTGTTTTTGGGGAAAATATTTAATTTTTGAGCCAGGAGTTGATGAAGGTATAATATGAAAAAAAGTGTGTCAGACAAATGCAGGGATCCAGAACAGGTTAGAGCCAAGACTGGTTAGAACTCGGTTATTGAGAGAGGAAAACTGGCACTTGATAAATATTTATTTGGTTGATCAATTAATTGAAAGACATGGCAGAGGAAGAGGAGGAATGATTGATTTTTTTCTCTTCTTTCTGCTTTCTTTTTTTTTTTTTAAACTAAGGCTTGTAGCCTTTTGAACATGGAGGTGCTTGAGGTTACCAAGAGCAGAATCCAGGGATGCTTTGTTGATGGCAGTGGGCCCCCGACTGAGCTTATTCTCAGCTCTTCTTCCGTATGCGAAAGAATTCAAGATATAAGCATGAAAATGTACATGTACAGGAAAGCAGGATTTATTTAAAGCAAAGGAAAAGTGCATACACAAGAAATAACTGCAGGCAAACTGGAGAGAGACAGTAGAGAGAATCAATTGAAACGCAAAAACCCACCTCAACAAGGTTCAGGCTTATACTATCAGGAGACATAGGGGATGTTGTCTGGGGGGGGATTAATTGAATATTCAAAGGATGTGGAGTTTGGGGCAGGGCTTGAGTGCTGCCCATTCTGTGGTGCCCTCTTTTGGAAATCTTGGAAGTGTCATGGTATCAGGTGCACGATGGCAGTCAGAAGCCAGCCATTGTAATTTTATTTTATTCTAAAATTTATTTATTTGAAAAGCAACTATACACACACACACACAGATATCTTCTATCTTCTATCTACTGGTTCACTCCCCAGGGCTGGGCTAGGTTGAAGTCAGGAGTCCGGAACTCATCCAGGTCTCCCACATGGGTGGCAGGGGCCCAACTCCTTGGGCTATTACTCTCTGCTGCTTTACCAGGCACATTAGCAGGGGACTGGATGGGAAGTAGAGCAGATGGGACTCAAACCTGTGCTCATATGAGATGTTGGACTCACAGGCAGCAGCATAACCTGCTTTGCCATAAGCACAGCCCCTTATTTTAATGATAAAACGATGAACTAATGGTTGTTGTCAGAAAACGTCCTGCAGCCATATTGGATATTTCCAGCTGGTGCAGGTTCTAAGTTTGTGACATAATGAAACATGCACTTTTTAAAATATTTATTTATTTATTTGAAAGGCAGAGTTATAGAGAGGCAGAGGCAGAGAATGAGAGAGGTCTTCCATCCGCTGGTTCACTCCCCAGATGGCTGCAATGACTAAAACTGCACTGATCTGAAGCCAGTAGCCAGGAGCTTCTTCTGGGTCTCCCAGGTAGGTGCAGGGGCCCAAACACTTGGGCCATCTTCTTCTGCTATCCCAGGCTGCAGCAGAGAGCTGTATCGGAAGTGGAGCTGCTGGGACTCGAACTGGCACCCATGTGGGATGCCAGCACTGCAGGCGGTGGCTTTATCCGCTATGCGGGAGTGCTGGCCCCTGGAAGTTGCACTTTTCAGTACATGGAAAGGTGACTGGGCTTGGTGGTGCATGGAAGACAGGATTGGGCAGTGCACAGAAAAGGAGATTTGGGTGGTGCAGACCAGGCTGCCACACAGGCAAGGCTGGGCTATCATCCAGGGGCTGGCCACAGCTGCCGCATGGGTTGCTTGGAGCTGCCCTGTGGGGGGGGGGGGGTTGGCTGGAGCTGTCAAACCTCAGCTATTCTCTGTATCTACCTACCTTCCCACAACACCTTCCAAAGCGTGACATCTTGTCTCCTGCAGACAGATGAGGCACTAGCGTCTACAGACCACAGCCTCATGCAGGGCATTTTCCCGCTGTGCGTTTTTGAAGTGGCATTTTGCCCTCTGAAACAAGAGGGCTGCCCCAATCGGCCCTTTCTGAGTTCCTTTGCCAACCCTATTGTTATGGGAAGCTGTGAAGATGTTTGGGAGCTGGTGTTAACATTCATGGAAAAATGTAAGAATTCAAGAACTGAATCTGTGTTCAGGAAACAGGCACATCACACCATCTTTCCCTTTGATGGGTTGAAACTAGACCTTTCCCACCTTTCTTGGTGGCTTGGGATAATGGGCCGAGGGGTCCAGAGGCAGCCATGGGTAAAGCCAGCCCAGTGAGGCCCTCTTTGCTTCTTCGAGGCTCTAACATGGGCTCTCCCCACTTTTATTCTCAAGAAAAAAAAAAAAAAAAAAAAAAACCACAGCTGCGCCTCTATGCGTAGATCCTGGAGTTTCCATGTAGCAGTGTGTTTATTTTAAGTCTCTGACTTGGCACTGAGGAGAGATTGAAAAGTGCCAGCCTCAGGTGCTGTTGATCTGTGGCTCCTCATGAATGTGGCATTCATCACTTAAACGTCATATATTTATAATCAGGGCCCAGGCAGTGTGACCTTGTTTTATTCCACATAGATGAGAGGCAGCTGGACGTGAGAGCTTCCGGCGTGTTAGCCATCCAGGACCCCCTTAGAATTCAGTTGATCTTTTTAGGTTTGATCTGTTTCCTTCTTTGCTATTTATATAAAAAGAAAACAGAAAAGAGGTGTGGGTGGAGGGGATGTGGCAGGGGATCCATGCAAAACCAAACTTCAAGGCAATCAAAGGTTGCCGAGCGTGGCCTTTCCATCCGAAGGGCTGCGGGAGGGGGAGGGAAGACAGCATGTCTGAGGCTTAGATCTTCCAGCGCAAGGTAATTAATTTCTAAGCCACAGTTTTCCCTTTTCTGGAAACATTAATCATGTAAATTAAAAAAAAAAAAAAAACCCTAAAAGCAAAAAACAACAGAGTCAATTGTTATTTATTGCTTCTGTGTGCAGTGGTGCTTAAAGAGCTCTCACCAGAAATGTTCACAGACTTTTTTTTTTCTTTCTTCCTGGACAGTCTGGGGCTAGCCCTGTACATAAATATCTTTTAGGGTGACTACTTCAGCCTCCTTCAGTCTCATCTTCCACCCTGTTCTGCCTCACTCTGCTTTAACCATTTTTACAAGATAAAGATGCAATCCCTTTTGATAATTTGAATTGTCCTTAAAAGTCAGAATGGTTAGAGTGAAGCAAGTCCTGCTTATTTTACTGATTGTGCCAAGTGGGAGTTTGCAGCAGTGGCGGCACTGTGGCTTTAAGACATCTGGTTATTTATCTGTCTCCAGCTGATTTCTCCACTCTCAGTCCATCCACCTTCCTACCCACCCACCCACCTACCCACTGTTTCCCCTTGTTGCAAGGTAGTCAGACTCTGAGATAAAACAAGTGAGGGCTAAACTAATTAACTAACCAGCAGTGATCTACAGCTTCAGCACCTTGCATTCCTGAAGATTTATCCCATTTCGAATTCATTGCCATTTCCCTCCAGGGAAATAAAGATTGCTGCCTATTAAAGATGGGGACAGAAAAAGGCACCTTCACTGGAGACAGGCTGTACAAGAAAATAATACTGTAATCATTCCCTCCAATCAGCTGAAAAGGATTAAATCTTCTGCTTCTAAAGTAATGTTCCAATTGAGCCTTGGGGAAGAATAATTCATGATTAGGGAGAAGGCTGGTCTAGCAAATGTGAACATTATGTCCATTACTTAAACACACTTCCTGGGCTGACTGCTAATGTACCCAAGGGACTCACAGCCCCAGCAACTGATAGGCGCAATGAAACAGGCAGACAAGGACAAGAAGTATTATCATCTGCATTCAACAGCACTACATAGACTTTACCACTGCTAAATCACTGCCTTTGGTAAATAGCCCAGATAACTCATTTTAATAGAAGAATTCTTCTCTTCTTTATGTGTATTAAACAACAGACTCTTATGAGCGGTGGCAGTGTATTGATTCCTGGGAAAGGCCGTGTGAATACCAATTCTGTAATTTATGCTGTTTTGTGGCTCTGGCTGTATTTGTTATGCATAGTGTATTAAACATTCAATAGCTCAATTTAATCTTTGCAGCCAAATTGCACAGCACATCATGCCAGATAGTGGTTGTTTCATATACACAGCCCATCTGCTTCCTGTTCTATAATTCATTCAGCAGGCAAAGTTTCTGGCAGCCTCAGGCTACCAAAATATATATATATCCTTAGGGTACCAGAAGTGCTTGGCACTCAATTAGTTTTCCGGGTAGCTAGTGCTGTGTGTGCATGAGCGGGGGTCTGTGTTTCCACTTTTATGTGAATTAAAGATGGGAATAGTTTGCTAAGTTCTGTGTCCTCATCTGGACAACTTTTCGTAAACTTGTGGGGTTTCACAAAACCAAAAGAGAAAAACAAAGTTAGAAATGAGACAGGATGATCCTGCTCCCTTGGGAAATTATCCACAGCAATAAAATGTGTTCTCTCGACCATCCCTATATAAACAGATTGATTTATATCTTTTTGGGGTGGGGGAGGGAATAAATAAAACAAACCAAAAAGTACTAGAAACTCTTGGCTCTTCTGTTTGGATAAACCACTAGAGATCATCTCTCTTATGGTGAATGTTTATTTTCCCTACAATTCCCTCCTTTTATGGAGCCCTGCCCCTATCTCTTAATGTAGATGGCAACTTTGTCCTTTCCCCATCTCTGTTTCCTATTTGTTTTTAAAGAAGTCAGTGCCTAAGTGTTGCCCAGTGGAAAACTGCATTTGTAGTTTATTGAAGTCTTTCTGTAACTCCCAGTGCAAATGCCTGATTTTCAGAGCATTTTATGGCCACAGACCACCCTGGGTTTTGGGTGATCGTTTTATACCTTTTTGGGAAAAGTGACCAAAGAACTCATCTTATGGACTGGAATTACAGCCTTGCAGAGTGGAAGTAGATCATCCCTTCCAGTGACCTCATTTTACAGGTAGTAACAGCCAACACTTGGGTAATGCTTCAGAGCAAGATCAAGCACAAGGGTGCAAACAGACCTCAGCAAGGGGAGCCAAACCACTGAACCCTGACTCCTGGGCACGTTGGGGAACTGGAGCACCCGAGCCCACTGTGGAGAAGAGCAGCTGACACTGAGCCACCCACTGCGCAGGGCCCATGTTTCCAGATCTTCTGGTTTTTCAAGAGAAGGTGCATGTCTGGACTTTTTTTTTTTTTTTTTTTAAAAAGTGGGAAATCTGTTTCATTTTTTAATGTTGGCAATGCATGATATTATATTTTTTAAAACACTGCCTGGGCCAAACAAAACACATCTGCAGGTTCATCAGAGCATTTGAGATTGTGGTTAGCAAACTCTGCGTTGGGGTTTATGCCACCCTCTTCCATGCATTCTTGTTATGAAAAGATTTTTTTAAAATCTGTTTTTGTATCTTTGTAGATTTTTGTATATTTTCTTGTGTATTTTCCTGATAGGAAACCAAAGTCTGGGGAGAGGAAGGTGTTGCCTACCTTTGTACAATAAATGAGGGTGCAGAGCTGGGGCCAGAATTAAAATCTCCTGGCACAAACTTCTGGACTCCTTCCTCCTGTGTTCCACAGTCCCCCTGCTCCCAGTCTGGCCCAAATTAGGATTTTTCAGTATTCTTTTCCTAGAAGTTGAGATCTTCTCTTTATACCAGGGGATTCCACTTTATTTCTGCTCTTATTAACCCACTCTAGCATCAACATGATTGGGACACATTATTTTGATTCATCTCTACTTTTCTCTAAGATCATGCTTTTTGGGTAAACCACATGTCCACAAGCACAATTCAAAGCACAAACAAAACATTTGCTTTTTTCCCCTGCCTCCCAGTGTCTTTAACAAATATTAATTGATAGTTGTCTTCCCAGTCCTATGTCTGCCTGGATGAAAACTACAGAAACCATAATATTTTCTGCTCATTTTTTAAAGAAAAAAAAAAAAAGATTTATAATCCGGAGGATCAGCGAGGGAGAGAGGAGAGAGAGAGAAAGAAATATACCATCAGCTGGTTCATTCCCCAGAGATAGGCTAAAGCCAGGAAGCAGAAACTCCATCTAGATCTCCCACATGTGTGGCAGGGGTTCAAGTATTTGGGCCTTCTTCCACTGCTTTTTAGGCTCATTAGCTGGAAACTAGATAGGAAGCAGAGCAGCTGGAACTCTAACCTGCACTGATTTGAGATACTAGCATTGCAAGCAGTGGCTTAACCTGCTGCACCATAGCATCAGACTCTGTACTTATTCTTGACTAACACACACTATTACATTTCCTTTGTGTTACAAACAGTTTGCTGATTTACTAATATAAATTTTCAGACCTGAGGAGTAGCCAAAGTATCCAACTTGACTCAAGGTTTGTGGTAGGACTATTTCTAAGAGTGACCCTCAGTCTTGTACACTTTGCTTCCCATTGAATGCAGCTGAAACCAGCCAATGTGGTGAGCTTTCACTCCTAAGATTATTTTATTTTGTAGGGCAAAATTAAGATGATCTGGGTGGAGCTATTGAATCACATGCATCCTATAAAAGCATAGGTGGCAAAAGGAGAAGGTATAGAAATTCTATGCCTGAGAGGGATTCAAGGTGCTATTTTTGGATTTGAGAGTGATGAGGCCATGTACAAGAACCTGGATCATAAAGAGCTGGAAATGGGCTACTGACCTCAGACCTAAAGCCACAAGGAACAAAATTCTGCTATAGCTTTTTGAGCTTGGACATGGATTCCTTTCTAGGGCCCCAAGATTAGAGTTTTGCTGGCCAACACCTTGATTTTGGCCTCGAGGGAATCTAAGTAGCCAACCTTGCTATTGTAGGATTGCTGACCTATAGAATTGTGAGATGGTAAGCAGACATTGTTTTAAGCAGCCAAGGTTGGGGTAATTTGTTATGTAGCAGAGGTGCATGAATACAGGTTTAAACCTTCCCTTCCTGGGGTGGGCATTTGGTTTGATGGTTAATATACGGCTTGGGATGCTTGCATCCCATATCAGACAGAGTACCTGTGTTTGAGTCTTGTCCCTGCTTCAGATTCTAGCTTCCTGCTAATGCGCACCCTTGGGAACAGCTGGTGATGGCTCAAGTAACTGGGCTCCTACCACCTATGTAGGAGATCCAGATTGAGCTCCTAGCTCCTGGCTTCAGCTAGGCCCAGCCCTGGGGTTGCAGGCATTTGGATAGTAAACCATATGGGAGATCTCACTCTCTCTTTCTGTCTCTCTACCATTCAAATAAAATACATAAATAAAAATTCATAAAAAGAAGCCTCCCTTTCCCCACCTAGGCTTTCAGTGATGAAGGGGCATTTCTTGGTGTCTATCTCTGTCTAGTTGCTATTTTGTTTTTTCTCTTGGTAAGGTGGGAGTGAGTAGAATGGGAGAAGAAAAATGGAAGAGCTAGGACAGTTCTCTGACTGGTGATTTCTTCCTTGTGCATCTGCAGAGGGGTCAAGCTGGCTTTTAAGGGCAATTTTTCAGGGAATTCACAAGTTCTCTGCTGCCCTTATCTTCTGCAGCTCCCTTGCCTGGGCTGATGCTACATTATTCTGAACTATCACTGAGTGACTTTAAGAAGTTCTTGTTTGGCTTCCTCTGTTGCATGATCCACTTTTGGCCCACAGTAATGCCTTGCTCCTCCTCCCACTGCCTTGCTGTGATTGTTGCTGGGGTTTAAGGTAGACTTCATGATACAGTGTGATTTTAGCATTATAGCCAAAATAATCAATTCTTTTCTCACCTTTTCATCTAGTGGGCTTGTCAGGCCCCAGTCTACAGTCTGCTTTGTGTTTCTCAGGCATGAGTTGGTCACTGGCTCTTTTTGTCTCCCCATGGCACAATATCCCATTGCAAAGCTCTCTGGGTGCAACTTTTTAGGTCCTCCCAGTAGATGCATGGAGAGGAGGCAGCATCTGTCAGTTCTTTCCCTAAGGGACAGTTAGTGGGGTAGAACCAAGTTGTGAATTTGCACATTTTGGAGTGTGGGCAGCATTCATATTATAATTATGTAACTAGCAGCTTCTGGAAGTATAGAGTGTGTACAATGAAGTTAGAAGGATGACCTTGAGTTGTGTCATGGGATTCCGTTCATGATGGGAATTCACTGTAGGATATAAATTTCTTCCAAAAATATCCTTCACCCATCTTCTCTCCTTTCCTTCTCCTGATATGCCTGAAACAAGTCCATTCCATCACAGCATTGGTCTCTACCTGATGCCAGATAAGTCCAGTGGCTCCATCTGCAAGCACTTGCTTGTAGGTAGAAGTCTCGGGCTTTGGCAGTGCTGGATATCATGGCAATGAGTCTGTTCTGAGTTCCAATGGAGGTTCTATTCTTCAGGACCTGGAGTCTTTCTCTGCTTTCTCCTGAAGGGTGGAGGAGGGATGGCAGAAGCTGCCCCTGGCAGCCTGGCTATAAAGGCTCTAAGTACTTAGTCTTCAGGAATAGGCCTATGGAACCCTGCCTGACTCTGAATTTTTATCAGTGGTCCTGGCCCTGGGATTCAAGTCTACAGACTGGACTTAATTCCTTCTCTCTCCTCCATGAAAGTGGTGTTTCTCTCCATGCTGCACTATCTGGAACCAGAGGAGGAGTGACACAGACAACTCTCTCCTTCTTGCTTTTTTCGATGTGACTTTTCTTATTTTTGTTCTAAAGTTGGGCACTGGTATCTCTCATGAATGTGACTAAGGTATGTGAATAAGTGTTTAAATCAGTGTCTCTGTGAGGATATTGCTGGAACATCTTACTCAGCAAACAGCTTGCTCCCTTGGTGAAGTGACTTTTTGATGCAATTTCTCCTCTTCATGTGGGTCACCTGTATGGCCACATGCACAGAGGCCTTGTGTTTTGAGTGAGTGAGCATGTGTCAATTGTACAAGTGTCCACTTTGACCAGCTGAAGTTCTGCTAGTCTAGAAGATCACACCTGGAGAACCTGCCTGGAAGGTATCAGAACTGTTCTTATTTTGTCCTGTGTGCCAACTTATCACTCTCTGATTCCCAGTAAGAGTTGTTCTTTCCCCTACTTTTCATCAAAACTGGATCACTAGGGTATAAATGACTGATGGCTTAAAGTGTTAATTTCATATACTGGAAGTGGGAGAGTGAGAGGAGACTGCGGGGCACCAAAGCATTGGTAATAATGAGGAGATGGGCCGGTGCTGTGGCATAGCGGGTAAAGCCTCTGCCTGCAGTGCCCACATCCCATATGGGTGCAGGTTTGGGTCCTGGCTGATCCACTTCCAATTCAGCTCTCTGCTATGGCCTGAGAAAGCAGTAGAAGATGACCCAAGTCCTTGGGCCCCTGCACCCACGTGGGAGACCCAGAGGAAGCTCCTGGCTCCTGGATTCGGATCAGTGCAGCTCCAGCCACTGCGGCCATTTGGGGAGTGCAACAGCAGATGGAAGACCTTTCATTCTCTCTCTCTCTCTCTCTCTCTCCCTCTCCCTCTCTCTCTCCCTCTCCCTCTCCCTCTCCTCTCTGTATAACTCTGCCTTTCAAATAAATATATAAATCTTTAGAAAAAAAGAGTGAGGAGAGTTGTTTACAGAATAATGGAGAAACCATAGATATTTCAGTTTCCTTTATAATTTTATCCAAGGTTTTTCTTTTATGTCTACTCTTCTTTCCTTCCTTTTCTCTCTCTTGGCACAATTACTCCTCTTCCTCTATCTCAGCCTGTTCCTTTACCACCATCTTCTCCAATGTTCTCTTGGGGTTTATACTTGCTGATTTCTGTTAATTTATTTATTTTTAAATTAAAAATATTTGTTTATTTGATAGAGTTACACAGAGAGAGGAAGAGATAGAAAGATATTCCATCTTTTGGTTCACTCCCCAGATGGCTGCAATGGCCAGGGCTGTGGGCCAGGCTGAAGCCAGGAAGTTTTTCTGTGTTTCTCAAGTGGGTTGCAGAGGCTCAAGCACTTGGGGCATCCTCCACTGCTTTTCCCAGGCCATCAATAGGGAGCCAGATCAGAAGTGAGTCAGCTGGGACTTGACCTGGCACCCACAATGAATGTTGGTGTCCTAGGTGGCAGCTTTACCCACTACTGCACGGTGTCAGTCCCTAAACTTATTTTCAGGGGGATAAAGACCAATGGGCATGGCCTTCCTTTTTGCCATGTTATGTTCTGACTTTGTTTTTTTTTTATTTTTTTATTTTTTTATTTTTTTATTTTTGACAGGCAGAGTGCACAGTGAGAGAGAGAGAGAGAGACAGAGAGAAAGGTCTTCCTTTTGCCGTTGGTTCACCCTCTAATGGCCGCCGCGGTAGCGCGCTGCGGCCTGCGCACCGCGCTGTTCCGATGGCAGGAGCCAGGTGCTTCTCCTGGTCTCCCATGGGGTGCAGAGCCCAAACACTTGGGCCATCCTCCACTGCACTCCCTGGCCACAGCAGAGAGCTGGCCTGGAAGAGGGGCAACCGGGACAGGATCGGTGCCCCGACCGGGACTAGAACCTGGTGTGCCGGCGCCGCAAGGCGGAGGATTAGCCTGTTGAGCCACGGCGCCGGCATATGTTCTGACTTTGTAAGAAGAGAAGGAAATTTGACCTTAGATATCGGACTATTTTTGTTCCCTTCAAGCAATTTCAAAGTTGTTGAAGAGAGTGACCATGCACCTGCCTTCAGAAATAGAAGGCATGGAGGATTGATGACAGCTAGGCTGGTTCTCCAGTAATAAGTACTCAAGAAGTGTTCAAAGAGTAGAAGAGTTCCTATGGTGAGTTTACAGCAGACACAAATATTTAAGTTTCAGGAGGCAAAAGTGAAATTGCTTCACCTGCTTAAAGCTGGTTTCCTCTTATTGTGTTTCTTGCTTTTCAAACTGGCCTGCAGATGAGTTACCTATACTGCCAGTTGTCTTCAGCTGGAGTGTGAGAGAGGCAGTATAGGAGTTTGTTGTTGTCTAAATTAATCCCTGCACTCATATTGCACCAGAAAGAACACCAGGGCTCAGTTCATTCTGGGGAAGTGGACAAATATTGGCTTGTATTCTATACCTCAGGGCACAGGGGAAGTGGCTTCTTCACTGATGTTTAGATGGCAAGACAAGAGACTGGGCTCCTTTAGTTGATCAGAGATTCTCTTTGTGAGTACAGTAAGATATTTCCAAACAGGGGAAATTAAAAACAGAGAAGACAAGTATAAAACAAAACACCATACAAGCAATCCTAATAGCAGAGTTAATTGTTCTCCACATGCAGGCTGAACTCTTTGTACTGCATTCCTGAAAGAGAAGACACAGTTTTGACAAACAGAATTGGCATAAGCCAGACATCTTGACAGGGAATGCTCCGGTAAAGACTGTGCTCAGAAAAGGCATAAACTCAATGCATCGTAAGGCTGACGGCTATAGGGAATAGCCCAATAAAATGAAAACAGTCTGCTTGGTGAAAACGCTTTACATGTGACCATATATTCACTCTAGAGGAGATATCTTAAACAAACTTCAGCAGAAGCACCATTCAGGTGATGACAAATGGCGGCAATGCTTACATACACCTCTGTCTGCTCTTAAAAGTGAACCAGAATTGGAGGTGGTGCAATGTATGGGAAATGACAAGCATTTCACTCCTACTTTAGCTCAACTTTCCTGTTCAGTAAACACATGGGCATCTGCCATTCCCACCTGGGTTATTCATTCTAGGAGGAATGCATGCACGCTCACTCTTTAACCATTTGGTTGCTCAATGAGAATGATCACCATTGCCCTGCTCAGCCCATTTAGCACCTCTGAAAGTCACTGCGTGGATTTAGTGATTAATGATGATTGATTTTTTTCTTGCTAGCCTAATCGTCACACTTGAGCAGGGCTGATGTAGACCCAGCTGTGCTTAATTAGCCCAGAGGACTTAGAAACCATATTTTAAAGACAGGCTTGTAATGAAAGAAGCCTTCTCGATGGTGCAGCCTGCTGAGGTGAACCCAGACATTTGGCGGACACAGTTTTTCATTAGGTCCAAGGAGCGTGTTTGGGAAATGGATGTGGCATAAAACAGACATATGTTCTCACATTAGACTTGGGAAAGCTCTGTTGTCTTCAAGCACATGGGTTGTAAATAAGAATTTATTTCTCTGTGGCATGATCTTGGCTAATTAGGATAAAATGCTTGCTTCGATTTATAAGGTGGGAGTGTTATAGCACACTATTCTATATATCATATTTATCTTTATGCTTTTGATTAATTTATCTTTATTTAATGCCGTCTTAAAATGTGAACTCTATAGTCCTCAAAAATGTGGGATGTATATAAGATTTTTTTTTAAATCTAGGATGCAAAATAAGGAACCAAACTTCCTGCCTTCTCTCTCTCACTCTCACCTTCTTTAGACATAACCTCTTTGGTCAATAGAAAAATTATTTCTAAACTCAGTCTATGTCTTACCTCTTACCATCAAAGATTTAATATGGACTTGTGTTAACATGAGCATGTGCTTACTAGGCATAGTCCCAAGCCATAACCCTATTTCATATACACAACAGAAAATCATCCAAGTGTCATTAAAGCTTCAATTTCAGGTGGCATCTATTTTGAGTCAAATTTGAGGCAATAAAACAGGAAAAACATGATTCTCATAATATTTCTCTTACTTTAGCAGGCTCAGAGGAATGTTATGAAGATGCTCCATGAATTTCCCACAAGTATGTACAAACAGACATATGGATGCTTCTGGGAATTGAGGAAATGTTCATGTGTAGAAGTCAGAAGAAGACAGAGAAAAATCTCGTTCAAGGCTTGGTACCATACCATTGGGCTGTTGGCTAGGGAATCCTTATGAAGTGGGAACAAAGAGAAGACTATTGAGAGCGGGGGAGTGGGAGTAGCAAGTAAAGGGGATTCTCAATGAGCCCTAGAAACCTGGAAATTGAGCCTCAGAGAGTTGCTGATTGTTGGTATGAAACAATATTTTGGTATCAATACAGTATTGTATTTACACAGAATGCTACACTGTTTAGAAGTCTTTGGACTGCAAGTGACAGAAAGTAAATTTAAATAGTTTAAACCAAAAGGGGAATTTGTTGGTTCACCTTGCCTAGGAGATAGGTTCAGCTCATGGGACTGAAGTTATAGACTAGCACACAGGGTCTCAAGAAGTGGAACAAAGCACTTGATCAAAGTGTCATTCTCTGATTCTTGCTACCATCACCATCCATCCAACCAGTTATGTCTCATTTTACATATGCTTGACAGTTCTGCAGATAGAGTTTCTCCAAATGGCAACATTGAGTCAATGCAGTGGACAGAATTTCTTTGCCCCTGCATGCATATGCAGGAAAATTGCCTGGCCTGTTGAATCATCTTGTCATCCCTTAACATGGTCTAGAGAAAGAGGTATTATTTGGTTAGGCAGATGTCATGTGCCCATACCTGTGGGTGACATTTGAAGGTGAGGAGAAGGTATTATTTACGTAATAAAGGGTAGAAGAGTTTGCTGGGCACATGACAATAATAGTTACCCTAATATCCTATAAACACAATGCTATATTAGCACTAAGCAGCCTAATAAAAATACTATTTTCTTAATAGCAAATATTTTTACTTACAATTAATTAAGCTTTTATTCTCAATTATGTTATTGGAGACAAACACCTGGTCTAACTTCACTGAAGAAAAATTCCAATTCTAGACTAATCAGTAGTACATACATGGAAAGATATAAAAGTAATTGAAACACACATTTATACACACACATGGGGTCTTCAGTTTGTGAAAAATGGGCTTTAAAGATAAAGTGCATTTCCCATGAAATTCTTTAAACACTGTGTGTGTGTATGTGTATGTATCTGTTTACAAAACAAAATGTCTATCTAGTTCAAGTTCTCCTTCTACAATAGGAACAGACACAATAAAGGGTTGTCTATATAGAAGGGGCTTGCTGTCCGTGAACTTGTTTCCAGCTTGATTGCGAAGCATCCTGAGGTGTAAAGCTTGGGTGGTCTGCCTTCTCAGGATTTAGATCAAATAGTTTGTCTCAAGTTTATATTGTGGCTTCAGGTTATCCACTTTTGCCATTCTTGAAGAGTGAAAAGTTTTCCTAGCATTAACTAACAGTAAGCAAGAAGGTCCGAGAAGGCAGCAAATGTTATGTAAGGCAGTAACAGGCTTCATTCAATTTCTATCCTCTGGGCTTAAGTCAGTTATTGGTGAGACAAGGCTTCAGGTCAAGTCTTGTAAGAACTGCTGGGAGTTGCTATGGGAACTGCTTGGTTTTCTACTTTACTTGTTTCTTCCTTTTTCATTCTGAGCCTGAGCAGATAAATTTCTGTCTGACAGTATCTCATATGCATATCTTGGATCCTGGGCATGAACAAGCGAATTCTCACCTTTTTTCCTTTCCTTCCTCACTATCATTGCTTATTTGCATTTAAATCTGGGTGAATCTAAAGTTCTCTTTGCAAGGGAAACCCATTCCTTGTGTGGTAATCTATATTTATAGAGAATTAGAGCTTGATTTCATTTAGAAGTCATTGTATCATGACACACTCTATGAGAATCTGCCTAAATAGAAACTCTCCTCTGGACCAAGGCTCCCTGTGGCCGTTCTGTTTTTCTTTATTAATATCCTGGTCATCTTTTGTAAATAGTCTCTATTTTCTCCTTTGTGGTAGTTTTAGGCTCTGAATTTAATGTGCTCTTCATTTAATATAGATTTAAGCATTTTATATGGGAATACCTTAAGATCTAAGGAAATATCTGATAACAGAATAGTGAGAATATTTCCTTTGTTGTTTAAATAATAGTATGTTTTCTGGGCTTTAATTTTCTCTTTTTGAGATTTATTTTATTTGCTTATTTGGAAGACAGAGTGACAAAGAGGAGATAAAGAAAGAGATCTTCCATGTTCTGGTTCATTTCCCAAATAGCCAAAATGGCTGAGATTAGGCTAGACTGAAGCTAGGAGCTAGGAACTCCATCTGGGTCTCTCACACAGGTGGAAGGAGCCCAAGCACTTGGGCCATCTTCCACTGCCTTCTCAGGTGCATTAGCAGGAAGACGGATTGAAAGTGGAGCAACTGGGACTGGAACCAACACTCTGATATGGGATGCAAGCAACATGGCAATGGCTTAACCTGCTGGGCCACAACTCTGGCTCCTAACTTCCTATCTTAACAGTAATTTTGTCTACAAGCAGTAAAAAGACCTCTGCCAACAATTAAATCTTTTCTTTTTTAAAGTTGCATTTTTTATTTATTTTTAATTATTTGAAAGGCAAAGAGAAAGAAAGACTAATATAGAGATCTTCCATTCACTAATTCACTTCTGAAATGCCTGCAACAGCCAGGCACAATCTTATGATGGCATAAAAATGTCTAGCTCTGTGAAATGATAAAATGATTATAGAGATAAATAGTTTATAGATTATATATTAAATAGTAAATAGATTACAGAGATAGACTAGTTTTTTTGAAAATGTATACATAGAGAATATGTATATTCAGGTGTCTTTTGGTACTTGTAGGGAATAGGTTCCAATGCCCTCCACAAAAATCAAACTTCTCAGCGGAGAAGCATTTAAACAAAGTGCATTTCATCCACCGTTGAGTGAGCCCAAGGATGTGGAACCCAAGGGATTGAAGGTTGATTCTATATATGTTCTACAATCACATATCAACAGCACTTTCATTAGCATGGTGGAATCACAGGTCACCTTCATTCAGTTTTAAAATTTTCCTTATTTGTATTTTTTCATGAAAGCATGCATTTTCTTTTACATTTTTCTATCATTTAAGTAAATAATGTCCCACATATGACACCAGTATGCCATATGAGCACTGGTACAAGTCCCAGCTGCTCCATTTCCGATCTGTCTCCTGCTAATGCTCCTGAGAAACCAGAATAAGATGGGCCAAATGCTTGGGCCTGTGGCACCCATGTGTGAGACATGGATAGAGTTCTCGGCTCCTGGCTTTGGACTGGCACAGCCCTGGTCATTATGGCCATTTAAGGGGTGAACTGGCAGATGGAAGCTCTTTCTTGCTCTCTCTGTCTGTCTGTCTTTCTTTCTCCTCTCTTACCCTCTCTCTCTCTGTAACTCTACCTTTCAAATAAATAAATAAATTATGAAATATAAAATAAAATAATATATATTTAAAAATAAATTAAATAATGCCCTCGATAGGTTTTTATGTAAGAGACATTTGGCATCCATGATATGGCTTGACCAGAAATATTTTTCACTAGAACCTTAACAACTTTGAGTGTAAAGCCACCTCCTGCAGTGCCGGCATCCCATATGAGTGCCCATTCTAGTCCCAGCTGCTCTACTGCCGACGAAGCTCTCTGCTGTGGCCTAAGAAAGCAGTAGAAGATGGCCCAAGTCCTTGGACCCCTGCACCCACGTGGGAAACCCAGAATAAACTCCTGGCTTCTGGCTTTGGATCTGCGCAGCTCCAGCCATTGCAGCAAAGGGGAGTGAACCAGCGGAAGTAAGATCTCTCTCTGCTTCTCCTTCTCTCTCTGTGTGTAACTCTGACTTTCAAATAAAATAAATAAATCTTTAAAAAAAACTCAATGAAAACTTTTTTTTGCATTGTAACACAGGTATTAACATTTCAATGAACAGCTTCAAGATCATTTCAAAGGATTCAATAGAGATGTACACAAATTGTAGCACTGCATCTTGAATCCTAGAGTTCACCCCTGTGGCCTGGACTTCTTTAAATGCAGGTTCGCATTTATGTCTAGAGTGGGGCCCGAGATTCTACATCTCTAGCAAAGCGACTTGTCCATTCATACTTTTCGTAGTAAGTACTGAGAGCAGCTATGTATGTAATTGCTCAAGGCCATCTATCAGAGATATCTATGGCAATGTGAACAGCACAGATTCTAAGACTCCACCCAAGAGCTAGCAAATCACAAATTCTAGAAGGGGTATTTGGGGAGATGTATTTTAGGAAACCTCCCCAGTTACCTGTGGCAGGCCTGTTCTCTGTTTAGGAATTAGTTCCATGCCTTAAGTAGCAGGCATTTAGGTGGTAAGCTTGTTTACACCCCCATAGCCCAGAAGGCAGGTTGGTATTTCTGCCACATCTCTACCCACAGTGGACCATAGTTATTTCTAGAAGCAAAGTATTAATTTCTGATAATTCATGGTAGATCTGCTCAAATAAATATATTGCCAGCTGTATAATAGGAAGGAACTCTGTCAGTGAGTTTACCTAGTAACGTTGTCTACACAATTATTGAAACAGAGTTGTCCTTTTTGTAAATTTGTTTCTTCCATATTTAACTTCTTACATAGAAAAATCACAGAGGGAGGTGATACTACAGCTAATCATATTTGCATGAAGTCCAGGTTGGACTCTGATTATAAAAAATACTGAGCAAATACCCACATGAGCTCACTAAGTAAGGTTTTCATGGAAACTCAAAACAGTGTGAGTGGCTGAGGAGGTCAATGTCCTTTGTGGTGTCTTGTGCATTCAGATAGCAATGTGTGACAGCACAGAGCATGTCCATTTGTTCCCTGTCAGGTCTGCCCCAGCAACTAATTTGTACTGACCTGCCACTCAGAGCTAGGCTCATGGTACTGATACAAATACATGTATCTACATATGCTTGTATTTGAGAGCAGTAAAACTCTGGCTTTTTAGTTTTAATAAGGCATACCTAATTTCCACATAAAAATTGAAGGTTAACCATGCTAGAATGTGGTGGGCAATTTCCATTTCTTGTGCAAATTTGCTTTCCACAGACATTGCTTTCCAACAGGTTTATGAGAAGCCCACGTAACTGTAGTGTGTAGGGTAGTTAATGAACAATTCTCTGATTAATAGATTAACAGAGGCTTTGTAATGGGCAAATCAGTGCCTCTTAACTAGAATGTACTAGCATACATTACGACTGTCAGATTTTATTTTTCTGTTACCAACTTAGACTTTGTACTGCAAAAGGCAGTATGACCTGGCCCCCTGTGGTCATTTCTGTCTCTGGTAAATCAAACTTTGATTTCTCTTAGATGCTTTGTGTATTATAATCCCTATTATGACAGCCTGCTGAGTTAGTGGGTTGTATAAATGCACTGTACAGCTGTCCAGGAATGATTACAAGATGAATCATTTCACCTCCTGGCAAAGGATGAGAGTTTTCTCCATTTTCCCCATCCTTAGTTGCTTCTTTCTCCCTGGCTGCACTCAAGGAGTTCCCTTTCTCCTTAGCCTCAGGCACAAGTAATTATTCACATTACCATTAAAGAGGAACTATGAGCTAAGGTTCAAGGCCAAAATGACACTGATGAGCATCATTTAGCTTCTCTTTTGGAGTCCTTTCAAGTTTATTTTTCTCTTGACTGCAGCTGCCCAGCGTATGTGGTTTCACCAGGCCACACGACATTTCCTCTTCAATAGGAATCATTAACAATCAGGCTGTGGATCTCTCATTGTTTCCTCCCCCACAACCTCTGCTGCCCTCTCTTCCTTTTCCATTCTAAAACCTGTTCTTTTACTTCTTCTTCCTCTCTTCCAGGTTGTTGCAAAGGAGTCTGGAGCCTGGCTCCTCCTGGGTCAAATACATAATGGAATGGATCTCTCCTGTTTGATTTCAGCTCTGGTCCCTGGGGGAATCCAGGGTTATTGTTGTGGCCCAGCCTTGTAGCACCACAGGCTAATGGATCAATTCAGCCTTCAAAGCATCCTATGGCCTGTCGATATGAAATTCTAGCAATTACTGAAGTGGGACGGCTAGGAAGCAGCTGAAAAACATTCCCTATTGATTGGCTCGTTGCTCTAGAGTATGATGAACTTGTTTAAGAAAAATTGATCTGACAAATTGATTTTTTTTAATCAGAGAATCTCATGAATGCAACTTAAGTCACAATATTTCTTTCCTAGGAGAGTGAGTGTTTTTTTACCCCTATAAAGAGAGTCTGTGAAGCAAACCAGCCAATGAGAGATACTGAAGAGAGTTCTGAAGCTTCCCAGCCCTTGTTTGCCTCATTTTAGAAAACTGTTTTGTGTTAACTCAGCTTTTAAATGTAAGTCCTCCTCTCCTGTATGTTTATGCATTACAACACTGTCATAAACCTTCACCGACTTCCCCTTTTTCTTGTCTCCCTCTTAAGCTCTGAAGTTGAGGTTTTCAGTAGAGGGAGTGCAAACTCCTCCTTTGTTGCATGGAGAAGTGGTTTAGAAAATGAGAATCTTAATTATGGCTGAAGGCAGCCCTGTCTATCCCTTGACAACTCCAGAACTCTTTGGGCAGTGGTGGTGACAGATTGTAGACTTCAGGACCGTTCACTGTCTGAACAGTGACACATCTGCAGCACATACTTGGGCAGCTGTTGTGTTGGGACTGAGAGTGACAGAAATCCTTACCTACTTCTAAATGCCTCTGCAGCATGCATATCTTATGGGGCAACTCTTTTCTTTCCCACTCATCTGACCTGGCATTCACTTATGGGTTAGATCATTGCCTTCCAAATGTGTGTGTGTGTGTGTGTGTGTGAATGCTTGATAAAGATAGAGTTGGGTATTAGGATGGGAGAATAAATTTGTCTAAAAGATGCAATTTATTTCTTTAGAATTCCTTATTTGCACTGTGGGGAAGGGGAAAAAAAACTCTTTTCCTCTATCCCTAGTAGGTTCAGTGATCTGTGTCCTGGAAATTAAACTGATAAAATACAGATAACAAGAGAAAGACAGTTCATTAACAATTACATTGTGCATATACATGGAGAAACTTAGTGGTGAGAAACTCAAAGAGGTGTTAGAATTTGAGGATCCTCTGGCATCTTAGCAAAGAATAATGAACTTGTATGGAAATCACAAGACAAAGGGAAAGTGGTCTAGATTTTTAGGGGTGGCAAAGGAGTGGGAAATTAAATATGAAGGTACTTTAAAAGTGCATGAAAAATGGGATTAAAACATAAGTTTATTTTGGTTCAAACAC
The DNA here is from genome assembly GCF_033115175.1 of Lepus europaeus. Lineage (NCBI taxonomy): Eukaryota > Metazoa > Chordata > Mammalia > Lagomorpha > Leporidae > Lepus > Lepus europaeus. The sequence goes on along the minus strand of NC_084838.1, from coordinate 88,453,749 downwards.
ATCTTGAAATTCATGTAATTTTTCCTTATTACATATTTTTTTAGGAACTTTTTGGAGATTCCTTGTATATGGGGAGGGAGAGAAACTAACAGAAGAGAAGAGTTATTTTATAAGCTTTCTTATGATGCTATCTCTGGCTGGTAAGAGTCTACAGGGCGTAAGCATCTAAGAGTTGTCCTCCTCTTCTTGGTATGGGAAAGGGAGACGCTTCATGAATGAGAATTTATGATCTACTTTTAGGCAAATAGTTCAGAAAGCTTCTCTGGCATCTGTCGTTAATCAATTATCTTCAGCTCAAAATAACTCTTCTGCCAAAGGGACATAGTTTGGTGTGGCATAATCTGATTCCGGGCAGCACCATGAACTTGAATGTGCTTGTTCAGAGAAGTAGATGATGAGATGAAGCTGGTTGATACTTGAGTCTGACAGAGTACGAAACAAAGGGCAGAGTGATAAGATACAGGTGCACTGAGGGTGGAGATCACAGGAAACACATTTGGAAACGGGGTCCAAGAGAAACACTTCTAATAGGACTTTAAGTCTCCATCACAAAGGGAAAAAAAGTACCTGGACCCCAAAGGTCTGACACCTCACGCATGCCAATACCCATACCTATCTTCTCTGATATTCATGAAAGCAATTGATTTGATTATGTGGAAATCGAAGCCATACCTAGACCTCTGATCAACCAGACCTCAGGAGCCGTGTCTTTAATAACTTTGCCAAGCTTCACAGAGAAAGTTCTAAAGTGATTGAACCACAGGAGAAATGCAGGATGCCTATTCTAGAACGCATTTCAGAAATCTATTCCCGAATGATTTTCCATTCCATTAGCTCAAAGACTGGCATCTAAAGGTGAAATTTCTCAGCAACTTTGCTGTGTGCTTGGTGAGTTTGACAGCTGAGATAGGAGTAAAAAGAACTTTCTGCAAATCATTTAGATTGGAGATGTTCCACAGAAAATAAGTTTTAGTGCAAACTAGTAAATTCAACTTCTAAACACTGAATTCTTCTCTACTGGTACCTTTTTTCCTGAGCCCCTGAATGACAGACTAGTTTGTCACAGGAGCTGTCAATCTGGAGTGCACTTTGAAATTACCTGGGGAAGCTTTATTAAGCCCTCGAGTGTGGATATTCCCCTAGAGATTATGACTTGTTGATCTGGGATTAGATGTGGGCATTCCTAGTGTAAAAGCTGTCTAGATACTTCTGAGTTGTCGCCAAACTTGAGAGCCCTAGGTTTATTTAGGTTCTAAGATACCAAACTGAAATTCTTGATTAAGTTCCAAACCTTTCTTTCAATTTTCTGCTTCTGCACTTTAGGACTTGTGAAGACGATGATACACAGCAGAGAAGGGAGGTGGCCTTCTGTTTGCCAAATTTGTCATGAAAACAAAGACCTCCTGTTTCAAGTACTTCTCAGATAGCATGTGGGCTCTCTTCAATACACGGCTCTGCTTTCAGCAAAATTGTTAATTATAGATCATAATAAGCTGTTAGAAGCAAAACACACACATAATTTGAAAGTGAAATGAGGCACAGTACATAGATAAAGCAATTGTTTGTTTAAGAGGTGATTAGCAGCAGCAAAACAAGCAAACTGATACTTGAACCTGAAGGAAATTACAGCCATTTGGAATTGTTATCCTATTCGGATATTTGTGCATTGCAGCCGAATGCAAAGGGAAAAGTCTGGAGCTGTCAGTTTCCTTTTCTTCTGTGTGTGAAGCAGGAAGGGCGTAGTCTATGCTATCTTGGAGCTAAGATGATATTAAAAGAATAGCCTGTCAAAAGGGATAAAGGAAGGGAAGTGTCTCCATTTCTCCCAGGAGCACAACTGAGATTTAAATTGTTCTGAGCTATGATAAATTATAAGGCTTTAAAACCACTGTAATCACTGAATGAACAAAACAGTTTGCCTTGGGTAATTATGCCTTTTTGGTCTCCTTCACTTTCAAGTTATTTTCCCCTTGTAAATGTTACACTCTGGCACTGTGTGCTGTGTCAAAGAGTGTTAATCTCAGTGTGAAACGCTGAGGTTGTCTTTAAGAGTAAGTGAGCCCAGAAATATTCTCAGTTCCGACCCAGTTAGATGGAAACACCATTAACACATGAACAGGACATTTGGTAACAAGAGTTTCCACATCACAGCTCAACCTGGGGTGGGGTGTTCTGGGGTGTGGTTGGGGCATCGGCCAGTGATTTTGATGAGTTTTGTGAGTGGCTCAGCCTCCACACTGGAAATTCCCAGGACGGAAACTTCATGTGGAGTAGATGCCAGTTAATGAACAGGGCATACAGGCTGAGAATAAATAACCATGTTATTAGGGTCGATTGCAGCACTCAAGATGGGAGGTTTAATAAGCAACTGAGGTTAACAGGAAATTCTTAGCTTTTGTTGCCTGATAATGCCTTCAGATTTTGTAGCCTGCCACTGGCTAGAGTTGAGGAAGGGCCTAATTAGTACTTATCAAAAGGCAACATGGTTAAGAGCCCAGATTCCAGCCCCAAGCACTCTGTTTCCAAGGTTGGCAGTAGAATATAAGCTTGCTCAGTGTGGCTCATGTAGGTGGTGATGTTTTCTTTGGAAAGTTCCAACATCAAAGTCTCTGTTTCGTGTCTTGAATGAAAGTTGGAAACACTGAGTGATTTTGCTGCCACCACCAAAATTTTCAGGTTTTCTGGGCTGTCTGAGTTAGTGTTTCACTCTGTTTAGGGACATAACCTGTGACTTCTAGTGTCCTTGAAGACAATAAATTCGGGGCAGGCACTGTGGCACAGCGGGTTAATGTCCTGGCCTGAAGCGCCGACATCCCATATGGGCACTGGTTGGAGACCCGGCTGCTCCACTTCTGACCCAGCTCTCTGCTATGGCCTGGGAAAGCAGTAGAAGATGGCCCAGGTCCTTGAGCCCCTGGACCCATGTGGGAGACCCGGAAGAAGCTGCTGGCTCCTGGCCTCAGATAGGCACAGCTCCGGCCATTGAGGCCAATTAGGGAGTGAACCAGCAGATAGAAGACTTCTCTCTCTGCCTCTCCTCTCTCTGTGTAACTCTGACTTTCGAATAAAAATAAATAAATATTTTTAAAAAAGGAGACAATAAATTCAATGTGAGTTGGTACTTAGAGAGCTCATTTTTTTTTTATAAAGATTTATTTTATTTATTTGAAACACAGAGTTTCAGAGAGAGGTAGAGACAGAGAGAGAGGTCTTCCATCCACTGGTTCATTCCCCAGATAACCACAATGGCCGGAGCTGCGCCAATCTGAAGCCAGGAACCAGGAGCTTCTTCCGGGTCTCCCACATGGGTGTAGGGGCCCAAGGAGCTGGGTCATCTTCTACTGCTATCCCATGCCTTAGCAGAGAGGTGGATCGGGAGAGGAGCAGCTGGGACTCAATCCGGCGCCCATATGGGAAGCTGGCACTTCAAGCCAGGGCTTTAACCTGCTGCGCCACAGCTCTGGCCCTGAGAGCTCATATTAATGACAAGAGTTGGTACTTACTGAACATTTTTTTGTGTCAGGCATCATTCTATATAGGTCACATACATTCGTTCCTTTAACCTCGAGCAGCCTAGGAGAAGGGCACTTTCACTCCATTTTCCAGCAGAAGAAAAGGAAACAGGGACATAGGCAGTGATTGGCCAGTTTTCCTGGGGGTATGAATTAGAGCATAGGATTGGAACAAGGAAGTTTCACCCCAGAAAACTCATAATGAACTGTTAAGTTCTACTGCTTCAAAGAGCTTGAAACATGATTATGGCCTGAACTCATGCAGGGCTTTAAACCCTGTAAGTTAATGGTACTAAGAGAGTACAAACTGAATCCAATTACGGTGCTTTGGGAGTGGGCCTAGTGGGAGGTCCTCAGCTTCTTTAGGGGTGGACCTTCAGAAGGTGGCAGCAGAGGGTTGGTTATAAAGGCCAGATCAGGCCCAGACCCACTGCTTCGTAGCTCCCCACGGGATCCTGGATCTGCATGCTCTGTTATGGCCATCCTTCAGTCCATCAGACACCAAACTGATGGCGCTGCCTGATCTTGGACTCAAACCTTTAGAGCTATGTGCTAAATAGACCTCTTTTTGTTAATTGCATCGGGCATATCGTTAGAGTGATGTAAAGCTCACCCATCAAAAGACTCAGAGGCTTCTCTCCCTCTTTGCTTCCCAAGCTCCCTGGGCAGCCTTCAGGCCTGGTTCACACTTGGACCCCCAGGCTTCTCACATCCCCAAGGACTAGGGGGCAGATGACAAACACCCCTGTACCACTCCTTCCTCTGGCCCCTGGTCCTTGCTTCAGAAAGTTAGTCTTTCTCAGATCTTGTGTTTTTCTGGAGTTTGGTTTATAAAAGGCTGAGATTTATGAAATTGTTCTGGAAGCAAAGGACTTAAGGGAGAGCCCAAGGATGATGCACGTCGTAACTTCCTCCGATGATGTCATAATGCATCCTTTCCAGAGGCCTGCAGATGAACCTCTTGCTGGTTGTAAACAATATGACAGACCAGGGGATTTTAAAATCCAAGTGAGATTGCAGCTGGGGCTGCAAATGTACAACCCCAAGGCAGGGAAATGAAATGAGGTCTGATGGAGTTGCATGGACCTATTAGAGAGGCCAACAATTCTATAAAGGTAATTGGACTTTTGAATTTGTTGAGGCAGTGGACTCATCATCCTACACATTTTATGCAGCCTAACTGACCAGATCCAGTACTGCATGCATAATAGACTTCTGTGAGATTGGTGAATCTGAGCCATTTCTTTAGAATCTTCTGAGATTTGCTCCCTAATGCAGGTTGCTGAGTGTGCTCCGTGCTCCTGCTGCCCTCACATAGGAGCTGGTCTTGCTCCTGAATATGCAGTGAACACGTTTGTGTACAAGACCAACTCCTGCTTCATTCCCTCTGTTAAGCCTGATTCTGTGGCTTGTTTTGTGTCTTTGCTTGCCTCCTTCCACTTCTTCCTGTTACTAATGAGCCACTCTGGGTGAGAGTTGGTGACATCTAAGGGCCTCTGGGAACAACAGAAAAAAATTGCAGGTCTGGCCACAGAGGAGTCCCATGGCATTGACCATTTATCTGGTGACCATGTGGGCCTGATAAACTAAGCAAATGTGTCTGGCTGTCCCTCCCTCTGTGACTATTGGGCCTACATGTGTGCATTTCCCAGGACAGTTGGAAGAGACACCAAAACTTGTCTTTATTACGACTCTGACTCATAACCCAATTAATGGTGTCAAGGAGTGAAGTATGGTCCCTGGGCTTAGCTGCTTTTTGAAAGCAAGTCCCAACCTGTTCAGAGCAGTAATGGATGCTGCTCCATAGGGCTCAGAACCTGTCCTGCTATCCTAACGTGAAGGGAGCTCAGAAACTATGTGCTGAGGTTTTGGACTGTGAATGCACTTGTTTATCAAAACTGATAGAGAAAGAGAGAGTGGGAAGGGAAGTATCTAGCCAAAGTCACCTGTCTCATTTGCCTTAGACTTCTCAAGGTTGAGGCCAGCAGAGTGTCACCCCATATATTATCTGAATGTTTCTAGGGAGAATCTCTGTTCATACTGCCCTCTCTTCTTCCCTCGGGTCCTGTATCTGGGCTGATCTTCCTATGCCTTCCTTACAACACTGTCACTGGTTTGTGGGTGAAAAAGGTCAGCACCACATATCTGTGTTCCAGTGTCCATTCTGGCATTACTGTGTTTTGTTAAATTCAGACATACCAGATGTTGGAAAGGGCTTTCTGTGATACAGGAGCATAGTGTTCCTTCAAACACCCGACTAAATGCATAGACATCTCATAACAAGCTCACAGTGACTGATTAGCAACCATTCTTTTCTAAGAGCCATTTGCTTCTTTCTGGAAAAAAAAAGTCAGACCTCTTCACTAATGAATGCAGAGCTCCTTGGATAACAGTGATGAGAGCTCCCATTTGTGGAGCATGAGTGTGAAATTCGGTGCAGAACGCTCTGTTTATATTGCTCTTAACTCCACAGCAGCTCTTCCAGAGGGAGACTATTCCCCCATTTTTCAAGTGAGCACTAGATTTGGTTTTGAAGGAAGGCAGAGGGAGGGAGGCACATGGGTGAGCTTCGTGTCAGAAGGAGATGAAGGCTCTCAGGTTCTGCAGTTAATACCCATTTCTTAACGATTTTCTCACTTCCTGCAAATTGCCGTGAGCTTTTAGAATCCCAAGTGGTCTGAACCTCCGTTTTGTGTCTCCAGGGAAGAAGGCAGGGTCTGCAGGAGGGAGGATCTCCCTGAGAGGGTCAGAGAAAGAGAGAGAGAGAGAGAGAGAGAGAGAGAGAGAGAGAGAGAGAGAGAGAATGAGAGAGAGAGTCAGCCCTTGGAGCATCCTACAGACCCCATGACATCTTGAGTCTCCCTCACGGGCCTCTCCCTTGGCGTGTATGAACAGAGCTTTGCATGCCTTATGGGCTCCTGACAAGATGACAGGCTGTGGTGACGTGAGAGGCAGTTGGATACCCAGCCCCCGCCTTTCCCCAGGGATCTCTTGCTTCTGTTGCAGCCAAATGCTGCTCAGTTGAGAGCTCAGGAAACAAAACAGTCTTTGTTGCTTAAACTGAAATCATTCCCCTGGCTGATTGTCCCAGTGGTCTCGTTGTTAACAACGCTTTCTTCCCCTCCTTCTCTTCTTCCTGTTCCTCCTCCCGCCTTCCCTACCCACTCCTACTCCACTTTCTCTTCTCCCTCTTTCCCTTGCCTTCTATGATTCTTAATCATTATACTTTTGAACCATGACAGCCTAACAGAGTCTTGCCAAAGCAAGAGGCTCTAGGGAGTTAGTACAAAAACCACAACAAGAGCCAAATCCAACTGGATGGATTTGGGTTTCGTGGGAACAATTTGGTGCAAGAAGGCAGAAGGAGGACAGGGAGAGGGGGAGGCTGCCTGGATGATCATCTCCTGGGATGGGTGCCCAGGGAGTAGGGCCATTAAACTGGATTAGGGGTTCTTAACCTATTTAGCTTATGATTGCCTTTGAGAATTTGAGGATCACACATTGGCACAAGGTTGGGGTTCAGGGTCGGGTTTTTCTGAGAGCTCAGTCCAAGGCTTAATGCTCTGTACACTCCCTACCTCTTGTTGCTAGCCTTATTCCTCTTAGTTATAAACCCAACAGACACACATCTTCAGGCGATATGACTATGCTATTGTTGTCTTCACTGGGACCCTTTTGAGAATGACAGAGGCACAATCAGTAACTAATTTGGGGCAACCTACATCAATAAAGATGGCCCCAAGCAAGCTGGAGAGTAGTATCTCCCTGCTCTGATCATGGGGTTTGGTGGTGACACCCAATGGGTTCTACTAGGAGCCACTTAAACTCTCTGGATGATCCTCAGTTCATCCAAATGTAAAAAGCAAATAATTAGACTAAATCTACATATTTTAAATCCTTCTGTTGCTTACATACATGGGAGAAAAAGTATATTGGGTTACCTTTTGCCTCCTACTTGGTGGTTGAGCCAGTGCATCCACTCAAAGATTTGGGGGAACAAAGTACTTGGACTTACAAGAATACCATAGTGTGTAGGATCTAGGACCATCCTTTTCTGAAAGAACAGGACAAGAATCTTGTGAAAGATTTCATCCTTGTTCTAAGTAACTGACCTTGGTATTGAAAACTCTTTATTGCAGGAATACCCACTATTACACAGGGATTTAGCCAGAGCATCTAAAAAAGGAGATAGTCCTTGTCTCAAAGGCTCAAACTCTCAGTTATGGGGCGAAAACAAGCCTGTGCTTATGACTACAGTGAATGGCAAGATCCTGACATCTCTGAACTCCTTGGGGTCCTTTGGAGGAAATTCTGGCATCAGGGTTTTCCTTGCTACCTTGCAAACCCTGAGTAGGAAGGAACCCCAGGAGCTCACGGCAAGTGACAATGATCCCAGGGGTACTGGGTCTGGAGGCAGCAGCATTTGCCATCCTTCTGGGTAAGCACTGATTTCCAGGCTAGCCATAGGTAGAAAATTCCTTTTGTTTCTTGGAAAGGTTTCATTTTCTCCTGCTGTTCACACTGAATGAGAATTGAGGTTAGAGTGTTGTAAGTGGCATAAACACACTGCATTCTGAAGTTAAAGGGAGTAATAGGAAGCAGGAGGTGGGGTGGAGAAAAAGCAATGGGCAGGGCATTGGAGGCACTCTGACCTCATGCTACATGTGTGAATTACCTGTCATTTTACTTTGAAAGTTTCTATTTTATCCTAAGAAGGAATTTTAGGGATTCTCTCCCTTACTGCATTGGGATTATTTAAGAGGGGGAATACACACACACACACACAAATGCACACATGCACACATGCGCACAAAGATTTTGATTGACTGGGGCCTGGTTTGGCTTCTGCCTTGTGGCCTTCATAACACTGTGAGGCATTTGCACTACTGGGCGTCTACCAGACCATTAGGTTTTGCTGAATTCTGAAACAGTATCATGTTCCAGTCTGATGAAGCCCTTGCACCAGGCCAGAATGCTGAGTGGAATCTCCTTTTCTTCCCTTGGGCCACTGCAAATTGCCCAGGTCTTGCCCTTAGATCCCTAACTTTTGAAAAACATTGAATTTGATTTTTCCAGTGTGCTCTTTCTAGATCTTCTGTGTAATGGATGTGGCCTTTCTGAATTGAGCACTGTGGCCCACAGTGTAGCAAGCCACTGTGGTTGACAGATGATGAGTAGCTGGAGCAGAACTGCTTGCCAATCAAGCAGTTGGGCTGGAGTTCCAGCCTTGTCCTGGAGACCCCACCCATTTCAGAGCAATCCTGGTGCTCAGTTTGATTGTTTAAACAGGCTGCTTATCCGGGACTGTGAAATAGGACTCTTGAAGGCTAGCGTGCAGTGAGTGGTCCTCAGGGACCTGGTACCATGAGTTGTAAATCAATCTTCTCCCTACAGAAATTCCAGCCGTTAAACATTACAAGGTGAAGAGAGGCCCTCTTGTGGGACACCCTACAGTGATTGCTGTGTTAGCCAAAAAGATTGTATTTCTGGAAATGTTCTGATGGAAGATATAGAATCCCCTCCCGGGACCATGTTGTCACACGTGGGAGTATCTGTTAACAGGGGATGTGTGTAGCTAGGCATGGGAAATGATTTGGGGATTTCTGTCTCTCTTTTTTATATAAAGGGACAGATGTTTGTGTAAAATACATTTCTTGATAATTCTGTTCAATATTTCAAAAAAAATCAAAAAACTTGCATCTTACCTATAGAAAAATAGTTTGAATCTCCTCAGGTTCCTTAACATTGAATACTTCTTTCATACCTAATTTCATTTTCCTTGTTTGTTTCTAAATGATCAGTGAAATCATTTTCTGTGTGCTGGCATTATATTTGGAAAGTCACTGAGTGACTTTGGTAAATGAGCTGAGACAGACTGTCCCATGATAACTTCTCAGAAAGTCCACATTCCAAATGGGCAAATCAAGTATTGAACTTCTTTCAGTTTGGGAAGATGAAAAAATGCTGGAACTGCATGGTGGTGATGGTTGCACAATAATGTGCATGTACTTAATGCCACAGTCATGTTCACTTAAAGATGGTTAAGATGATAAATTATATGTTCTATTATATGATTGTAAAATACAAATCAGGGGCAGGTATCTGGGGGCAGCCTTTAAACTGCTGCTTGGGATGCCTCCATTCCATATTGGAGAGCCTGAGTTTGAGTTCTGACTCCCCTCACAATTCCAGGTTTCTGATAATGCATACTCTTGGAAGCAGTGGTGATGGCTGAAGTATTTGAGTCCCTGCCAACCATGAGATACCCAGATTGAGTTTTGGGCTCCTGGCTTTGGCCTTGCCCAGATCTGGCTGTTGTGGATATTTGGGGAATGAACTAGTGGGCAGAAGGTATTTGTCTCTCTATTTCAAAGTTCTAGTTTTGATTTTTGTCTTTGGTCATCCAAACCATTTGTAGTTGGTATTGCTTTAATGTTTGTGGCTAATGAGGATGTGGTATGTTTTAGATCTCCCCAGGATTCTCTAATCATGGGTAAGCCTAAAACTTCCAAATATTAACTCCCATTTCTTTGTCACATGATTCCTTCCCTCTGTCACATGATTCTTTCAACTACAGGGGAACAAAATAAAACACAGGCAATGTTTCCATTGCAGAAATCCATATAAAATCTAATGAACTGAGTCCTCAAAGATTTCAAAATTCATGGTTTTTTTTTTTTTTTTTTTGCACAAGCATCCAAAATTCAGAATGGTGGAAGCTGCTAAAATATTCTTTCCTCTAATGGATCGGTTCATGATTTACCTTACTGCATCTGAGCCCTTATTCAAAAGTGCATGTCATGTGCCTTTAGTTTTCAAGGTCCCTTGTTGAATGCTCTGTGAAGTATGAGATCCATCTAATGTCAAGATAAAGGAGCTAAGGATGTGTATTAAAACAAAAGACTGTGACCAACACCCTGAAGAGACTCTTCATCATTCATCCAACAATTACTTACTGATGGCTGGAAGCGTGCCAAATACTTTATATATTATGGTAAATTCAGAGGTGGCAGAATTCATCCTGCTTGGGATATTAGGGATATCCAAATAGAAGAAATGACATCTGAGGAAACTAGTTACTGAAGGATATATTGCATTGAAGGGTATTATTCAAAATGACAATAAGACAAGCAAAGATAAAAACCAGGCAATCAAAGAATATATCTAGGAAGGAATAGTGCTGGACTTCATGAGTCACCCCATGTTTTCTGTACAGGGCCAAGTAGCAAATATGACAGTGGGGGCCATGTAGTCTCTCTTGCAGATATTCAACTTTGTTATTGCAGGGTGAAAGCAATCATGGATATCCCTAAATAAATGACTGTGGCTGGCGTTCCAATAAAACTTCATTTACAATGACAGATTGAAGTTTAGTTTGATCAGCAGTTTCAGTTTGTGGATTCCTGGGCTAGATCCCAGATGCTTGATGGCAAAAGTAGACCTGAGTCTATACCTGCTTGTTATGCTAAAGATTATATATATATATACATATAAAAGATATAAATAATACATATATTATACATATATAATTCACATATACATATGATATACATATATAGATTTATATATTTGTATATAAATATAAATTTATATATATAAAATACATATTTTAATGCAGCAATAAGAACACATGTGTCTTTGGCAAAAAGGTGTCAAATTAGAGGGTTCCTTAAATGGTATCTTTCTCAAATGCAGACTCATTGCTAACTTTCAGAACTGTTTCTCAGTTCTGTTTCAGAAGTTTTCTCAGTGTCATTTGTTCACTATTACATGCACAAATTCTTAGAATATTAAAATAACTTGTCCCAAATCTTCTAAATCATCTGATTTTACCCACCAAACAAGGGTAGATGAATTGATAGTAAGTTTCTTTCAAATTTTCTGTTGTGAAGGATGTGATGGCTGAGAGAGTGTAAGAATCGGCCTAAGAAGCACCTTGCTTTCCTTGTACCATATATTCTACTGCAGCTCCTTACGGCCTTGTAGATTAGAAATACACATTATTTTTCAACCTTAAGTTCCTTGTTCTCAGCTTGCTAGGTCCTGAATTTCCAATTCCATTGTGCTTTTCCAGGCCACATATTATTGACCTGTGCGATATTTGATGCTATCTACTTCATACTTCTGGACAGTACGTTGTCTTGGCTTTTGTGACAGCATTTTCTCTAGGGTTTCCTAATTTTGTGGCTGTTCCTTATCAGCTCCTTTGCCTGACTCAGGGACTGCATTCCAGTGCCAAATGGCAGGGTTGGTGTGCCCACTTATTTTATTAGAAGACCTATTTGGTGAAAAAAGCCTACAGCCACAACTTCCTTTTTGGACTCTAGTGGTACAAAAGGCAATATTCTATTTGTAGTTTTTGTTCTATTATTTTATTTCTTTATTTATTCAAGGAAGAGGTGTTGCTATTTATGAGGCCTCTCAGAAATCCTGTTATCCAACTTCTCGTCCTGATACTCCATAGGCACTTAACACTTATGTCTAAAAGTAACAAAATCTGAACACATGTTAGTTGTTTAAAATAGATTTTTTAAAAGATTTATTTATTTATTTGAAAGTCAGAGTTACACAGAGAAGGAGAGAGAGAGAGAGAGAGAGAGAGAGAAAGTCTTCCACCCACTGGTTCACTTCCCAAATGGTTGCAATGGCCAGAGCTGGGCTGATACAAAGCCAGGAGCCAGGAGCTTCTTCCAGGTTTCCCACATGGGTGCAGGGGCCCAAGCACTTGGGCCATCTTCCATTGCTTTTCTAGGCCATAACAGAGAGCTGGATTGGAAGTAGAGCAGCAAGGTATTGAACCGGATGTCGGCACTGTAGGCAGCAGCTTTACCTGCTACCACACAGTGCCAGTCCCTATGCCTCTTTTCACATAATTCCACTTTCCTCTCTTGAACACTGGATGCATAACTATGTGTCTTTTAAAACTCAAGAAACATCTCTACCGTGCCATTCCTTCATATACTTCTTTGTTTAACACACCATGATGTGAGTGTGTGCTCTGAAAGTTCATGCATTGGAAACTGGATCCCCAAATACATATCTTGATGATGTTTGGAGGAAGGGTCTTTGAGAAACAATTACAGTTCAGTAAGTTCATGAAGATGAGGCACCCCTGAATGGTATTAGTGTATTTAGAAGAAGAAGAAAGAGCCAAGCCAGCAAACTTGCTCTGTGTCACCCAGTGGTGCCCTCTACCATGTTGTGGTGCAGCAAGAACACTGTCACCTCATGCTGTCACTATGGTCACAGCTTTCCCAGCCTCCAGAATTGTGAGTCAAATAAACTTCTTTTCATTATAAAATACCCTGTTAGTGGTAGTTATAGCAACTGAAAACAGACTATGACACACTATAAATGGCAGAATGGGCAAAAATGTAAGATTTATATTAGTTACATACATCTTTTTTAAAAAAATTATTTATTTATTTATTTATTTGAAAGTCAGAGTTACACAGAGAGAGGAGAGGCAGAGAGAGAGGTCTTCCATCCGCTGATTCACTCCCCAGTTGGCCGCAAAACAGCCAGAGCTGCACTGCTCCGAAGCAAGGAGCCGGGAGCTTCTTTCGGGTCTCCCATGTGGGTGCATGGGGCCCAGGACTTGGGCCATCTTCTACGGCTTTCCCAGGCCATAGCAGAGAGCTGGATTGGAAGTGGAGCAGCCAGGGCTTGAACCGGCACCCATATGGAATGCCGGCGCTTTAGGACGGGACGTTAATCCACTGCACCACAGCGCCGGCCCCAGTTACATACATCTTGATACAGATATACAATGATGACTGTAATATGGATTACTAGTCATTAATCTCTCTGAAGATCACAGGAAAACCTGCTCATCAAGGAAAGCTCATTTTGTTAAGTCTACTGATGTGAAGGAGAAGGCTAACTTAACTGAGTCTTAGTATTGTCTAAAAATAGAGAAACAAGGGGTTGATATTTATGGTGTCGTAAGGTCTGATCTGTATGGTTTTGAGGTCTGTTAAGCAGTAAATTAGCTGTGATTGGACGGTGTTAATAATAAAGTAACTTCTCATTGGTAGATATAGCAAACAGCAAGCCTTGCTGACCAAATTTTAGTCCTAATAAGTAGCTATTTTAGTTGATTCACACCAAATATTTAACAGAACAAAGATTCTTACTTATTATGCTTGGTGCTAATATTTTTAGCACATAAATATGAAAATATTGCCTCATTATTGTTTAGTTGAAATTCAGAAAAGTGTGTTGGTTTAAGTTCCCACTATCTCATGTTGCAAAGACTGATAGATTTTAATGCACATAAAATATTTATCTCAGTGCCTATGTAGTAAGTTCTCAATAAAGGGGCCTATACTTATTACTCTGTGTATTTTATTTATTAGAGCATATGCAATACTTTATGTCAATGATTTGTTTTAATGTTTGTCTCCCCTACTATGCTTTAGGTTCCCAACTAATGGAACTGTGTTTCTTTCATTTTATATTTCCTACTTCTAGTGCAGAGCTTTATCATTTAATAGGCTCTCAATAAATGAATGTAGGATGAATTGATACACTGTGCTAAAAAGATTGCATATGTGGGTTGAAACCAAGGAACATGCTAGATATGCTGATGAATAGAAAGAGAAGGGAAGAGAGGACAGTCATTCTTCCTGGAATGCGGGAGATGAGAAATCTAGATTTTCTCTTTCTCATGAACGCTAAGGAAAAGCACTCCTGGACTGAAGTTTAACACATTTAGCAGCTAGGCATCAGTCATTCCCTGTTTACAGACAAGAGCAAGTGATAACTCCATTAACTCTGCTCACATAACTTGGAACAAAGCCTCCAAGGTTGGTTTGGATTGGGACCTAGTGCTAGCTGATGTGGAACAGGGCAGAGGGGCTGAGAAGGACAGGCATGGTTTGTGACTACTTCTTATGTTTAATGGGAAAATCTTGAACTATGGCAACCCTTTGCACTTAGAAGATAGTGATGACTCAAGAGGAAATCGGGAGCATGTGGCCACAAAAATGGGGTTGATATTTATGTCTCTAGTACAGTGAATGATGATGCTCATGGTGAATACTGTGTTGAGCTTTTGCATTCTGTCTACACTTTCCTTTTGTTAGGGAACCCTTATGCATACGGATAGTTGCCTTTTAAATCATATAGTAGCGTATCTCCAAATGTTCATGAAAAAATAGCACTAAAAGAAAAATTTGGGGGGCAGGTTTCTGACACAGTGGTTAAGATTCTACTTGAGATGACTGCATCCTTATTCTGAGGGCCTGGGTTTGAGTCCTGGCTCCACTTTTCATTCTAGTTTTCTGCTTATCTGCACCTTGGGAGGAAGCAAGTCATGGCTTGGGTACATGAGTCCTTGCTACCCATGTGGGAGACGCATATTAAGTTTAGGGTTCCTGAATTTGTCCTATCCCAGTGTGTGAATTGAGGTCATTTAGGAAGTGAGCAAGTGGGTGAAACATCTCTGTATCTCTTTGCTTTTCAAATAAATAAAAAACTTACTTTGCTACAAAAAATTGACATCTATACATAGTTTTTTTATAATATGCATTACCATGAATGTTTTGAGGACTCTGCATATACATGCATTTCAAGTATTCTTGTACCAAAATAAACTTATCTTTTAATTTCATTTTCCATGAATTTTTTGAAGCATCCTTGTATTTAAATCAAACCTTGCACAGAAGCGAAAAAGAGCTTGGTTATAGAATAGCTGTCTGTTCTTAGTATATACTTTGGTTAGAGCACTGAATCCAAGGTATTGTATTTGTTTGTTTACCACTTTCCTGGTTATACTCTAATAAGAGGCCCTAGGGACAGGGCTAGCATCATATTTGATATTTTATACTTGTCAGACCCTTATACCCATGGGTCCCAGGTCCAACAGCACTTGGCACATAGCAGAAAATGGTTGTAAAATTGATGATGTTGAATATCTACTGATGAAGCAGCTGAGTCAAAGAAGAAATTTAATTAATTTTTATTTATTTTATATTATTGAAATTATGTTTATTTAGTAAATATATAACTCAAAACAAATTTATAAGTAAGGAAAAACATCTTTAAACTCAATGCTTAGTAAGCACCCCAGTCACTTTCTGTCTCTCTCTCTCTCTTTTTTTTTTTGACAGGCAGAGTTAGTGAGATAGAGAGAGACAGAGAGAAAGGTCTTCCTTCCATTGGGTCACCCCCCAAATGGTTACTACGGCCCTGGCGCGCTGTGCTGATCTGAAGTCAGGAGCCAGGTGCTTCCTCCTGGTCTCCCTTGCGGGTGCAGGGTCCAAGCAGTTGGGCCATCCTCCACTGCCCTCCTGGGCCACAGCAGAGAGCTGGACTGGAAGAGAGGCAACCAGGACAGAGTCCAGCGCCCCAACCAGGACTAGAACCTGGGGTGCCAGCACCACAGGTGGAGGATTAGCCTAGCGAGCTGTGGCACCGGCCATCACCCCAGTCACTTTCATACACACATAATATTAGTGCACACACCTACAGACATATGTACACCATATATATTTACAGTTTATTTATTTGAAAGAGTGAGAAAGTTCTTTTTTTTTTAAAGATTCATTTATTTGTTTGAAATACAAACTTACGGAGACAAACAGAGGGGGCGGGGAGAGAGAGAATAAGAGGTCTTCCATCCACTGGTTCACTCCCCAAATGGCTGTAAAGACTTGGACTAGACCAGGCTGAAATAAAGAGCTTAGAACTCCATCCAGGTCTCCCTCATGGGTGGCAGGGACCCAAGTGCTTGGGCCACCTTCTGCTGCTTTCTCAGTCACAGTATCAGGGAGCTTATTTGAAAGTAGAGCAGCTTGGACTTGAACTGGGCATTAAAGGTGGCAGCTTAACCTGATGTATCACAATGCTGGCCCTGAGAGATATCTACTATTAACTGGTTCACTTCCCAAATCCCTGCAATTGCTAGGCCAAAGCCCAGTGCCTGAAGTCAATCCTGCTCCTCCAATGTGGGTGGCAGGGACCCAAATACTTAAGTAATCACCACTGCCTCCCAGGTACAGCAGGCAGCTGGATCTGAAGCAAAGGCAAGACTTAGTCCTGGCACTCCTATATAGGATACAGGTGTCTCAAGTGGCTGCTCCACAATGTATGCCCCTCTATAGTATATATCTTTAAAATAAGTTGTAAATATACAGTAAATAATATGTTGGTTCAAAGGGTAATAATATTTTCCAGACCCTCTGTCCATGTTATGGAGTTGCTCTTTTTGAATTACATTGACATAAAATTCCATCAGTGGAACATGGGTTTTCTTGTTCCTGTATCAGTTCCAATGCTAGGTTTTACCATTAGAGAAAATTTTAGTATCAATTTTAAAGTGGAAGAATAATTGTTATTTGTGTTTTAATTTGCACATTTCTGCAATTTTGAATGGTATATTCACATTTTCTTGTAGCTTGATGTGAATGGGCCTGCTAGAAAGAACTTCTTACTGAGAATATAGTTTGTCAAGTTTTTCCCCAGATTGCCATTTACTTTTTGTGTTAGGGTTGACAAACATTAAAATTAGTATGAAATAAAAATAACAATTTTTATCTAGTGTAGTTTCTTTTCCCTTTATTGTTTGCTTAGGAATTTTATTACAAAGTCAAATAAACATTCACTAAGTTTTCATACTTCTTCTGTTTCATTTTATTTAACTCTTTACTCATCTGGTGCTCTTGGGTCTAACATGAGCTAAGGATGACAGATTTTTTAATTGCAAATGCTTTTGTAATTGTCCTATTTTAATTTATTACATAATTTTTCTCTTCCCTTTGCTTTGATAATACAATAGAATTTAACATAACTTGAGTATTCCCATGCTTCAGGAACCTCTGGGTATTACAATATTTACAATAACAGCTTTAATTTTACTAAGGTGGTCTTTGTTTGCGCAGGAACTATGGGTGCTCAAATGCCCCTTCCCTGTGACTGATCTTTTCTCTATTATTTCTAGATATTTTTAGGGACTGACTGACTCATTTGTACTTGTGGACAAGTCTGATGTGGGATTTTGGGGGTAGTGCTCTTGCTGCCTTTAAATCAAGTATTTATTCTATCTTTTCTGTTGTCCCATAGAAGTGGAATAAAATAGTTGATGAGGTAAAGTTTATTTTTATAGATGTATTACAGCTAATCAAAGAAGAATGGCAGAATTAAATGTCATTTTGCAAACACTAAGGAAGAAACAAATCTAAGTGGTATTATTAATAGTTGATAAGACAATTAAGTATAGAATATTTTTAGTAAAAATATCTATTAGACAGAGAGATAGGGAGAGACAGAATGAGAATTCCCATCCACTAACTCACTCCCCAAAATGTCCGAAGCAGTTGGAAGTGGGCTGAGCCAAGTCTCGAAAACTGGGAGCTAAGCGTTCAATTCAGGTTTTTCATGTGAGTGTCAGGGATCCAACTACTTGATCCATCACTACTACCTTCCTGAGTCTCCATTAGCAATAAGCTGGAGCCGCCAGTGGAGCTGGATGTCAGCTGGGCACTCTGTAATGTGATGTGTATAACTCAACCATCAGGGCCAAACACCTGCTCCTGATAAAGAAAAGAAATAGCTAAATATTACATAGTTCATGAAATGATTTTCAACACAACTTTAAAGCATTCTTATTAAAAATATCCAATTTGCACCTACTTAGGACTCTAGGTCCAACTGCTTATTTTTAAGAAGTATAGGGGATATGGGTACACATTAAACAATACCATGAGGATGTCATTATCAAAATTCAAAATCTAAGGTGCTTTATAGGACAGTGTGTTTGTTAAATGGTTCAATTGTAAAGAAAATAAAAAAGGGTTAGAGGCTGGCGCCGTGGCTTAACAGGCTAATCCTCCGCCTTGCGGCGCCAGCACACCAGGTTCTAGTCTCGGTTGGGGCGCCGGATTCTATCCCAGTTGCCCCTCTTCCAGGCCAGCTCTCTGCTATGGCCCGGGAGTGCAGTAGAGGATGGCCCAAGTCCTTGGGCCCTGCACCCGCCTGGGAGACCACGAGAAGCACCTGGCTCCTGGCTTCGGATCAGCACGATGCGCCGGCTGCAGCGGCCTTTGAGGGGTGAACCAACGGCAAAAAGGAAGTCTCTTTTTCTCACTATCCACTCTGCCTGTCAAAAAAAAAAAAAAGGGTTAGAACCTGAAGATTGAAAGTGACAAGAGAAATAACAACTAAATGCTATGTGACCTCGTTTGCATCATATTTCTAACACTGCTAAATCAACAAACATTGTAAGTGCATTGGGGAGATGCAAACACTGGTTGAATACTTAATGATATTAAGAAAACATCACTGCTAGTAGTAAGTGTGATAATAGTTAGGTTTTAAGAAAAAATTCTTATGTTTTAGGGAAACATACTGAAATAATTATGGATAAAACTATATGCTTTCTGGGATTTGTTTTGAAATAATTAAGTGTGAGATAGAAGGAATAAGGACATAAATAAGATTGACTGAAGACTAATAAATATTAAAGATAAGTCCATGGGTTTATTTTACTACCCTTTTTAATGAAATTATTTTATTGGGTTTATTATATATAATATACAACCATTTACAGTTTTAAAGTATATATACAATTCAGTGGCATTAAATTAATTTACAATGTTGTACAAAAGTTATCACTAACTCTAGAACTTTTTCATCACTCTAAAAGGAAAGTAAAAATTTTCATAATAAAATTATGAACAATTGGGTCCAGCACCATGGCTCACTTGGTTAATCCTCTGTCTGTGGTGCTGGCATCCCACATGGGCGCCGGGTTCTAGTCCCGGCTGCTCCTCTTCCAGTCCAGCTCTCTGCTGTGGCCCATTTTAATGAGCATGAAATAGTATCTCATAGTTTTGATTTACAGTTTTCAGGTGTTTATTGGCCATTTGTATATCTTCTTTAGAGAAACATCTATTCAAGTCCTTTGCCCATTTAAAATATTTTGTTGTTCATTCTTTTGTTGCTGAGATATAGTTGTTTATATGTGTTCTAGACAGCAATCATCTTTCAGGTATACTATTGGGAAATATTCTTTCAATACACAGAAATTTTGAATTTCTTTGATACACAGAAACTTTTAATTTTGATGAGATTCAATTTATCTATTTTCTTCTTTGTTTCCTGCATTTTTGGGGTTATATTGTAGAAATCATTCCAAATCCAATATTATGAGACTTTCCTTCTGTTTTTCTTGCAAACAATTTTATGTCTTTTGCTGTTATATTTAGGGGTTGATCCATTTTGAGTTCATTTTGTGTATCATGTAAGGTAAGGGTTCAGCTTTATATTTTTTTTCTAAAGATTTATTTTATTTATTTGAAAGGCAGAGTTACAAAGAGAAAGAGAGAAAGGGAGAGGCAAAGAAAGAGGAGAGGTCTTCCATCCACTGGTCTTCCATCCTTCCCAAATGGCTACAATGGCTGGGGCTGGGCTGATCCAAAGCCAGAAGCCAGGACCTTCTTCCAGATCTCCTACATGGGTGCAGGGGCCCAAGCACTTGGGCCATCCTTGCTTCTTTCCCTGACTATTAGCAGGGAGCTGGATATGAAGTGGAGCAGCCAAGACTCCAACTGGTGCCCTTATGGGATGCCGGCACTGCAGTCCGTGGCTTAACCTGTTATTCCACATTGTTGGTCCCTCAACTTCATTCTTTTGCCAGCACAATTCCAGATTCCCCTGCACTACTTATTGAGAAGACTCTACTTTCTCCATTGAGTGGTATGGGCATCTTTTTGAAAATCATTTGACTACAAATGTGAGGTTTTATTCCTGGGCTTTCTATTGTATTCCAAGCTAATGATTTTTAAAACAATTAGTATTCAAATGTTTAAGCAAGTGAGCTTCCTTTCAATATTTTTCAGCTGTCGTTAATGAAAGGTAGACGAATATAACATCTCAAAATAAGTCACTTGAGCATCCTTATTATTTTGAACTGAATACAACTGAAAAGAAGCAGATATAAGAAAAGCTATCTGCCTTTTTCCTGTTTGCCTAAAAGCAGGATATAAATTTGTAAAGATGTGTGTCCTCCCCTCTCTACCAAGAAGGCTAGTGGTTAATCTCTGGGGAAAACGCTAAACCTTTGTCAGCCTAGAGAGTATACCAGAGGAGTATGCCTAGCAAGCCTTACTTACTAACCAGTCCTTGTCTTTCATTAGTTCTCCCTTACATTGGCTGCTATTGTTCCAGTGTGTTCTCTAGAAGCACATGTACATGGAACTCAATTGCCAAATTCACATCTTAATGGTATTTGGAGGCAGTACCTTTAGGAGGTAATTAGGATTCGATGAGGTCATGAGGATGGGACCCCCATGATGGTATTAACGGTTTTATAAGAAGAGGAAGAGAGGCCCGAGCAGGCTTGCCCTTTCTCACTGTGGCATATCCTCTGCCCTGTGGTGACCCAGCTAGAAGACTCTCTCCAGATGCTGAGCAGGTGCTGCTGCTGTGCTTTGGGACTTCACAGAGTCCAGAATGGTAAGAAATGAGCCTGTTTTCTATATAAATTACCCCATCTCAGGTATTCGGTTATGACAACAGAAAAGATGGTTTGAAACATTTGCCTTCCTATGATTTGCTACTCTTGAAAGCTAAAAGTTCTTTTGTTTGATCTGTCATTTCTCTGAAACTTTTTTTTTGTTAAGATGCTGTATAACTCCAAATTCTAACCAGCCTTTCGAGTGACTCATCACTGAATGTTCTCATGAGTATGTGTAACACACATATCAATACACCTCTGTTTATTTTTCTCTTGTAATCTCTTTTTTGTCAGTTTAATTTGCACGGCCCCAGGCAATAAATCTAGCAATAAATCTAGGTAGAGGGAAAACGTATTGTTATCCTACCCATTGCTATTTCTTAAAGTAATTTTTGTCCTTTTGACTTTTTATTACTGTGGTTGAAGACTGAGGACACTATTTGATGTATCTTTATCCTTCAGTGATATTCTGACTAGGGGAAACAACAATAAATTCACTGTGGTTAATCTGTTAAGTAAACTGATGAAAGGAAGTTTTAAGGTAGTACAGTGAAGTTTTGCTTGTGCCATATAAACTTGTGTGAGGCCGTATAACCTTTTAAAATGATCACTTAAAAGGCAGAATACTTAACGTGGAGAAAACTACAGATTTGACTGAAAAACAAAGCATAGGGGGCCAGCATTGTGGTATAGTAGGTAAAGACACTGCTTGCAACACCTGCATCCTATGTAGGTGCTGATTCATGTCCTGGCTACTCCACTTCTGATCGAGCTCCCTGCTAATGGCCTGGGAAAAGTAGGGGAACATTAATGGCCCAAGTGTTTGAGCCCCTGCACCCAAGTGGGAGACCCAGATGAAGCTCCTGGCTCCCAGCTTCAGCCTGGCTCAGTTTTAGATGAGATTGGGTACATTCAGGGTGGTATGGCCAGAGACAACCTGGCCCAGTTTCAAAGGGAAGGTTTTTGATAGTTGTTCTTAAAACTACTCTTTTATTTAGAAATTTTTTTAAACCCAAGAAAGAATTTTGGATTTGAAATAATTAATTATAACATTGTGAGTTGATAACATAGGCAGCTTTTTGTCATATTATAGGGATACCATGTGGAAACAGTGTACGTGAATCTGAACTCCAATCACACTCATCTGAAAATGGGGAAGGTTACATTGACAGGACATCTGCTTTCTATTACTTTATCAATTATGGTAGCAACAAAAGCCTTGACTTTGAGAATACATTCCAATATTCATCTAGCTCCTAATATCATATGAGATAGAAGAAACTGGGAGGTGGAGAGGAGGCTGGGGGCGGGACTTTAAAGGTTTAATTTCATAGTGTCAGCCAAAGCTAAGAGAGGATGGTTTTTTGTTACAAATCTTTGCTTTTCAATGTGCCACCTGGAACATTTCCATCAATTTTTCCTTTGTTTTCACTCAGACAAAAGGAACCCAACTGTTCACAGTGTTTTGAGTTCTCTAGATTATTCATTTGTTCCAGGACAAGATGAAAAATGAACACCAGCGTTTCTCAAGTGAGAGGACTTAGAAGGATAATTTCACTTGTCTGACGTTTTTAAAAAGTCCCTAAATTTGGCCCAGTAAGCTATTTGCCTCAATCCTCTGTGGGACTGGTCCTTCTTCAGATGAAAAACAACCACCAAAACCAACAAAGACAACCTCAGCGCCTGTGTTCACGGCTGCAGACTGCTGCTCAAAGGACGGTTAGTGTTGATGTCAGCAGTGTGCCGGTCCCGCTCTTTTTCTGAAAATGACCCAAGGTCTTTAAATGACACTTCCTCTTGCCCTGTCCTTTTTGGAATGGCTTTCTTTTAACCTACACTTTAGCTTGAAATGCAGCAGCCAATAGGGTGTGAAATGGAACCAGGCATCCTGAGCAACAGTACAAACAGTGATGCCAGGGATCCTGGGGGACAGGTTGGATCCTTCATTAGCCCAGAATCTTTAGCCACAACGAACTGGAAATTACTGATGGTTCATGCACAATAGCTGCGCCGTCAGGAGCAATTAAGGGGCAGTGGTGTAATTGACCTGATTTGAAGATGCAGGGCAGCTGAGTACTGCTCCCTGGGGCCAGCTCTCCCTTGTGAGCAGAGCAGATGGCCATCTGAGGGATTACAATAACGAGGGCAGCTGAATAGTCAAGTGACCAGTCAGGGTAACCAAGGGGACAGGGCAGTCAGATTGCTTCTGGATGGATGGGCAGCTCGTACTAACTGGGCTGTGCCATATGTCCCTGTCTGTGGCAACTTTCTGCCCCCTCCCCAGGAGAGTTCCTTCCCATGCGAAACGTAAGGATGAGAGATGTGGGGCTTCAACACGTATTTGTTGGAAATGTGATAAATACAGAGGTGAATAAGGCACTAGGAATGACCACAAGGGATGTATGATCTTTGAGGGTGGAGTAGACATGAACATAGGTGACTACATACAAATTCCTTCTAAGAGTGACCACAGTACATACCATACAATGAAACGAAAAAAGAGGAAAAATGGTTCTTAATAAACAAGAAATTGAGAAGGGGCCACTATTTTCACTACAGATATCTGCACTGAAAAATGGCTCTGACCTTAGTACATTGCAGAAAAAGATAGACTTGTAATATGCATTAGAACATATGACATAGGCTAAAGTTAATTTTTTCTGAGTATCAGATGCATGAGTCTGGTCCAAAACTTAAAATATTCCACCAATATTCCCCAGATACTTAGTTTTTTTTAAATGACAATAACTACTGACACTAGTTCTAGTGTATTCTTCCATGAACATATCCTATGGATATAAGAACACATGTGCATATGTGACTTTTCCCCTTTACATAGAAGCCTAGATTTGTTTTTCACTGAAAAGATTCTGAAAATCACTCATCAGTCAATGTTGAGTATACTAACTTAAAAATGACTGCATACTACCACGCATTTGGGAAGATTTTTCATTATTTATTTAATTTACTTCCTTAGGGCACTTTTTCCTAGTACAAATAATACTTTGGTGAATATTTATGTCAATGGTTAACTTCCAATATGTAAGTCTATCTATAAGAGCAGTTTTTAGGAGCAGCTTTGCTGGGTAAATGGGCGTGTTTATTTTTTTAATTTGGAGGAAAGAATTATTCATGGCCACTAATGACATACCTGCTTCTTGCTTTCTCACTAATTTACTGTCATTATCTTTATCTTATCTTGGTGTATGTGAGAAGTAAAAATGGTATTTTGTGGTTTAAATTTTTGTTTTTCTCATTGTGAGAAGTATAGAAGTAGAAAAGTGGTTTTTTATTTTGCATTTTTTAAAAAAAGTTAAATTAGTTCTTAACAGATTCAGTGTGCTTTGTAGATGCAATTCTAAGAAGGATGTTATTCCCCTTCCTCCGTCACTCCCCCCACAGTTGGTATTGCTTCTCACACATACACACCTTGACTCTGTTCCCATTCTTCTCCTTCTAGAAACTTTGTTTTATTTAAATTTTTTACTTATTTTTATTTTCACTTGATAGGCAAAGAGATAGAGAGAGAGAGAGAGAGAGAGAGTGCTTCTATTCAGATTTGCTCTTCAAATGCCCACAACTACCAGAACTGGACTGACGGAAGCCAGGAGCCTAGAACTCAATATGGAATTGAGTTGGGTGACAGAACAAATTTGTGAGCCATCATTGCTCCCTCCCATGGTGTGTATTAGCAGGGAGCTAGAACAGCAAATAGAGCAGGAACCTGAACCCAGGCATTCTGATATTGGATGCAGGCATCCCAGTGGTAACTTTAGTACTGCCTGGGAAGAATTTGTGATTTTTTTTTTTTTTTGACAGGCAGAGTGGACAGTGAGAGAGAGAGACAGAGAGAAAGGTCTTCCTTTTGCCGTTGGTTCACCCTCAAATGGCCGCTGCGGTAGGTGCGCTGCGGCTGGCGCACTGCGCTGATCCGATGGCAGGAGCCAGGTGCTTCTCCTGGTCTCCCATGGGGTGCAGGGCCCAAGCACTTGGGCCATCCTCCACTGCACTCCCTGGCCACAGCAGAGAGCTGGCCTGGAAGAGGGGCAACCGGGACAGGATTGGTGCCCCGACCGGGACTAGAACCTGGTGTGCCGGCACCGCAAGGCGGAGGATTAGCCTAGTGAGCCGGGGCGCCGGCCTTGTGATTGTTTTTCAGCATGGCAGTTATTAAGGAAATCTTACTCATTTTGTGGCTCTTGCTTCTGTGTGATGTTGGAGAATTCACAGATCCAGTCAGTGAGCCAATGGACAGCTTGACTTAGTTTTTGGTTGAGAGACTTTGCCTGTGTTTTCTGATGTTTCCAGTCTTGTAAATGATGACAAGTGCATCTGTAGATCAGTGTTTCTCACTAGTGTGAAAAGGCAATTTATAGTCCACATTGGCACTGTTGACATTCTCAGCAAGGGAGTTATTTGGTGTGTGTGTGTGTGTGTGTGTACATGTGTATGTGTGTATGTATTTCACGGAATCTCCAGCTTCTACATTCTGTGTGTGAGCAGAACCTCTCCCTCCCCAGTTCTGGCAATCACAATTCCTCCAGACATTTGCCAAATGTCCTTTGTGGAAGTGTAGTATAAGCAGCTCATGTTGGGAACCTCTACTCTAGGTAAATAGTGGGAATGCTTTTCAGTGTTTTTTTTTTCCTAAAGAGAGTCTCACTAAAGCTTTTGACTCCAACCACTGAGCCTGACTACTGTATTTTTCCCCTGTGGCTGTCATCTTTTTCCAAAACTAGAAGTCTTTATCTCCTGGCTTCAGTCCAGTTGACTTCTTTGTGTTTTTTTCTTTTTCTCACCCATGAGTTGTTTATTTTGAGTTTTGGCATGTTTACACTTTTTTTTTCCCCATTTTTTCTACTTTTGTTTTTGGGGCAGAGAAGTTGTGTCACCATAAGAACTGATGGAGCTGTCTTTACTGGAAGACTTCACCATTATTCTTTTTATAGGTTGATGAGAATACTTGGACTCCAATTAAGTCACCCCAAAAGTAGGGCATAAAGTCAAAGAGGGTCAAATCAATAGGCAGAATCACCATGCTGGGGTTTGATGCCCTTGGTATCCACCAATGTCAATTTCTCTGTGCTAGATCTTTCCTATTTTACACAAATAACTTCCTATTCTGATTCCTCCCTAGATCTTCAACATCCTCTTGTACCACTTTCTCATTAACCACTATTGTTTAGCCCCAGTGGGCTCTTTTTTGTTTTCAACAAATCAGGCTTGTTCTACTTAAATACCATGGTGTTCTTCCCCTATTTTGTTGTGTTTGTTTTATCTGCTCCTTTAAGTTTCAGTTTAAATATCACTTCAACAGAGGCCTTCCCTAACAACCTAATAAAAAATACATACTCAGCTATTCTCTAACATTGCTCTATTTTAGTTCTTTATATTAAAACTTCTATTCTCTATTTTTTTAAAAAAATTTATTTATTGTCCACTTAGATATAAGTTATTGGAGGCAAGGACCCCCTTCTATTTCTTGTTTAATGCTTTATTTTCAGTACCAACAATAAATCTGGCACATAGTTAGAGATTAATAATAAATAATGAGTAATAGCATATGTAAAAAGCACATACATAATCTATCTCTCTGTGTGTATATATATATGAAATATATATTTATATATCTGTATTGATATCTATATTTATATATCTGTCTAAATCTATCTATCTAGAAACTTGAAACATCACCTTCTTGTTCTCATTAGAAAAGACTTTAGGGTAATTTCTTAATATATTTATTAAATGTGAAAGAAGTCACATTTTGTCATATCTTAGATCCATGTTCACGAGAACATGTACAAATAATTTCTGGTGTATTAGGTCCCACAAAGACAATGTTATCCAAGAAATAAACTTAAACATGAACTGAAGAACAGGCTATCAGAACTTGGAGCTGAATGCTGGCTTCTTTTGAACTTGAGAAATCAAAAATTGAGGGGCCAGTGCTGTGGCATAGCAGGTAAAGCCACTGCCTGTAGTGCTGGTATTACATATGGGTACCGGTTCAAGTCCTGGCTGCCCCACTTCTGGTCCAGATCTCTGCTACGGCCTGGGAAAGCAGTAGAAGATGGCCCAACTCCTTGGGCCCCTGCACCCATGTGGGAGACCTGGAGGAAGGTCCTGGCTCCTGGTTTTGGACTGATGCAGCTCCAGCCATTGCTGCCAATTGGGGAGTGAACCAGCAGATAGAAGACCTCTCTCTCTTTCTGCTTCTCCTTCTCTCTGTGTAACTCTGACTTTCAAATAAATCTTTTTTTTTTTTTAAAGAAATCAATAATTGAATCTTTAGGGCATTTTATGTGATAACAAATATTTAGACTTGAAGTTTTGTTGGATTCTTTGTTAATATACAATCATTAATTATTAAAAGCAGATATAAACTATCCTAAGGAGTTAGTGTAAAAAATAAATGTACACTCATTGAGGAATAAGTTAGGTCATGTATAAAGGGACTTTTTAAAGTTCATAAAAATGGAACTAAAAGATAAAAAATAAAACACGTAAGCCTTATTTCTCAATATAAGCTCCATTGAGTTTGGTATACATTTTTTTTTTTTTAAAGTGATAGAACCAGTCTCCACAAACAAACTGAAGATTCTATTAATTTAATCATGTAAATGCAGTTCATTTTTTTTTAAACATAGTTAGCTGAAGAAAAATTGGCTCCCTTTAAAGGTTTTTTTTGAGATTAGGCAACCAAAGAAATCATAGGGAGCCAAATCAGGAATATAATATGGATGCTTAGTGACTTTCCATAAAGTATACCACAAAATTGTTCTTTTTTTTTTTTTTTTTGGTGGGAGAAATGAGAAGGAGCAATGTCATGATGGAGAGGACTCTCTGTGAGGATTTCTTGGGTATTTTTTGCTAAGGTTTGGATAACTTTCTTAAAGCACTCTCAGAATAAGCATATGTTACCATTCTTTGGTCCTTAAGAAAGTCAGCGGATACCTTGAGCATCCCTAAAAATGACTGCCTTGACCTTTGCTCTTGACTGATTCATTACAATCTGGACAATTAACACCTCTTACCATAGCTACTGCTTTGATTGTGCTTTGTCTTCAGGATCATACTGGCATACCCATGTTTCATGTACTGTTACAATTCTTCAAATAAATGCTTTAGGATATTGATCCATTGTTTAGATTTTTCTTTGAATGTTCCGCTTTTATCTGCAGCTGATCTGTGTGCAATTTTGATATCTGTCAAACAGAAAGCTTGCTCAACTTTAATTTTTCAGTCATAATTGGTGCAAGTTGAACTGATTCAGATGTTGATGGTGTTGGCTATTGTTTATGCTGTTTATCAGCATTTGAACAGTATCATTTTTCCCACTATAATTGATATTTAAAAACTTTACTTGAGTTCACTTTTTTCTTTTTTTTTTTTGACAGGCAGAGTGGACAGTGAGAGAGAGAGACAGAGAGAAAGGTCTTCCTTTTCCATTGGTTAACCCCCCAGTGGCCGCTGTGGC
The DNA here is from genome assembly GCF_033115175.1 of Lepus europaeus. Classification (NCBI taxonomy): domain Eukaryota; kingdom Metazoa; phylum Chordata; class Mammalia; order Lagomorpha; family Leporidae; genus Lepus; species Lepus europaeus. The sequence continues at coordinate 88,425,299 of NC_084838.1, read as the reverse complement.
CGGCACACCGCGCTGATCCGAAGGCAGGAGCCAGGTGCTTCTCCTGGTCTCCCATGGGGTGCAGGGCCCAAGCACTTGGGCCATTCTCCACTGCACTCCTGGGCCACAGCAGAGAGCTGGCCTGGAAGAGGGGCAACCGGGACAGAATCCGGCACCCCGACTAGGAATAGAACCCAGTGTGCCGGCGCTGCAGGCTGAGGATTAGCCTATTGAGCCGCGGTGCCGGCTCTTGAGTTCACTTTCAATATTGTATTGCTCTTTCTTAAAGTAAGCTACCCATTTATAAACTACTAAATTTCTTGGTGCATCATTTTTGTAAAATTTCCGTGATTTTACTAGTCTTCCTTGCAAGTTTTACCATAAGTTTATTTGTTTTTGTTTCAAATTTTAGAAGAATTTATATTGCTATGATAGGCATTTTTGATAGCTTTTAAAAATGCATTTATTATAGTATAATGTACACATAATAAAATATATATGTTTCAAATATATAACTCAATAATTTTTTTGTAAATTTACAGTTACACCAACATCACCACAACCCAGTCTGGAAACATTTTTATTCCTTAAAGATGTATTTATTTGAAAGTCAGAGTTACAGAGAGAGAGAGAGAGAGAGAGAGAAAGAGAGAGTTAGATATATATAGAGAGATATCTTCCATCTGCTGGTTCATTCCCCAGATGGCTGCAACAGTGAGGGCTGAGCCAGGCTGAAAACAGGAGCCAAGAGCTTGACCCAGGTCTCTCACATGGGTGGCAAGGACCCAAACACTTGGACCATCTTCTGCTGCTTTTTCCAGGCCATTAGCAGGTAGCTGGATAGGAAGTGAAACAGCCTGGACACAAACTAGCACCCATATGGGATGTGGTGTCATTGGCTATGGTTTTATCCACTACACCACAATGCTGGTTCCTGGAAACATTTTCTTTTTCTTAAAGACTTATGTATTGATTTAAAAGGCAAAATTACAGAGTGGGGTGGGAGAGGAAAGATCTTCTATTTGCTGGTTTACTCCCCCCCAAAAAAATGGCTGCAACAGCTGGAGCTGGGCCAATCCAAAGCCAAGATCCAGGAGCTTCTTCCAGTCTTCACATGGGTGCAGGGGCCCAAGCACTTTGGCCATCTTCCAAGTGCATCAACTGGGAGCTGGATCAGAAGTGGAGTAGCTGGGACTAGAACCAGCATCCAGTTGGTATGCTGACACCACAGGCAATGGCTTTATCCACTATGCCACAATGCCAGTCCCTGGAAACATTTTCAATCCTTGATAGAGATTCCCAGTGCTCATCATATGCAGTCAGTTCTCAAATCCCACGCTTCAACTTAGCCTGTTTGCCATCTTCATAAACTTGTCTTTCCTGTACAATTCATATAAATGCAATCATGTAATATGTTATCCTTTTGTCTGTATTTATTTTTGCTTAACATAATGTTTCTGAGGCTTCTCCATACTGTGTGTATCAATATTTCATTTCATTTTATATCTGAATAATACCGTATTATATGATATACTACATGTTTTTTATCCATTCGTCAGTTGATGGTCATTTGAATTATTTCTAGTTTCGAACTATTATGAAAATGCATCCAAGATTTTGTGTGGATATGTGTTTTCATTTCTCTTGGGAGTTTTTAGTCTTTATTTTTGTTTTTAATTATTTGGAAGGCAGAGAGGAAGACAGAGATTTCTCATCTGCTGGTCACTCCCACAATGGGCCAGGCCAAAGCCAGGAGCCTGGAACTCAGTCTGGGTCTTCCACATGGGTAACAGAGATCCATGTACTTGAACTGTCATCCCCTCCCAAGGTGCATGTCAGCAGAAAGCTGGAATTGGGAGGACTGGGATTTGAACCCAAGCAATCTGATATGGGATGCTGGAGTCCCAGGCAGCATCTTACCTGCTATCCCAAATACCCATGATAGGGCTTTTTTTCAAACTGATGTCTTATCCTTAGTGTTTCAAAGTAGATCCAGTTCAGACATGTGATAACTAGCGCAAAACCTTTTAAAGACCCCTCATGTGGCCAAGTCACTGGTTAATGTCCTATTTGTTATTGTGATATCTTTTTAAAAAATAGTTTGAGAAACAAATGGTGTCAGATCCTGTGAAAAACCAGACTGCAAAGAAAATAAGTTATATCTATATTTCAGTTTTGGAATCTTAAAAATCATACTAATAGATCTATTTTTAAAATGATGATGGTGATAACACAATTAAATAAATCTGTAAGTGCTTTGAATACAGTGTGATAAAAATGGAAGTTGCCCCATGTAAGTCACAACAAAATGATCATAATATTGAGTCAGCTTTGGGATATTAAATAAAGGTTAAAATTCTATGGGTAATATTTCCTTTCTTTGAAGATGATGCCATTGGTTTGAATATCTCTCAAGATTCTGTATGTACCTTGGAAATCATTCAATGGCCAATACTTGAGAAGAATAGTCACTCAATAAGGGTACTATCTTTCCCTTTTTCATGGTAAAATTTGCTTCCCTTTCATATTTAGTTTGAAGAACACAGATTGCTATGGTGAAAGTGCCTCCAATTTATTTTCTATTTTTTTCTCCCTTCTTTCTATCAGTGTGTTTTGAGTCTAAATTCGTTGCCATGGGTTTTGAGTGAGAGTTGATATGTGTTTGGTTTGAGAATTCAAAGGTGATTATTGTGATTAGAAGGAATTACGTGTGCAGCAGTTAAGATGTAACTTGGAACACCTGCATCTTATGTCAGAGAGCTGGTGTTCAAGTCCCAGCTATGCTTCCAATTTCAACTTTCTATGGTAAGCTCCCTGAGAGCCAGCAGGTAGTTGGGTCCCTGCCACCGACATGGGAGCCTTGGATTGAATTCCCAGATCTCACTTCAGCCTGGGCCAGCTCCAGCTGTTCTGGAAGAGCTCTGTCTCTGTCAGTCTCTCTACATTTCAAATAAATCTTAAAAAATATGATTAAAAACAAATTTTGAATTAAAGTGCTAACAAGCATTATACCTGCAGAAAACTACAGATGTGCACTGTTCCTGCAACATTGTTCTCTGTGCTGCATTGTCAAAAGAGAAAAAAAAAAATCCTGGAGCTTTCTGTCTAACAGCTACTGATAGGTACATGCAACACCAGAACAAGCTAGTTAGTTCACTAACTTCGTGAAAAATACTGAAAATGTTCAGGTTTATGGCAAAGGATACTAATTCTGTGAATTTTCTCTACCTGTTTTTGTTCTGTTCCAGTGTGCATGCTTATAGACAGATCTATATGTGGACTTCGTGATGTTGTAACTGAATATTTTTCTTACATTTTGGATTATTCATTTTAGGGTACAGAAATGTAATTAATTTAAAGTATTCACTGTGTATTTGTGTATTCTGTGATCTCTCTGAACTTTTAATAAGTTTTGTGTGTGGAGGGTTCTTTAGAATATTCTACATGGAAGATCATGTTGTAGATACAGATTCATGTTTTATTTTTCTATGTGGATGCCTTTATCACTTTTGGTTTCCCAATATCCTTGGGTAAAACATCTAGTACAATGCTAATGAGAGAAAGCTAAGAGTGGAGTTTATTATCTTGTTTTGACCTTTGAGTCAAAGTTTCTCCTCTTTCAGCATTAAGAATGATTTTGGCTGCGGTTTTCCATATATGAAAGTTCCCTTTCATTTTTAGCTAGTTGAGTATTTTTATCATGAAATAAGGTTGGACTATGTCAAATGCTTTTCCTAATTGTATTTTGTAATCATATGGTTTTGTTTCTTTATATTAATATGATGTATTACAGTGATTGATTTTCATGTATTAGTGCAACCTTGCATTCCTGGGATAATTCCACCTGGACGTGGTATGTAAATTTATTTATTTATTTATTTTTATCCAAAATGTGTTTATTGGGAAGGTTTCCCACTCATCTTGGTTCAGGGTGCTTTCAGTGCTGCTTCCTCCTGAAGGAATATCCTTCTGTAAGCATTGCTTTTCCTCCTGTGGGCTGGCAGAGGACAGTGGAGCAGCCAACGCACAAAACTACCGTTTGTGCATGGCTGAAAACCGTGGTGATTTTATAGCATCCTGGGCACTTCACGTCCATGAAGTAGGAATTGGGGCTCTGCACCAGGCGCTTCTTCTTGTGTTTCCTCTTCTCCTCTTCGGGAGAGGGATGCAGGAGATCCTTTGCGAGAGGCATGTTCGCGTGGGTCAGTTGTCACCGCCGGAAAGGATGTATATTTATTTTTATGTGTCACTGTATTTGGTTTTCTTATATTTTGTTGAGGAGCTTTTTATCTCTATATATTTATAAGCAGTATTGTTTTATAGTTTTCTTATGATGTCTTTTTCTGGTATTGGTATCAAGATAATATTGACCATATAGAATTAGTTAAGAAATGCTCCCTCCTCATCTTCTTTACTTTTTGGGGGAGTAAGATTTCATGAAATATTGGTGTTAATTCTTTGAGTATTTGGCAAATTTTACCAATGAAATCATCTAACTATAGGCTTCTATTTGTGGGAAGTTTTTGCTTACAAATTATCTTCCTTGTTACCTATCAATCCAAATATTCTATTTCTTCTTGAGTCTGTTTGAATAGTCTTTCTGGGTGTGTGTTCAGGAGAAACAGTGCATTTTATTTTGGTTTTTTAATTTGCTTCTGTAGAATGTATTCACTTACAATTATGTTTAATTATATTTATTTATTTTTTTATTTTTTTATTTTTTTGACAGGCAGAGTGGACAGTGAGAGAGAGAGACAGAGAGAAAGGTCTTCCTTTTCCGTTGGTTTACCCTCCAACTGCTGCTGCAGCCGGCGCACCGCGCTGATCCGAAGCCAGGAGCCAGGTGCTTATCCTGGTCTCCATGGGGTGCAGGGCCCAAGCACTTGGGCCATCCTCCACTGCACTCCTGGACCACAGCAGAGAGCTAGACAGGAAGAGGAACGTCCGGGACAGAATCCGGCGCCCTGGCTGGGAATAGTACCCGGTGTGCTGGCGCTGCAGGCGGAGGATTAGCCTATTGAGCCACGGCGCCGGCCTAATTATATTTTTTTCTTTAAAGGGTCCTTTTAATTTTTGATTTTATGGAACAGAATGTGAATATTCTCTCTATTTCTTGATTTTTCTTAAAGGCTTTTTTTCTGTTATTTCAAGAAAAATGTTTTGATTTTGTAGATGTCCCTGTATTTTTCATAATCTGTGTTTGATATATTCCCACTCTGAAAATTGTTATTCTCTTCCTTCTTTCTTTGGTTTAATTTGGTGCTCCTTTTCTAATTTCTGAAAGTGGTAGGTGGGTTATTGACTTACCTAAAACAATCTAAATTTGCTGCCATTTGGGGAGTGAACCAGTGGATGGAAGCTCTCTCTCTACCTCTCCCTCTGCCTCTCTGTAACTCTGCCTTTCAAATAAATAAATAAATCTTAAAAAAAGAGAAAGAATCCTTACAATCCAGAAAACAAAGACAAATACTATAGCCCAACTGAAATGTACAAAGGTCAACAGTCATGTCACATTAATGGTGTGTACCCTTTGCATAGGTAATAAAAGCACTTTATTCTGTCATCTTTTCCCCAAAACACACAGCCCCAGTCTATTCAAGTGCAACAACAACAACAAAAAAGTGGGCAAAGGACTCTAATAGAGTTTTCAAATAAAGAAATACAAATGGCCACCAAAAACATGAAAAAATGGTCAACATCATTAACCATCAGGGAAATGCAAACCAAAACCACAATGAGGTATCACCTCACCCCTGTCAGAATGGCTATTAACCTAAAGGCAAGGAGCAAAATGCTGGTGATGGTGTGGAGAAAGGGGAATTCTTATACATTGCTGGTGGAAATGTAAATTGGTGCATCCACTGTGGAAGACAGTATAGAGATTTCTTAAAATACGAGATGTAGACTTGCCATATACCACTACTGGGTGTGTACCCAAAAGCTTGAACACATTGTATTAAACAGATACCTGCACCACCATGTTTATAGTAGCACTCTTCACAATAGTAAAAATATAGAATCAACTTATGTGTCCATCATCAGATGGAAGGATAAAAAAAGTGATATATATATATATATATATATAATGGAATATTATTTGGCTATAAAGAGAATGATATTCTGTAATTTGCATAAAAATGGTTGCATCTAGAAGACATTATATTGAATGAAATAAGTTGGGCACAGAAGGACAAATATCATGTATTCTCCCTCATATGTGGTATCCAAAATTAAAAAAGCATAAAGACTAAGATTTGCATGTATAAGCTTTGCTGCAAGTATAGTGTTTTATCAAACTTTGTCTTATTTTATTTTAAACTCTGTTTTAAATCTTTGTCAAATTATTAAAAATGATATACTACTATAGTTTTAATTATCTGTAAGTATTTTAAAATTACTTCATATGAGCAAAATTGACATTTTTCATTCAATTATTGTTTATAGCACTTGGCTATATTTCTGCTGAACTATGGTATTTTACTTTTATTTGTTGAACTTACTTAGTGGAGTATGAAGCCATTGACTATAACATAAATTAAAAATATTTTATCTCAAAAAAGCAAAGCATAGAAACTGAAAATTCTACCAAGTTTGATTTGTACTCCAAATAAAAATAGATAATAAACTTTAAAAAAAAAGCATTTATGGCTATAAATTTGCCTCTAAACATTGCTTTAGCCATATCCCATATACTTTGCCATATTGTGAGCTCACTTTTATTCTTCTCAAGATATTTTCTAATTTATTTCATTACAAGTCTTGGACCTATGGCTGTTTAGGGAAACTTTGCTTAATTTTCACATTTGTGACTTTTCTATGTTCTATTCTTTTAAATAAAATATATTTTATGTTTCTAGTTTTCTTTTTTAATCCAATGTATATCTTTCTAAGACTTAAAAATGCCCTTACAGTCTGAAACTTCTCTCCATCAACTACAGAAATTAATATCAATATTTATAATTAAATTAATATCTTTTCTTGCATCTGAAATAAATTTAACTGCCTTGGGATTCACAAGTCTGGGAGAGTAAACCTTTTTTTTTTTTAAGATTTATTTATTTTATTTGAAAGTCAACGTTACACACAGAGAGAAGGAGAAGCAGAGAGAGAGAGAGAGAGAGAGAGGTCTTCCATCCACTGGTTCACTCCCTAGTTGACCACAATGGCTGGAGCTGTGCAGATCTTAAGCCAGGAGCCAGAAGCCTCCTCCAGGTCTCCCTAGTGGGCACAGGGGCCCAAGGACTTGTGCCATCTTCTTACTGCTTTCCCAGGCCACAGCAGAGAGCTGGAATGGAAGTGGAGCAGCCGGGACTTGAACTGGCGTCCATATGGGAAGCTGCCACTGCAGTTGGCGGCCTCACCCACTACGCCACAGCGTTGGCCCTGAGAGAGTAAACATTCTAAGCTAAGTATCACCTTCTCTCTCTGTATAACTCTGAATTTCAAGTAAATAAATAAATCTTAAAAAAATAAAAACAAAACAGTTTTGCCTGATTTACTTTTCAGTTTTGCTGTGAAGACCAAATAAATGATTTTGAATCAATAAAATAATTCTAGCATGCTAAGTACATTTTAAATTAGATTTTTAAAAATAATTCAGTATGAGGGGGAAAAATGGGTTTGTTTTCAAGAAATTTTCAGTCAAAATAATAATTTGTGGTAGTATATATGAGTGCCAAATTAGAAGACCAGGAAGAGAGCGCTTCTAAGTGCTTTTAGGGAAGACTTTGGCCTATGCCTTCAAAAATGTGTATGATTTACAAAGATCGTGAGAAAAGTTAGCATGGTGAGCAGGATGAAATACATGGCAAAAGTGTCAATATAAGAGCTTAACGTGACAGTCAGGAGATGGTTTTTGATGCTGAAGCCAAGGCAAGTGGGCAAAAAGATGACAGCTTTATGATAATAATGGCATGGTCCCTGGAGTGCAACCTGAATCAGTTTGTATGGACACAAGGGCAGTAAAAGTAAAGAATTTGTTAGAGTGTTTTGGTAGTGAATGGAATCATGAAGAAAACAAATGAGGACTCAGAAGAATTTGCAGAATCAAATCACATTTCTTTGTTTTCCAGGATAGGTGACCCCTGTTCATGTTTGAAAGCAGAAAGGAGGGAATATTTAGAGGTGTAAAGAATGGAACATTGAGAATTTATTTTGGATTAAGACCATTTAGGATTCAATATAAATGATAGTAATATTAGTAGTTGCTTTTGGAAAAATTAATTTATTATAAATAATTAGAAAGTAGCTTACAAAATATAGGGTAGAGTGCTCTAATGAATGATTTGGTTTCTCCTTGTTTGTTTAGAAATGCCCAAAACATGATAGAACAAATTGATGAGGATTTGATTTATGCTAAATAAAGTTCATTACCATTAGCAAATTATTTATTTTTCTGGTATATAAAATGTAACCCCTGGTAATCTAGCTTTGGTTATGTATATCAGATTATTTCTAGAGAAATAGAAGAAACTGAATACTGTAACAACTTGTCAGCATTTAAAAGAGTATTTAAATAATTTCCTAACATCTTTGCCCTTTCTGGATCTTAACCTATTAGCATACTAATCTTTGGTGAAAGGATAAAGTACAAATTAATATTTCAGTCATTTTGTAGTTGCTTTGTATTAAAACACTGCAATATTAACTTTGAATCTTTGCTATCATTTTCTCTAGTGTTCTGCAAATTCTGATCTTTGAATATCTGTAGACATCAGATTATTTTGTTGTGATGGTTAAATTTGTGATGCCAAATTACTGTCCTCCTACCAGGCTCGCCCAGGTCCCAAGTGTATTTGTAAAGAGATCTGTGTTTATTTTCTAGGGGAGTTAGGGAATTCAGACTGGCAGTCAATAAGTACAGTGAGAGAGTGCAGTTGATACATGGTGAGGATGAAAGACAGATTTATCAAGTAGAAGTCTATCCCTCTTTCAGTCTACTGATTGTCAAACTCAATATTTCAATATAAAGGCTTTCATGGATTTTTTTTAGTGCATTGGTTTAGAAAATAAAAAAAGTATCCAAGGGTTGCCAGGTATTTAAGAAGTAAATACAATCAGTCAATAAAAAAAAAAGAAGAGATTAAAACAAATAAAATAAAAATAATTCAGAAGAAACAGGCATACCATAAGAGAACCCATGCAGGAAAAAAACCAACTACACTTAACATACTCAGAAATAAGAGATAATATTTATTTTCTATGAGTTGACCACAAGATACTTTTGGAAAGGAAATAATTAGAGAAGAAAGGAAGATTGAAAAATGTCCTAATTAAGGTGAAATGTTTCCAACGAGAGGATTTTTAAAAAAGCAAAACATTTTGTTCAAGGGAGAACAAAATTTTTAATTGTTGGACAATGTTGTTCAAAGGATGCAAATTTTCAATTGGGCAGGAAGAATCAGTTCAAAAGATCTATAAACATTGTGTTTATACTTGGAAATTGCTGAGAATAGATTTTCAAATGTTCTCAGCACAAATAAATGAGTTAATGTATTTGTTAATTAGAAAGACAACCATTTCACAGTGTACACATATTTCAAAACATGTTATATTCAATTTTTGTCAGTTGAGGAAAGATAATCCCATCTTCCCCTGGCACACATACATACACTCTGGGTTTGTTAACTGGCTTTGGCTGCTGACTCCAGTTCCTGCCAGTGAAAACTCTGGAAGGCAATAGTGATGGATCAAGTAATTGGGTTCCTGCTCTCCATGTGAAGACTTGGGTTGCATTACTGGCTCCTGGCTCCAGCCCTGGCCTAGCTCTGACTTTTGTGGGCATTTGGGAGAGAATAGTAAATGAGGGCTGTCAGTCTCTCACTGAAATAAACTTAAAAAGGAGACCAATCAAGCTAAATGGTCAAAATAAATAAATAAATAATTGGACAATATAAAATTAAAAAAATAGAAAATATATTCCATTTTAACCTAAGTTCCAGAAAGAATAAAATTTGAGAAAAAAATTAAAATACTGACAGATATTTTCTTAGAACTAAAGGACATGAATCTCCATTTTAAAAGGGTCCATTGAGTGCCCAACATAATGAATTAGAAATGACCTAAATGGGAACTCTTTTGCACTTCTCATGAAGCATGAACTGGTAGAAATTACTTTAGAGAGCAATTCGGAAATATCTTATGTGATTAAATATATTCCCATTTTAACATTCAACAGTTTTACTTCCAAGTACATATACCAGAGAAAGCTATTCAGTTGTGGAAGGAGGCATCACATGAATCTTAACTGGAATATGATTTGCAAGAGAGGAAAATTGGAAACTACTCAAATGCCATCAATGAACTGTGAGGGTAAAGCAACATCTCTCATGTATACTCTCTCATACAGCTGATAGAGGATAACATTATAAAAATGAGCATCTAAAGAGGAAGCCATGTCATAGAAGACATAAGAAATCCAACACAGAAGAAAATCCTTCTTTGTTTTTTTTTCTAATATTTATTTATTTATTCTAAAGGCAGAGTTACAGAGATAGGGGAGAGAAAGAGATCGTCAGTCTGCTATTTTACTTCCCAAATGGCTACAATGGCTGGAGCTGGGCCATTTGGAAGTCAGGAGCCAGGAGCTTCTTCCAGGTCTCCCAAGTGGGTGCGCGGGCACAAGGTTTTGGGTCATCTTCCACTGCTTTCCCAGGCACATTAGCAGGGAGCTGGATCTGAAGCGGGGCTGCCAGCATTTAAACCAATGCCCATATGGGATGCTGGCACCACAGGAGGTGGTTTTACCTGCTAAGCCACAGCGCCTCAGTGCTAGTCCCAGGATAACAGTTAAAGAAAATTCCAAATATAGCAAAAGAAAAACCCAGGATAGTAGCTGTGAAACACAGAGAATAATCAGCCTCAATCACAGTAGGAAGACAGAGGACCATGGGAAGGAAGTATAGAGGGGAAAAAAGAAGAGAAATAAATGCTATTTATTTATTTTTTATTTAAGGAATTTACTAATGCATTAGATTCTTAGGGTCTTCTAAGGATCACAACAAATGCCTGATAATTACTACAACACAATTCTTATCAACTCTCATGTTAATCTGATATTAATATGAAGAGAACAGTCAACATAGTTCATAGATGCAATTCTAATATTATGAAACTTTTTTCTTCCTGCCCCCTTTTCTTTCTTTTCCTTTCTCTCTTAATATTTGAGATAACATATTTTTAATTTATGTTACAGTCAAAGGCTTAATGCTTCAGTAAATAAAAATTTGAGGAATGAAAAGTAAAAAGATGCTATTTCAATGGGAATATAGGGAAGTGATAAAAACAATAATCAAGTGAAAATATCACCGTTTCACTCATAAATAGTAAATTTTAAAATAATCACAGGTCATTAAAACTATAATAGTGTATCATTCTTAAATATTTTTTTTTTTGACAGGCAGAGTGGACAGTGAGAGAGAGAGAACAGAGAGAAAGGTCTTCCTTTTTGCCGTTGGTTCACCCTCCAATGGCCGCTGCGGCCGGCGCATCACGCTGATCTGAAGCCAGGAACCAGGTGCTTCTCCTGGTCTCCCATGCGGGTGCAGGGCCCAAGCACTTGGGCCATCCTCCACTGCACTCCTGGGCCATAGCAGAGAGCTGGCCTGGAAGAGGGGCAACCGGGATAGAATCCAGCGCCCCGACCGGGACTAGAACCCGGTGTGCCGGCGCTGCAAGTTGGAGGATTAGCCTGTTAAGCCACGGCGCTGGCTTAAATATTTTTTTGGGAGACATAAAACTGGCCTTACTTTTTTTGTTTTTTTAAATTTTTTTAGCTTTTTAAATTTTAGCTCCTACATTCAAGGGGGTGCTTGTGGTATTTGTCCTTTTTTTCTGGCTTATTTCATGTCACATGATATCCTTCAGTTCCATCCATTTTTATGCAAAAGGTAGAATTTCATTCTTTTTTTATAACTGAATAATATACCATTGTGTGTGTATATGTGTTCGCATCAATGTCACATTTTCTGTTCATCTTATGATGGACATTTTTGTTGATTACATTTTTTGTCTATTGTGAACAGTACCACTATAAACATGGTGATGCAGGTATCTCTTTGATATAACAAGTTCATGTCTTTTGGGTATATACCTAGAAGTGGGATTGCTGGATCATAAGCCTTTTACAGTGTGGAAAATATAGCAATTTTGAGAGGAAGTTCATTGCCCTGTAAGACTATGTAGAGCACACCAGTATCAAGAAGATAGAAACTTAAGCAAATTTAAAAAGGCAATTAATAACTGTACAAAAATCCAAGAGATATATAGGAATGGAAGTATAATCACAGTGCACCAGTTGTTTCAGAAGTGTACAGTATTTATGCAGTCATGATAATATAAATAATATTTATTTCAACAAATTTAACTATATCTGGAAAAATGAGGAAATGAGGGTGGTAGTATAACTGAATTAATATCTGTTATAATAGGAAATAAATAATACCTAAGATTTTAACAAATTCAAATATAGAAGTTCAATCATATTAATTGGCAGTATAGTGTTAGACATCCAAATAATAGCTGAAGAATTGAAAAAGAGCATCCCTAGGAGTAAGAACTTGGATATAAGGAATGGGCAGGGTCCGGTAGCTTTTTATTGTGAGCCTTAAAGAATTATTTACTTTTCTATTTTTTTAAAAACTTATTTTTTAAATGTGTGTGTGCATGCGTGCGTGTGTGTGTTTATGAGAGAGAGAGAGAGAGAGAGAGAGAGAGAGAGAGAGAGAGAACGAGGTTTCAATTGCTGGTTCACCCCGGATGCCTCATTGGCCAGTGCTGGGCTAGGCAGAAACTGAGAGCTGGGAACTCAGTCCAGGACCTGGGTAGCAGGGACTCAACTACTTTAATCATCATTTGTAGCCTCATGGGATGCCCATTTTCAGGAAGCTAGAATCAGGAATGGAGTCAAGATTTGAACCCAAGCATCTAATATAGGATGCAGACATTCCAAGCAGTATTTTAAATGCTAGGCCAAATGCTTGTCCCCATTTTAACTTCCTAATGCTTCTTATTATAAGTCTTATAGAAAGCATTCTCATTGTAAAATGAAATTATATTTTAAAAACCCATCAAAAATAATGAATATTAATTTCTACCATTTTGCAGTTTGAGCATTTGTTGAAATCACTGTCATCACCATCATTATTATCATCAATAAAATCTGTGTAACAACTTACAGACATATAAAGTTCTCTACATTAATTATCTCCATTCCTGGCCATTAATCTATGAGTAAGATAGAACTTTTCTCAATATCTCCTAGTATTAACAATAAGTTATTTAGATGAAGCCAAAAGTTAAATAACTAGTAAGAAATAAATCAATAAATAGCAAGTTGTAAGCTCCAAATTAACAAAATTTTTAAAATGGTCTTTTAAAAATTTTCTGTTGAGTTTTTTTTTCCCCCTAAGAATAGTGTCTTTCCCAGTATTTGTAATGTGGTTTCATTTATGGTTGGCATTGCAGAAATTTGAAGCCTCTTTCCTGAGATTGTGGACACTTCTGCTACTTCAACACTAGGTGGTTCCCTGAGTTGAGGTTTGCCACAAGTCTGTTGCGAGTGCCACTGAGGCAGTGATACCCTGAGCTCAGATTTGTCCCAAATTTGCAGTTGGCATGCCATTCGGGCAGAACTGGGAAGGCATCCGAAAAGGGGTAGTCCATCCCTATAACCCAACCCTCAGAGCTAGGGCAGGCCTAGATGTGCTGTACTATGGCCACCTACAGCACAATGCTAGGTCACATCCAAAACCCACAGCTCATCATGACCAATGCAGCACAGAGCTAGGAGCAAAACTCACTGCCATGACCTGTTGCTGCCAAGATGTATTCATAGTGTAAGGCCACTGGAACTAATCAGAAGCTGTTGAAATCTTTACTTAGTATATACTAAATTGATCTTCTGTATATAAAGATAATTGAAAATGAATCTTGATGCAAATGGGATGGGAGAGAGAGTGGGAGATGGGATGGTTGTGGGTGGGAGGGAGGTTATGGGGGGGAAAAGCCGCTATAATCCAAAAGTTGTACTTTGGAAACTTATATTTATCAAATAAAAGTTTAAAAAATGCAAAAAAATAATGCAATTAGAAAAAAAAAGCTATGCTGGCTCCGGCTGTTATGACCAATTAGGGAGTGAACCAGCGGATGGAAGACCTCTTTCTCTTTCTGCCTCTCCTTCTCTCTGTGTAACTCTGCTAGACTTTAAAATAAATAAATAAATCTCTAAAAAAAGTGACGCTGACTATAATGTAGTTTGATGTACTGGGGCCAAAGAACTCCACTCGGCCTTGAGGCAGGTCCAGAGGCTCTGTCTGTCATCACTGGCCTGGGGGCAGGGGCTACTATGATGTGCCCAATGTTAGGTTTTACCAGCCAGTCCAGAGCTGAGTTCTGTGATTCCGTTGAGTGGTTCTTTGCTGTCTGCCCAAGGAATGAGGGAAGGGTAGTAAAGGCAGCCCCTTGGCACTGAGTCTGATAAAAAGGGAGGACACACCTAGGTCCCAGTCACCAAGCACTGTGCAATCTCAGGTTTTACACCAGGCTCACATGAGGTCGGCAGGGACATGTGCAAAACAAGTTGATTCCTCCAGCACACAGTCTGTGATGCTGGGAAACTCTCTCAGGTCCCTCTGTAAGCCTTGGCCTGGGGGCTTTATCAGATGCTGGATCTCAATTTCAAAATTTGTATTTCTTCAATCCTAAATTCTTTCCTTCACAACTATGTTCCTTCAGAATCTTTCACTGCTGACATAGAAATTAATAGTAGTAGTGTTTTAATTTACCTAGGAACAATGTAAGAAGCACTTGTCATGGAGCTCTGATAACTTCAATATGTTATCCAGTTCTGATGGGTAAAAATAGCAGAGGGAAAAGGTGTCTTATTTCTCTTGTATCTTTTTTTTTTCCTTTCTCCTTCATTTTTCTCCCATATCCTTGCCGCAAATACACACTGGCAACTGATGTCATTGATTTTCTTTTAAAAATCGCTTTAGAATTCCTCATTATTTCTATTAATATGACTACTATTAATAACAACAGTAAATCATGTTGTGCCCTTCTCCAGTGCCTCTCATCCAGGGATCTCAGAATGCTTTTCAAACATTAATTAAAAATCCTCTCGTCATCCCTGTGAGTTCCTAGGGCAAGAAGAGAGAAGGAAATCGTATCAGCTCCGACATTAATTAAGCCCTCCCTTGGCTTGCGAACTAGGTAAATAGCTTTTCTTCCTCCCATTAACAAACAAGCCAGCTCTCTGTGATGATTATCACAGATGTTCACAAGCAAGAGGGGAGATTATTTCTGCTGGGCATGGAGGAAGGAGGTGGAAGTGCTTGCCAGACCTAGCTGCTGAGCCTCTGCTCTCTGACACTGGTTTCTAAACCTGGGCAATCAGCAGCATCACCATGGGGCTCTGTTAATACCCTGTGTCTGCCCGGTTACATGCCCTTCCCAGATTGTCTGAGTCAGTAGACAGGGAGTAAAGCCCAAGAATCGTGTCCTCAATAAGTCCTCTTTGATTTGAGAATAACTACTTTACAATGTATTTCCATTATTGGTATATTTATATATTACAGAACTAGTAGATAGATACATATTTGTTATTAAGCATTTAAGAATATGAATAAATGGAGCAAATTATTAAAAGTGCTCTTTCCTACCTCCTTTTGTCTTTCTGGTTAATAGTTTCTCAAAATGTGATCCTTGGAACTTTTATCTAAAATACCCGGGAAGCTTTTTAATGATACAGATGTGTTGGGATACAGAGTTCCTGAATAGATATGGACTTCTCACAGGGAAATAAACTTTATTCTTCCTTCAAAGAAAATGAAAGAAACAATGCCTAGGAGAGGCTATGAAAGTAGTGTGGTTGGAGTGATGGGCGTTGAGTGCTGTGAGTCCAAGGCATATATGGATTTGGTGTGTTGGCTCCAGTGTGTGTTATTCCAGGATCGTAGAACTTTAGTGCTGGTAGACATTGTGGGGGCAATTTACCCTCCCCTTTTACAGAGGTGAGGAGACAGAGTCCCAGAGAACTCAGCTGCCTACAGGTGACCAATGTAGTGTACTGATAGAGAGAAGGCTCATCTCCCACCTACAGGTGAGCATGCAGTGTGCTGGTAGTGAGAGAGAAGGCTTGTCTCCTGCCTACAGGAGAGCATGCAGTGTGCTAGTAGTGAGAGAGTACTCTCCATATTTCTGAGAAGGGAAAAAAGGAAGTTAACAGAGCTAAGAGATTGCCTTCTTGAACTGCCTTCCTTTCCTGACTTTGCAACTCTGCATTCTAATGCTGTATGTGGTGTGGATGCTGCTGCTGCTAGCAAGACAGGGCCACGATTCTGGACCAGTAAGCTGAAGTGGCTAAAGGTGGATCACAACAAATTACAAAGCTTAATCTGCATCCTTTATGTCCAAGAATTTATATGCCTTTCATAGACCTTTTCTTGTGTCCAGAATAATCCCTGGGACAATTTGGTTACCCCATAGTGTAGAGCATTTCCATAGCAAGGCTGCAGCTGAAGGTCCCAGGACACCCTTAACCTCCTGAGTCACTAGTCACCTGCTTTAAGAGCCTGTGGTCCATCTGCTTTAAGTGATGGTGATTTGCTTAGGGCTTTGGTGGAAATGTGCAGTGGATGGGTAGGGAACACATGATTTTGCTTTCCAAACAGAGAGGATGAGAAGAAGGGAAAGGTGCTAATTAACTGAGCAGCCTCAACAGGAATAACTGCTTTTTCTCATCATACATCATCATTGCAAGGATATTGTGGGCAAGTTCTACCAATCACATTTTATAGATGAGAAAACAGACTCAGAGAATTAACCACCTTGCTAATAGGTGCCCTAGCTATGCATGGAGTGGAATAATACATATTTATCTTTTTTATGCTTTCTTAATACCCAGCAAAATGTTTGCTCTCAAAACAAAGACTTCTGTCTCTTCCTTCAAAGTCCACATTCTCCCTGTCTATTCTACTGCATGGCCACAAAGATTTTTCTTAGGATATTTATTGAAGCAAATAGAACTTCCTCTCTTTTATCCAATTGCATTAACAATAATGACAGTGAGTTCAGAAAGAATACAGTTATGAGTGCTCTCATCTATTTCAGAATTAAACACTAAGCAAAACAGAGCACAAGTGTGTTGTAGCAGAGCCTCATGGCCTGGTGTACTGAGTCCAGGCCTGGAACTCAGAAGTCCATGGATTTCTGATCTCTGCCCAAGAACTGCTTTTGGCAAAGAGAAAGTGAGTCACTTATACAGTCTGTGCTTTCCTCTGTCCTGCTGCAAAGCAGAGCTGTTGATGTTTGTCACCCCTCTATGTCAAAGACACAGGGTTCTGGTCAGACTAACCTCATAATTATGAAGTTCTGAGCAAATTAAAAAACCCCAAAGGGCAGTAACATTGCCACTCTTCCCAAGTTGGAAATTAGCTGATTGGGTCGGAGAATTTGCAACTCTGCAAATGGTTAGCATTTGGTGGTTTACAAGTTTGGAATGTCAGAGCTGGAAGAAATTCCTAGAGATTACCTGGTATGAACCCTGCAGTTTGCAGCTGGGGAAACAGAAACCCAGGGTGAGGCAGTGATCTGAGTCACACAGTGAGTTGGAGACCGACAGAGATTAGAACCCAGACCTCCTGTCTCCTGCCTTGGGCTCCCCTTTCCTCCTGTCTCCCTGTGCACTGCTGTTCTTTGGGAGGACTCTTACTCCTGTTTGGAGAGAGTGGCTGCGGATGAACTGCTGGAGGCTGCCTTTCAGGTTGGACACACACCATTCACTCTCAGCTGAGCAACCTCATTCAAACACAACCTGGCGAGCCAGGCAAACCAGATGGGTAATTGCCTGGAGTGTGTAGGGAGATGGTGGAGAGTGTGGTTCACTGAGTACCCAAGGAGGTTTGGCACATTATCATTTCTAGCCATCCAGAATGTGAATGACCAAACCCCAGTGGTCTGATCCTGTCAGATTAGTTTTATGTAACAGAGCTATATCTCTGAGTGAAGCTGTGCTTTGTATTTCGTTATGCGTTAACTTGCAGAGATGAAATTTCATTAGAAAGTGGGAAAGATTGTTAGGGAAACTGCATGTAGTTCAATAATTATCTTTATGAGAAAGTCATGAAACCCTATTTCCCCTTTTCTTTTGTTCTTTCTCCTCTCCTTCTCTTCTTCCATACATATTTATTTAGTACCTACTATGCTTTAGGTAGTCTGGGCTCTTGATAGAGCGTTGAAAAAGATACACAAGGTTCTTGGCATTGAGAGAAAGAAGTCTAGCAAACAACAAATTGGCAAGAAAGTTCCAGAGAATGAATAATGCTAGAAAGAAACAAAAGCAGGATGATATGTTGGAGACTAGTGAGGCCTCTGCGAGATGGAGCCTGAGCAGTGACCAGAGCTAGCTGCTGAGATCTTTTTTTTTTTTTTTTTTTTTTGACAGGCAGAGTGGACAGTGAGAGAGAGACAGAGAGGAAGGTCTTCCTTTTTTTTTGCCGTTGGTTCACCCTCCAATGGCCGCCGTGGTAGCGCGCTGCGGCCGGCGCACCGCGCTGATCCGATGGCGGGAGCCAGGTGCTTCTCCTGGTCTCCCATGGGGTGCAGGGCCCAAGCACTTGGGCCATCCTCCACTGCACTCCCTAGCCACAGCAGAGAGCTGGCCTGGAAGAGGGGCAACCGGGACAGGATCGGTGCCCCGACCGGGACTAGAACCTGGTGTGCCGGCGCCGCAAGGCGGAGGATTAGCCTATTGAGCCCCGGCGCCGGCCGCTGCTGAGATCTTAAAGCAGACTCTTTCTTCCCTGCCCAGGTCACGGCAAGTGCAGAGGATTTAGGCAGAGACAGTTTGGTGAGTGCCTTAGTCTACTTGACCTGTTTTAACAGCATGTCATAGATGGGACAGCTTAACAAAAAAAGATGCCTTTCTCACCATTCTGGAGGCTAAAAGTTCAAGGTTGTAGTGCCAGCATGGTCAGGTTCTGGTGAGGGTCCTTTTCTGATTTTGACATGGATATCTTCTCATTATGTCCTCACACAGAGGAGAGAGGGAGAGGGTGAGGGAGAGAGAGGGAGAGAGAGGGAGAGAGAGGGAAAGACAGATTGAGAGTGTACTTCTCTGTGTCTCTTTCTAGAAGGGCACTCAACCCGTTCATGAGGGCTCCACCATCATGACCTAATCACCTTCCAAGGCTAACCTCATAAAACTATCATACTGGGGACTAGGCTTCAACACAGAACTTTGGGACATTCAGTTTATAGTAGTGAATTTGAAGAATAAAAGCGATCATATTGGAGTGGAGCATAAAGAACCAGAGAGAGGTTGATAGGTCCTAAAACTGGAAGAGGAACTGGATCATGCCATATTGGTTCTTTTAGGCTGTGGTAAAAGCTTTAGCTTAAGGATTTTATTTCAAGTGAAAAGGGAAGTCAATGACGGGCTTTAAGAGTGTGTGTGTGTATGTGTATGTTGAGTGTATACAGTGTATTTTGTCACATGAAAGGATTCATGATTTAGCAAGATTAATTTTTTTGTGAAAGTGAAGCAGGTGATAACAATTACAACTGAGAGTGGCTGGAACAGTGGAGATTAAAAGAGTATATGGTCTTAAAAAGTATTCTGGATAGGAATTTGATATAAATTCCTAAGGGATTGCACATGAGGGAAGTGGAATTGGGCAGCGAGAAAGAGGGAAAAAAAGGATGCTCAGGTTTTGGGTCTGAGCGTCAGATTGTTGGCGAGGATTTTGGGGTGGTTTAATCAAGGTTGGGGTTTGTACCAAGGAACATGAGCAGCTATCAAGTAAGTGTATATTATAATGATAGACCATGGAATCTTAGCAAGATATGGAGGAAGCTTCACTAGAGAAATTTTTAAAACATGAGAAAGGAGGGGTTGTGAAAAACTGAAGTATCAGTACACAGGTTGCATTAGTGAGACTAAAAAATAATAGAATGAAAGAATATGGGTACTTCAAGAAATTTGTGGGAAAATGGATTTTTTTAAAGATTTATTTATTTATTTGAAAGAGTTACAGAGAGAAGGAGAGGCAGAGAGAGAGAGAGAGAGAGGAAGAGAATCTTTCTTCCTTTGGTTCATTCCCCAACTGACTGCAACGACTGGAGCTATGCTGATCCAAAGCCAGGAGCCAGGAGCTTCTTCCAAGTCTCCCATGTGGATGCAGGGGCCCAAGGACTTGGCCCATCTTCCACTGCTTTCCCAGCCCATAGCAGAGAGCTGCATTGGAAATGGAGCTTCAAATTGGTGCCCATATGGGATGCCTGCCCTGCAGTGGTGGCTTTACCTGCTATGCCACAGCACCGGGCCTGGAAAATGGATTTAAATTATGTTTATTTTGGTACAAAAATTCTGAAATCCATGCATAATTTTTCTCATAATTTGCATTTAAAATTTTTTTTTAACATTTTTTGAGAGAGGGAAAGATGAGAGAGAACTCTCATCTACTAGTTCACTCTAAATGCCTGCAATGGCTGGGGAGATTACTCCATATCTCTTATTTGGATAGCAGGAACCCAATTACTTGAGCTATCATCACTGCCTCACAGGGTTTGCATCAGCAGGAAGCTGGAGTCAGAAGCAGGAGCTTGGAAACAAACTCAAGTACTCAGATGTGGGACCTGAGTGTCTTAACTGTCAGGCCAAATGGTGTGGGACATTTTGAAGGTGGTGTAATTATTTGATGGAAAGGAAACCATTTAAGTTGATGACGAGAATGAGATGCAAGAAAATATCATGTGAAGACAAGAATCTGAGCACCTCGTGTCTTAGATTGTTTAAACAACACGGTTGGGGGCCAGCACTGTGGCACAGTGGGTTAAAGCCCTGGCCTGAAGCACTGGCATCCCATATGGGCACCAGTTCTAGTCCTGGCTGCTCCTCTTCCAATCTAGCTCTCTGCTATGGCCTGGGATAGCAGTGGAAGATGGCCCAAATCCTTGGGCCCTTGCACCCGTGTAGGAGACCTGGAAGAACTTCTGGCTCCTGGCTTCGGATTGGCGCAGCTCCGGTTGTTGCGACCATCTGGGGAGTGAACCAGCAGATGGAAGACCTCTCTCTGTCTCTATGTCTCCCTATAACTCTGTCTTTCAAATAAATAAATTAAATCTTAAAAAACAATAAATAAACAGCATGGTTATTGATGTCTCCCAGAATGGCAACTGGAAAAAAGTATAAAGGAAAATATCAAGTGTTGACATTTTCAATAAATAGTATAGGAAGGCCAGAATATTGGTAGGAGACAGCAAACAAAGAAACAAATAGCAACAACAAAACAGCAACAAAGTGGGCTGGGGCAGTAAAGGTTAAGGACACAAAGCAGTAATAGCATGAAAATAAAAGCGATGTACATAACATCGGTGCATGACCTTGTTAAAGGATGGTCAGCTCGTTTTCAGTGTATTAAAAATAATTTTAAAAATCAAAATTCTGTTTTAAAAATGACTCCCTACATTAACAATTTTAATAAAAGTCTCATTTCTAAGAGATACCCTTGAATCATCATCATTTGGTATAAAATTACATAGAAATACATTCTAATTTTCTAAATCATAAATGCCTTTGATACACTAACCTCCAAAACAATTGCTTTCTTAAGGTATTTGGTGCAATTATTTCAAGCAGTACAGTACTTACCTTCTGTTGACACAAGGCAGCATTCTCCCCAATTTTTCAAACATAACTAACATCAGTCTTTATGCTATATACAGTGTATTCTTTCTACTAACAGTGTTGACCCATCTCTGATTAAAGTTGATATCTTAGAAACAGGTCAGTGATTGCAGGTAATGAATACTGTCTCCTGTGTTATATAGTCAATACGTCTTGCTCCTCACTGAAGTAAGAAAGTGGATTCTGTTTAATGCAGTATTTTACTTGACTAGAAAGCTGCTTAGCATGTCAGTCTCATAAAAATCCAATCTCTTTACAATAAGGAGCAGCTCTCCAATATTGTAACAGCTACAGGGGGACAGTAAAGGATGACACAATTATATTTTCTTACCGGGGGTGACCTCTAGTGTGAAATGATGGCATTTTAGCATTCCTTGGGGTATGAATTAACAGCAATTTTGATTTTTTTTTTCCATCTTCAAGATCACACATAATTTGTCTTTGTGGTGTTTTTTAAAGCTGTTATTGGAATTTTGAAGAGTTTTGAAAAAAATGTGTCCTCATTTTTTTTTCTTTTACTTTACTTCCCCTTATCTTTGGTTATACTTATTGTGGTTTCAGTGCCCAGTGGTCTTTTGCGGTCTGAAGAATATTTTGAAAGAGAGAGAGAGACAGACACACACAGAGAGAGAGAGAGGGAAGAACCCATTCATATAACTTTTATTATAGTGTATTGTTAAAATCATTCTATTACTAGTTATTGTTTTTAATTTCCTACTATATCCAATTTATAAGTTAAACTTCACTACAGATGTGTATGTAGAGGAAAAACCACAGCATATGGAGGCCTCGGTGCACTCTGTGATTCCTGGCATTCTCTGAGGGTACAGGAGACTACTGGACTGCATTCATGTGCTTGCTAGAGGTCTTTACAATTTTATTTCAATAGGTCCAGGATCCAGCCCATATTGCTTATCTTGGCCTATTTATCTCCATTCACTAGCTCATGAGTATCACATTTCGGTAGATTTTTCTTCCTATTTATCCTTCTTATGGCTCTAACTGCCAAGTCTACGTTTTATACTCTCACTCTTGGTGAAGCTGGGATTGGCATTCTGCAGACCATACTTTGGACTAAGGTGTCTCTATCAGCCTCTATGAGTTAGTGGTACTAGAGGCGCTGAACAAGGAATCAAGAAAGGATTTGTTCTTGTCTGCTTCCTGTTCCTCTGAGCCTCTTCCCCAACACTGCATCTGCCTGGCAGCAGCAGTGCCTCCCTGTAGAAACAGCTGAATCCCTTTAGGATTTGATCCGGCACTGGCTAATCAGGCCCCTCCCCTTTTCAGAATCTGAGTTACAGCAGGAAGTAAATGTGGCACAAGACAGAAAATTCTATCTGCAGGGAAGCACCCTGACTGCAAGAGGAGTTCTGGATATGAATGTGTTACTTCCAGTGGGAAGGTTCTGGATAGCTTTATGACAAAGACTTCCAATGGGGGTGGGAACTAGGTGACTGTGAATTGGACAGGAGAGGGAAATACTAAGCCATGAACAAATTGAGAGGATAAGAACATGCTTGGGTGGGATGGAAACTACACACAGTTCGCTTCGACTGCTGTTAATGGTGCACAAAATGTAGCAGTTGGGTCATTAGTGCAGCGCTGCCTCACAGAGGGTATTTAATGTCAGGTTAAGGAACCTGGACTTCAGTACAAAAGCACTAGGGGGCCTTTGAAAGATTTTGAGGAAGAAAGAGAAAAATGAGAGCTATTCTAAGGAAACATCAATCTCATTGTATAAGTGAGACTTGGTTGGAAAATGCAGATGCTGATGTCTAGTAGGACGCTGGTGACACTGCAATGGGCTGGCACTGTGAGAGGTACAGAAAGCTTCCCCTGGGTGGTAGGAAGGTAGGGGAGACACAGGGTGGCATAAATATGCTGAATTTATAGGATTTATCTACTGAATAAATATAAAAAGCTTAGGAAAGAATGAAAAATCAAACCCTTACAGACGGTTTGAAGTGAATTAACTATGAATGAAAAAGTAGTTTTATTGGAAGAAGCAGAGAATGTGGAGGAGGAGCAAAAGTGGTTTTGAGAGGGAAGTTCTGTTTACCTCACTTCAAATCTATAGAAAATTCAGGAAGTTTTTTCTTACACATTTTTGGAATAAAGACTGTGGTTGCATGGGAGATACAGAGTTGCGCATTTCTATGTTAAGTAGCATGTCTGTCATGGAATTAGGTGAGAATGACTAGAGATTGAACATAGAAGACAAGCAAAGAAAGATATAGGTACACCTGAGGTGAGTGCAGAAATTGCAAATTTGGATTCTTGGGCCAAACCTGGCCTACTGCCTATTTGTATAAATAAAGTTTTATTAGAACACAACCATGCTCATCTATTTACATTTTGTTAATGGCTGCTGTATGACCCTTGATGACTAAAATATTTACCATACAACCCTTTGCAGAAAATACTGACAAACCTCTGGCTTTGAGAGTGGGAGAAGCAGTAGAATCCAGAGAAAGACAGGTCAGATATAGGAAGTAAAAAATGATGTTTGCCAAGGAAGGAATAGAAGAGTTTCAAAATGACTGAAGGAATTGACATCAATTCACTTGCCATCTTCCACTGCTTTCCCAGGCTATAGCAGAGACCTGGCTCGGAAGTGAAGCAGATGAAACTCAAACTGGAACCCATATGGGATGCAGGCACTGCAGGTGGTTGCTTTACCTGCTATGCTACAGCACCGGCCCCTCAAATATATATTTTCAATGCACGTATGTTTCATGTGATATTTGGGAAATATTCTAAAAAATATTCTTTTAATCAGAAATTTAAATTTAACTGGTGTCCTGGGTTTTATCTGGCAGCCTTAGCATGAGCAGCATCATCTGGTGCTTGCAAAGGACTGCCTGAGAGGGAAATCTGATAGTCAGTCCAGTGGTCAACACTGGCAGCAAGGTGATGGGCAGAGGGACCGTGTTGTGGCACAGAGGGCTAAGCTGCCACTGGTTTGTCTTGGCTCCTCCACTTTCTTTTCTTTCTTTTTTTTTTCCCCCACAGGCAGAGTGGACAGTGAGAGAGAGAGACAGAGAGAAAGGTCTTCCTTTGCCGTTGGTTCACCCTCCAATGGCCACTGCGGCCGGCATGTTGCGGCTGGCGCACTGCGCTGATCCGAAGCCAGGAGCCAGGTGCTTCTCCTGGTCTCCCCTGCGGGTGCAGGGCCCAAGCACTTGAGCCATCCTCCACTGCGCTCCTGGGCCATAGCAGAGAGCTAGCCTGGAAAAGGATCAACCGGGATAGAATCCGGCGCCCTGACTGGGACTAGAACCCCGTGTGCCGGTGCCGCAAGGCGGAGGATTAGCCTGTTGAGCCACGGTGCTGGCCAGCTCCTCCACTTTCAATCTAGCTTCCTGCTAATGGCCCTGGGAAAGCAGTGGAAGGTAATCCAAGTAGTGGGGCCTCTGCCACCCATATGGGAGATCTGGATGGAGCTCTGGGCTTCTGTCTTTGGCTTGGCACCAACCTGGCCATTGTGGCCATTTGAGGAGTGCATCAATGGATGGAAAATCTCTCTCACTCTCTTTCTCCTTCTCTCTCTGTCACTCTGCCTTTCAAATAAATGAATAATTCTTGCTTTTTAAACAAAATGGTAATAGGCAGAACTGGACACTTGCTGTTCCACTGCCAAGAAGGGACATTGTCTTCCAGGAGCAATCTTGAGTCAGATTCAGAGTAGCTGAAGGGGTCTGTGTTCCATAAGCCTAAAGAAGGTACAACAGGCCAGCCAAGAGGCCTTCTGGTGGGCACAGCTCTTCAGAACAGCCCCAGACCTCTGATTTCATGTTAAATTATTTTGTCCTTTCTTCCTTTGTGCAGCTGCTGTTTACTTTCTTTTTTTTTTTTTTTAATTTTTTGACAGGCAGAGTGGACAGAGAGAGAGACAGAGAGAAAGGTCTTCCTTTGCCGTTGGTTCACCCTCCAATGGCGTGCTGCGGCTGGTGCACCGTGCTGATCCGAAGGCAGGAGCCAGGTGCTTATCCTGGTCTCCTATGGGGTGCAGTGGGCCATCCTCCACTGCACTCCTGGGCCACAGCAGAGAGCTGGCCTGGAAGAGGGGCAACCAGGATAGAATCCGGCGCCCTGACCGGGACTAGAACCTGGTGTGCCAGCGCTGCAGGCAGAGGATTCGCCTGTTGAGCCACGGTGCCAGCCTGTTTACTTTCAATGACCTCAAGCTGAGCTATGTGATGATAACTCTAACAGTATGCATGGAATCTAAAAGAGCTTCATCATCATTCCAAATTATTTATAAACATTATTTGATTGGATACAAATACGTCATATGCTGTTTCTTCAAAAATTCTCATTTATTTTCATTTTATTTGAAAGGGAGAAAGAGAGCGAGTGAGCTCCCATCTGCTAGTTCAGTTTCTAAATGCTCACAGCAGCCAGGGCTGGGCCAGGCCAAAAATAGGAGTCTGGAACTCAATCCAGGGGTCCCAGGTAAGTTTCAGGGACCCAACTAGTTGGGCCATCAACTGCTGCCTTCTAGGGTGAACATTAGTAGAAGCTGAAATGGAGAGTGGGGCTAAGATTTGAATCTGGGGACTGTAGTATGGGATGCTCCTGTCCCAGATAGTTACTTCACAACCCTGCCAAATGCCCACCCCTCATATGCTATTTCAATGTTACATTTGCAAGCTAAAGGAAAAGAAAAGCTATTTAATAAAACAAATATTTTCAAAGATTTCAAGTTTTTGGATGGCTATAACATGAAATTTATGAATTCTTACTATGCTATGATAAAATTTCTCTTGGGTGATGATCCATGGTATTAGAGGGGCTCATTTTTAAACAATCTGGTAAGGAATTATAAGCAGCCATTTCAAGTAAATATCTTGATAGAAAAGCTTTAATATAAAAGATGAAATAGATCTCCAATGTTGGAATTACATATTTTGAAAAGATGTTTGGAAGTTTTCATAAAAATCCATGTTGACTGCTATGTCAGATTTAGGTCCTTATAAATTCACTGAGTTGAGTTGGAGATTGTAAGGGGGTATTTGTATTAGAAGTGGTCCTTGTGGAAAGAATGGCATGGGAGACATTGTATTCCTCCAAGCTCCTGTCTCCTTTCTTCCCTGGGCAGCACAGGAGTGTTCATAGCATCTCAGAGTTGTTCTTGTTGGGTCAGTAGGGTTGGGTCCCTACACCCCTGTCTTGATTGATCATTGGATATGAGCTGCTTAAGAACAGATGTGACCTTGGCAAGGCCAGACAGTCTCTGATGAAGCTGATAGTGAGAGCTGGAGAGTCTAAATTCCACTGGGTCGAGTCATTCCTTTAAGAAGGATTGGAATGACATATTTCCTGCTCACCACAATTACTATACCTAAAATTTTGTTTTATTGTCAAATGATTTGATAGAGAGAAAATGGAATAAGTTTTTTCCACTATGTTAATATGGAGGCTTCCAAATTCCTCAGTTTAGAGCATAATGTACAAACATAATCATTTCATGGGAACGTATATATACAAGAGGAATTCAAGAAGTCCAGAAAAAATGTACTGTCTGTTAATTTCTTTTTCCTCCACAAACTTTTTGAAGCCCCTGTGTGTGTTTGTATGTATATAGGAGTATGTACACTCCTACACACACACACACACACACACCAGTGTGCTCTGAAGAGGTTCGTATGAAAAGGCCTTGAATCTTCTTAATTTCTGTTTTTTGTATGTCTCATGGGAGGTCCACATTGCTTGGAGTGCAAACAGTTGATACCTCAGAAATGTAGATGTCAAAAGTCTCTCACTGTTTATTTTGGTGATATTCTGATACTTAAAAGCCACTAGTGACATGCCTATTCATGGCTTCCTCTTAATGTGGTGGTTCTTGGCAGCAGCATAAAAGTTAAAACAGTTGAGTTTCTTATGAAAGCAATAGGTTTGCACCCCATTCTTACTTGGCTGCAACTTTTACTGGGTTTGTATAACTCTGACCTGCTGTTATTCAAAACATTTTTTTTTTCTCATCATTTCAGGTTTTGAATCTGACACCTGATTTTGGAAAAGTCTATGTTGTCTTACATTCATAAATCATTATTTCCAAATTTGGCAGCTGATTACTTTTAAAAGTGTTGGAAACAATTGCAAGAAGGTCAATCATAGGCATCTGCCCTCTTTTCAGATCTTTTAAACCAGAATCTCTGTGGAATTTATTTATTAAAATTATCTATTTTATTATTTATGAGAGAGAGGGAGAGAGAGATTGAGAGAGATCTTCAATTTGCTGGTTCATTCCTCAAATTCCAGAAACAACCAGAACTGGGCCAGGCTAAAGCCAGGAGCTTGCAGCTCAATTTAGGTTGAGTTGCAACCCAACTTCCTGAGTCATTACCTGCTGCTTCCCAGTGTGCACATTAGCAGAAGCTAGAACCAGGAGCAGCCTGGGACTTGAAGCTGTTCTCCTTGATGTGAGAGCTAGGTGTCTCAAGCTGCATCCCAAACTGCTGTGGGAACCTGTATTCTTAACAGATGCTCAAGATTAGAAAACACTGACCTATGCAGCTTTTAACACCTTTTGTAGTCTTTCATGTCCTATGTTTGCAGCCCAGCTGCATATTGTCTACCTTCATGTTTTCCTGTGCAATAGCATGTGAAGATGCCATTGCTCACCAGATGGAGCGATTTAGGGCTTACCTGGATGCCCCTCTCTGAGACAGAGAGGTGGAAAGGCATCTCATGCTGGTCTTTCTCCTGGCCTCCCAGGACCCAGTTGATATTTCTATTTCACTGTGGATTTCTAACACTCACATATTTCCAATTGGGTGTTCTTTTTAGAATGTTTATTTTAATTTTTGAATAAAATTTTTTATAGCCCTATGTTCAAATAGTGTTAACATATTGATGTCTGCTGTTTTAATTGTTATTTAATCTCATTCTTAGTCCAATTCATGACTTTGTTAGCTTCTTAAGTTTCTTGCATCTAACTTTTTCTAAAACTACTTATATTATCCTCTAATTCTTACACCATTATTATTAGCTCATACCATTATTATTATTAGCTCTTTCCTTTTATATTTTGCCAAATTTAGCTCTTGTATTAATAGCTCATTTTATTATTTATACTTTAAAACCATTCTTTTATTCCTAATTTCTTATTTTGAAATCTGTTTCTTTTCATCAGTTATATCATTCTTGCTTTTATTTAAACTTGAAATTATTATTCCATGTTATATTAACCATTTTATGTTTTTTATATTTAAAATATTTAGGGCCCAGTGTTGTGGTTCAGCAGGTTATGCTGCCTCTAACAATGCTAACATCCAATATCACCATGTTGGGTTGGGTCCCTGCTGCTCTGCTTCTGCTTCTGATATAGCTTCTTGCTAATGCTCCCAGGAAAGCAGTGGAAAATGGGCCATGTACTTGGGTCCCTGCCACCTATGTCAAACACCAGGATGGAGTTCCTGGCTCCTGGCTTTGGCCTGGCCCAGATATGGCTGATGCAGTTATTTGGGGGAAAGAACTAGTGGATGAGAGCTTGCTCTCTGTCTCTCTCCCTCTCTCTCTCCGTCTCTCCCCTCTCTCTCTCTGTCTCTCCCTTTCTGCATTGCCTTCTCTTTCAAATAACTATATAAATAAATCTTTAAAAATGTATTGCTTTTAAGGACTTTATTGGTTCTTTTACATTTATATTTATTTTTAAAGCAAAATATTTAGCATATTCCAAGGCTTTTTATTTGCTTTATGTTAGTGGCAATTGTTTTTAAATATTTTTTTCTGCTATGTAATTTTAGTCTATTCTAAACGTTTAATAATGCCTATTGCATAATTCTAATATCCAACTTTCATTAGTGTTTTTTGTTTTTCACTTTGAGTTGGTCCTTGATTTTTGTGTAATGGCAAGAACAATGCAGTGGGGACGAACTCTCCATCACAGACAGGAGAGTCTAGGTGCTCTATGACTGTCAGAACAATCCTCAAACATACTTCAGCATTTAAAGTTAGCCCTCTTCACAAATTTAGTTCCAAATAGTGAAAACATAATCACAACAAATCTTCTAATAGCAATAATGATTTTTATCTGGAGAAAGAGCACAGTTATTCTGTGAGAATATGAGTATGCCAGCTTTCTCTTGACATTGTGCACTATTCAGTTCTCATATGTCTGTTAGAAAATCTATGCTATAACAATTACAGTTGTACTCTTCTTTACTCCATCTTCCCTGGAGTAAATTGTGAGACTACTCTTTTGGTTCAATGGTGGGATTTACCTTGTACGTTTAACTTGAACCCCAAAA
Source organism: Lepus europaeus (assembly GCF_033115175.1). Lineage (NCBI taxonomy): Eukaryota > Metazoa > Chordata > Mammalia > Lagomorpha > Leporidae > Lepus > Lepus europaeus. The sequence continues at coordinate 88,395,380 of NC_084838.1, read as the reverse complement.
TTAGTAGGCACCTCTGCTTTTAGGAACCGATAGAGTATGCATCATACTCGTAACTCTAGCCAGAAATAATTTTCCAACTGTGGGAGAGAGATATTCTGAACAGTTGATGGTTAAGAGTTTAGTGTTGTTGATGGTTACAGTGTTCAAGAACTGGAAAATCCCTTGACAAAGACCTGAGATTTCTCTCCTGTAATGTTCCTGGGAATGGGAAAGCCAAGGCTCTTCTCATGGACTTATTACCAAATCTGCAGGAGAAATAAATTTTACTTTCTTTATGATTTGAGTGATTTTCCTCTGCCTGGTTCCCTGGGTGGTAGGACAGGGACTTGTTTCTTTGTTTTCTGCTTCAGTTAGCTCCATGTTGGTTAAAGGGGCTTCAACATTACTTATCTTCCTCATAGAGGCACATAGTTTCTGCTTGGATATCAGTTTGCAGTTTGGAAATCTCTAGTTTTTATTTACTTAAAACTTTAGTAAATTATTTCTAGAGACCTGTGGCCAAGATCAAAAGTAAAACTCCTGGGGACCTATATGGGATAATTGAAAAATGGCACAATTGCATTCCTATAGACTGTGAGTCAGCGAAGTTCGGATAATGAACATTCTCACTTCAGATCTACCCTCAACGTGGAAAATTTCTCATTGACAATATGCAAATAAATGGGTGTTTCTGTGTTCCAATATAACTTTATTTAAAAACAGGCAGCAGAGTCAGTTTGGTCTGCTGGTTGTGTTTTCCAGGATCATTATTTTTACTGACTCCTACTTTAGACAATTTATTTAAAGAAATATGTGTCAAACTAATAAGAAATTTCTGGATAACTCTGGGAGATTAAAGGTGACTATAAATTCTTTCAGCTTTTGACATTGTGGGGTGGAGAATAAGTCTCCTCTCTTTGAATCTAGGCTGGCTTCAAACTTGCATATCCACTAAAATGAGAGAATGGTAAAATTTTATGTTTTCTATAGCTAGTTGTTAATATTTTTTTATAAATCTTTTTTTTTTTTTTTGGACAGGCAGAGTGGATAGTGAAAGAGAGAGACAGAGAGAAAGGTCTTCCTTTTTGCCGAAGGTTCACTCTCCAATGGCCGCTGTGGCTGGCGTATCTCGCTGATCCGAAGCCAGGAGCCAGGTGCTTCTCCTGGTCTCCCACGCGGGTGCAGGGCCCAAGCACTTGGGCCATCCTCCACTGCCTTCCCGGGCCATAGCAGAGAACTGGCCTGGAAGAGGGGCAACTGGGACAGAATCCGGCGCCCCAACCGGGACTGGAACCCAGTGTGCCAGCGCTGCAAGGCGGAGGATTAGCCTGTTAAGCCACGGTGCCGGCCTAGTTATTAATATTCATTACAGCTGCTACTTGAGTTTTTGGGACTATTTCTCTGAGCTCTGAACCAGTGTGTAAGAAGCCTATCACCTTGACCCCATGATATGTTAGAAATTTATTTCCTCACTTTGTGTGGGTCTCTGCTGAGAGCTGCATGCTTAGGAAGGCATTCTTTGACCTATTTGTTTAAGATAGCATGGTTCTACCTCTCCTAGTATCCTAGTCTGTTTTCAGTTGCTGTAAAAAAACACCCAAGATCAGGTAATTTATTAAAAAAAATAGAAGTTTATAGAAGTTTATCTGGCTCAGGGATCTGAAAGCTGGGAAGTCCAGGACCACGGTGCTGACATCTGGTCTGTATCTGGTGAGGGCTTTTGTGCTACAGCATAGCATGGCAGAGGTCATTACATGGCAAGACAAAGCCAGCTGTCAGCTTGCATCTCTTATCCTCTATTCATCAAACCAGTAATGTCATTATGAGAGGGCCTGACACTCCTGACGTATGTAATCCTTATACCTTTCCAAAGAGCCCATCTCCAAAAACCATCAAGATGTGGATTTCAGGATTAAGTTTCCAATGTACAAATCTGTGAGACAGATTCAAACCATGGAACCTAGGACAGTCACTCTCCCTTCTTATCTGCTTTTTATTTTTTCTCACAGTGTTTAAGGTTTATTTGTGTATTTATTTTCCTGTTTATTGTGAGTCTCTTTGACTAGATTATTAACTCCACAGAACAATGTTTTTTTCTTCTAGCCTGACACATATAAAGTGCTCATTAAAGTTTTTTTTTAAACAAATGAATCTTATAATTCCTGGTTTTACTAATTTCATATGTATTTTTAAATATGGATTCAGTTTTAGGAATAAATTCACAATTATTAAATAAATGAAGTTACAACATTCTTCAAAGAAATGTCTCTTGTTTAGATAGTGAAGGGCTTTTTTGTCAGTTGTGAGAAATGACCCCATAGTATATTTTCATAAGAGACTTAGAGGTTAGATTGCACCTCCCACATTACTCAACCACTGAGGAGCTGAGGGAAGGGACTTCTGTGTGGCAAGGATGAAAGGCGCTGAATCTTTGAGGGAGGTTCCTGCCTCACCTTTGGTTACTGGTGCCTCAGCCATTGCAGCCATTTTTGGAGTGAACCAGAGGATGGAATCTCTCTCTCTCTCTCTCCATACCTCTGCCTTTCAAATAAATAAATAAATAAATCTGTAAAAAAAATAAGAAGAAACTGGTTTTAATGGAGGCAAGTATTAATAAATGCATAACAAAGCATCGAAAACAGATAAAAACTTTAAAGGTGTTTCAGTACACTTAATTTTTTGTTGATTTGAAATTTCTTCTTTTCTAGTACTACAGTGTTAAAAAGCTATGAAAATCATCCTGCAGAAAATGGAGTAAAAAATGTTTTCAGTGAAAACATATACATAGGCCAAAAAGATAAAAGATATAAAAAAAAGCATTGGCACTCTCATTTACCTTCGTATCCACTCTCCACATTTTGTATTTTATGAGTTTTATGTATTTGGAATAGCACTCTAACCCTGTAGACAGTAATTCCACAAGCCTACCAAAGTGAATTTATGCTATAAGATTACGTCCTAAAGAGAATCTGATTGTTAAGAATTATTCACAGATCTATGCTAAATCTGGAGGAAGTATAAATCATTATCAAAAATTAATTTTGTGTGGAAAAAATATTAAATCGTTGTAATTCCAATGGTGCTATCGTTTCAATTGAACAATAGTTTTTGAGATTACTTAAATTTATTAACAAAAGGAATTTTAGTTTGAAGATGGTCTGGTCTTAGTCAGACTAGATATGCTTTATAATTAGAGTTTTAACCAATGCAGGCTGATTAGAAAAGGCACATAAAAAAAGGATAGGTGGGATAAAAACACAATATTAATCTCTGAGCCTAAATTTAAAAAATAATCTGAAATAAATGAGGTTTTAGGAGCCTCCAAAATTAAACTAAAGTGGAATATTGAAAATAATTTACATTGTATAACTTGCTGAGTCTGATTTTGATCTGTGTTCCCATGACAACATGCAGTGTAGCTGAGGGGTGAGGAAACTCAGGTGTCAGATGTAGATATAGTGTCAGGTCTTGGAAAGTGGGAGTGTGTGATGTCCACTGGAATGAAGAATCCAGCACTTGATAAGGTACTTCAGACTGTGTGAGTATGACAGGAACTGAAGAAGCCATTACTTATCCCAAAGAGTTTATAATTTCCTGGAGGATACAGAAACATAAAAAATTTGGTGGAATAAGGTGAAACAAAAAAAAAAAAACAAAACTTGAGATAAATTGACATTTAAGTTGAAGGAATGCAGAACCTAGGAAATTTTGGTAGTGGAGGGGGAATGAAGGGAGAATATGAGGGAACTTCACATAGTTCATGGGAAAATGGAATTAAAATATAAGTTTATTTTGCTGCAAAAACATTTAAAAATTAGTGCATAGTTTCTTCATAATAGACACTTTCCATGAACTTTTTGAAAACCCCTTATATTTCAGGTTGAGGGAATAACATTAGCAAAGTATGAGATGTAACTTTATTATTTATATCCGATTTCATTTCAAATAGTGTTAAAATCTGATGGGGGACTCGTAATATGCTGATGATTTTATAAAAGAACTAAGAAATAAAAGAAAATTAAAGTGTAGGTAAAACAATAAATGAATTTAAGTTTGAAGTCAGAACATAAAATGCTGCAAAGTGTGTGCCAATCTCTCTTCATGGCTCTCAGCCAACTATCCATAAATAAACAACTTGAAAGAAGAGAAACTTTGGAGTTTTAGTTATTGTCAGAAAACTCTGTACACAATGCTCTCCATTTGGCTTCTTATGAAACTATCCAAACATGTGCCATTCAATATGATAGCATATAGCCATATATGGCTATTGAGCACTTGTAAAATGGCTAACTGGAATTGAGAAATGCTATAAAATAAACACAGACTATTTGGATGTTTGAGTATGGAAAGATGAATGTAAAATATCTCATTAAAAGGTCTATATCTTAAACTGACAAGATTTGGGTACATTGGGTTAGATAAAATATATTAGATAAAATTTTTTCTTCTACTTTTAAAACTGACAAACAGAAAGTTGGAAATTCCATATTTGTCTCACATTATTTCTAATATACAGCAATCTTCATACTCTTATCTGTTTAACCCTTATTCTTCACACAATTCCAACATGTTTATGTGTATTTTAAAATTCCTCAGCAATTAGGATCATCAAAAAAACTGATGTTGGTATATATTTATATATAGTGTGAGGGACCTGATGGAGGTTGCCAAGTTGACAGTAATGATAATATATTACTCTAGAGAAGTTTATAATCATCCCATGATATACAATCCCATGAGATTTAAGGATACTGTATTCACTGACTGCTTTCATATCAACCTCAAATCCACTGGCTCCTGAGTATTTCTTTTTCATACATGCATCTGCATGTTGACTAGGGGTTAGCTGATCTAGGCTGGGTTTGGCTACAAGCTGCAGGGTGGATGTAAAGTCTTCCTCTTTGTTTCTCTTATCCTCCTTGAACTAGTTGCTGTCTATGTCTTTTTCTGTTGGTAAAAAAAGCCTGGAAAGCCAGTTGAACAGTACATTTTAAATCTTTGCTTGCCAGGCATCTTCTAACATCTCACTGTTCACAGCAAAGCATGTGGGCACACTGAAGTGTCAAGGGTATGGAAATGCTTTCTTTTTGTTCACGAGACCAAGGGGAAGATATGTCCTCATATGAAAACTTGGAATAACACAATCCACCACAAGAGCCTACAAAGCTATAAAACAAGCAGTTGATCAAGAGGGTATGGAAAATCATTTTTTAAAAAGAAACCAAAGCTCATTGAGAAGAAGATCTAGGGCCATATATATATGAAGATAACCAGTTCTCAATACCTCAGAAACAGTGAAACCTTATAACAATACTTTCTTTACTTTGTTAGAGTAATAAAGTAATAGTACTTTATTAACAGCCTATTAAACTTTTTTGTTAAGCCTAGCACAGGATTGGATCATGGGATTAATACCTAATCACTCAATACAGCATTTTCTGTACTCATCATTTCTTGTGATATGGGTATTACCTATGTAGTCTTAATTAGCATTTCTGAAAGGAAAACATATTACTCTAATTTTCCGATTATGACTCCAGTCTCAGAGAAGTTAAGCAGAATGGTCAAGGAGTGGATATTTGGGGCAGTGGTTAAGAAGCTACATTTCATAACAGTGTGCCTGGTTCAAGTCCTGCCTGGCTCCTCTGCTTCAAATTAAGGTTCTGCTTATGCATATCCTAGGAGGCAGCAGATGATGGCTCAGGTACTTGGGTGCTTGCCAACCACAAGGGAGACCTGAACTGAGTTCTAGCCTTCTAGCCTTAGCCTGCCCCAGCCCTGGCTATTATGGACATTTGGGAAGGGAACCATGATGAAGGATTTTTCTCAGTCTGTTTGCCTTTCAGTTAAATTACAATAAACAAATAAAAATTTTAAAAAGAAATACAGTCAATGTCACACAACTACATGCAATTCCAGAATGCCACTCAAGTCTATAAGAATACAATTCCTATATTATTTCGGTTTTATAACGCGGGTTCTATGAAAATAAAGAAGTAAGCAGAGTTAAATTGTATTATTGCATAATATATTCACTGTCATTCCCAGTAATAAATTTGGTTTTAGGAAAATATTAAATTATGTTCTGCATGTGATAGTCTGCCACCCTAAACACACAATTTTGATATAACGATTATTTTGAGTTGAGGGATATTGACAATCAACAGATATATGCAGAGTTCTCCAGGAAGTGTTCTCTCACCTTCCCTTTCCATCTAAAAGCATGGCATACAATTTTCTTTGTGAAAATGCCTCACATTCTTTGTGAAAATATTCCTTTTTCTCCTGTACCAGAAAAAATATAGGGACTCTTACCACTGGGAATGAAGAGCTGCCACTGAGATGAGTTTGACTAAACAAGCCCTACTAATATAACACTTATGTTCCATTAGTTTCCTGCATGTATTTCCTAGTTCCCCACAGTATGTCACCCACTGAGGCCCAAATGCTCTTTCCTTTGTTAAACTGACATGTAAGTCCCCAGGTCTAGCCACTTCTTTGAATTTCATTTATTTTCTTTGAATTTCCATGCAGGTAGAAATTAATAAAAATGCCCCTTTTCCCTTTTAAATCTGTCTTTTGTTAGTTTAATTTACAGGTTTCCCAGGCACTAAACCTAAGAGGGTAGTGGAATTTAACTTCTCAAAAGTTAAAGTAATACTGATTTTTTTTTTCTGCTTAGAAGAGTAAGGCTCACTACACTTTGTGTATTCATTTAGGTTTCTTTGTTCTCATGGTCCAGCACAGAAAAGATTTTACTAGTTTGTGAAACAATAATTTAGAAATTTCAGTTACATGACCTATAGTCTCTCAGATAATAATAAAAATGAAGTGATATGGTTTATAACATTGTGTAGATGTTGAGTACAGTACTCTGATAGGTACAAATTAATAAAGGTGTCTTGAAAACTGATGGGATATTTTGTTACCTTTTTCTCTAGTGGAAAAGGAAAGGGACCCACAGGATCAGGAAATTAGAGAACTAACATCATGTTTGCAGAGATAGTAAGCAATAGGATCTGTCTGGCGATTTTCTTTTTTTTTTTAAACTTTTATTATTTAATGAATATAAATTTCCAGTGTACAGCTTATGGATTAGAATGGCTTCTCCCTCCCATAACTTCCCTCCCACACGCAACCCTCCCCTCTCCCACTCCCTCTCCCCTACAGTCACATCAAGATTCACTTTCAATTCTCTTTAATACAGAAGATCAATTTAGTATAAAGATTTCAACAGTTTGCACCCACATAGAAACACAAAGTGAAACATACTGTTTGAGTACTAGTTATAGCATTAAATCAAAATGTACAGTACATTAAGGACAGAGATCCCATATGAGGAGCAAGTGCACAGTGACTCCTGTTGTTGACCCAACAAATTGACACTCTAGTTTATGGCACCAGTAACCACCCTAGGCTCTCATCATGAGTTGCCAAGGCTATGGAAGCCTTCCAAGTTTGCCGACTCTGCTCATATTTAGACAAGGTCATAAAAGACAGGGTGAGGATAGTAACCAATGATCCTAAGAGTGGCCTTAACCAGGTCTGAACAATTATACAGCATTAAGTGGGGAAGAGGACCATCAGTACACACAGGTTGGGAGTAGAGCCATTGGTGGTAGAGTAGAGGTTATGATTACGAAGGAATGAAGCCCAAATGCGCTAGACAGGGTCTAGAACAAAGGACAGAGTCATTATTAGAGGAGCTAAGAAAGGTGCTGTCTAAGCTACAATTAAGTTTTCTGATTGAGAGGCAAATAGAACCTGATAGAAGGGGCTTGATAATAATCTGGTGGGCTTTAGGCCTTGTAAGTGAAGAGGCCCAGACCTATCTATCTCTTCACATGGGTACATCCTAAGGGAGGTGTGAACCTCCTAGGCGAAGGCACTCTGTTGACTTTCATTAGTTGGCTGGGCTGGGAGGAGAGCTGGCCAGGTAAAGGCAGGGGGCATCTCTAACAAGAAATTTACAGTTCTGCCTGCAATGTTGCTGACCCTACTTGACCATCCCCTCAGCTGCAGTGGTCACTTTGGAAGTTGGGCTGAGTGAAGGGCTTTGCAGTTTAGAACCGGTAAGATCTGTGGCTCTGACCTGGGCATCCTTCGACTCCAGGGCAGGTCCATTTCCAGTGATCCAACTCTTGGCAGAGCTGCCAGGGCTCTTCACAAGCTGACTTCTGCTGAAGCCCAGGCTTACCACATTGAAAGCCACTGCAGTGGGCTGGCCTGTTGGGTCTCCTTGAGGGCAGATCACTGTACAGATCAGCCATTAATAGGCCTGCCACCCATTGCTTCTGATGCCGAGCTTTCTTTTCCTCCTGGTTTGTGTTAAAGCAGACCAGAGGATGCAAGTCAAGGGAGTGCCCAAGTCCCATCTCTAATCTTCGGTGGCCTGAACTACAAGTCTATAGTCACAGGCATGTTCTGTAGTAGTTTTTCCAAGGTAGACAATGCCCATGAGGAAAATTATATTCTCACTTTAAAACTTTCTATCCCTTTGGTCTGAAAGGGAGGTTTTTTCTACTTACTGTTTACTTCGCTGGTGGCGAAGTAAATCTAGCTATGAGATTATTATTTAAGCTCTTATTTTGGCTATGCTATTACAGAAAAATGTTAGTCATCTCTTTTATAAGTTCTAAAGATTAAATTGTGCATCCTACAGATTCCTTCATAATAGAATTAGTTTCCTACCTTGAGGAGAATAGAGAAATGAAAGAACAAGTTGGGCTTAGAATAGAGAAATGAGGGAGCAAGTCCTAGATCGCTTGCTGACAATAGCGATATTACATGAATACTTAGCAAACAGTTTCAACCATTAGATAACAATTTAAGAAAACATTTACCAGAAGGTCCAATGCCTTCTATAAATTTTAAAAATCATGTATTTGGAAACACTTCTTAAATATCTAACATGGTGTAGTTTGTTTAACCAGTAAACCTAAGCACAACCATATAAAATGTTTTTAGTTTCTTTCTACCAACAAGTATAAAATATATGATGCAGAGATTCAGGTCACACGAATTAAAATGTATACTTGATTAATTTTAGCAGCTTAAATTTATGGACAATCTTATCCATAAGCCAATTAAAATAAAACTCTAAATAAAATTTCCCCATGTGGACATACAATATGTACACACATATAACATAGCATAATAGACCAATATAGCAATTTTAATAATAGCTTTTAAAATCTTTAACTCTTTTTGTAGATTGCCAATTGATTTGAATTGCTTTTTGTTTTTAGTAACCTCAGTTAACCATACTTTCTCTCAGTTGGTGCTGTTAATACATTATTGACTTCATCTGTTTATAGAGCCATCCCAAAGTACTGAATACAATAGAAGTGGCTGGAAAAAGTCCATAGGAACCTATAGGAGGACAGCTAAACACAGAACCAACCACGCTTTAGTTTTATGAGCAGCACATCATATATAACTGTGGATGACAAAAGACTTTAAGTCGCCATGTTTAAAATTATGAACTCATCAACCAACAAGAGGCACTTGCTTACTTCACAGTATTTTTGAAAGCACCTGTAGGATTTTACAGGTATTTAACCCTTTAGGCCTCTGGGGCTTTCTCATTAAGATAACTATCATGTCTAGTAACACAAGATCATTAGACTTTTTAATTCTCAAACATTTGTATTAATAGCATTTTCCATTATAGAAACTTAAAATTTGGTACCACATCACATCTTGACAGTACTTCTAATATAATCCAAATAGCCTGATTAGTTGGTGTCTCTATAAGATGAGAGACATAGGTCCTTTGATTTTTTCAGTTGGGCCCAAAGTGGAAAAACCAAAGTCCAAGATTTATTGGAAATTTTAGAGTCCAGATTGTTTGAAACTTTGATTTTTTGAATGCCTGTCAAGAAGGCCAAGAAGGCTCAAAATCCAAAATATCTGGTTGAAATAAGATTCCTTAAAATCATGACATAACATAGACCAAATTTGATCATTGTTACAAGGTGATTATTCAAATCTTTGAAAATAAGCACATAGTTAAATAACCCATAGCTCTTAATAAAAATTCAGCTGTTTTTGGACAATTAGAATTTAACAGACATCAAGAGAACATAATAGATTACTTTAACACATTGCTTTCACAGAGCATCAGAGTTTAATTCTATGTCAAAGAGAAATTGAGCTTCCTGTGATCTTTTGCTGTGAGGTTTCCTTCCTTTACCTTCTTTCATATTGGTGACCATGTTTCTGTGTTTCTGTGTGTAACACATCTTTAAGCATCTTTTGCAGGGCAGGATGAGTGGCAACAAATTCTTTCAGTTTCTGTTTGCTATGAAAAGTCTTAATTTCACCTTCATTCACAAATGAGAGCTTTGCAGGATATAATATTCTGGGCTGGCAGTTTTTCTCTCTTAGTACCTGGGCTATGTCTCGCCATTCCCTTCTAAGCTTGTAGGGTTTCTGATGAGAAGTCTGCTGTGAGTCTAATTGGAGATCCTCTGAGAGTAATCTGACGTTTCTCTCTTGCACCTTTTAGAATCTTTTCTTTATGTTTCACTGTGGTGAGTTTGATTACAACATGTCGTGGTGAGGATCTCTTTTGGTCAGGTTTATTGGGGGTTCTATAAGCTTCCTATACTAAGATGCCTCTTTTCTTCTCCAAACCTGGGAAATTTTCTGCTAGTATCTCACTGAAAATGCCTTCTAATCCTTTCTCCCTCTCCATGCCTTCAGGAACTCCTAGAACCGAATGTTAGGTTTTTTAATAGTATCCTGTAGATTCCCGACAATATTTTTTAGATTTCTAATTTCCTCTTCTTTTCTTTGGTTTGCCTGTTTCCTTTCCTGTTCTCTGTCTTCTAAGTCTGATATTCTCTCTTCTGCCTTGCCCATTCTATTTTTAAGGCTCTCTAATGTGTTTGTCATTTGATCTATTGAATTCTTCATTTCATTATGATTTCTCGTCACTATCACAGTTTCTTGTTCTACTAGTTGTTTCATTTCATTTTGATTCCTCCTTAATATTTCATTTTCGCAAGAGAGATTTTCTATCTTGTCCATTAAGGATTTCTGTAGTTCAAGAATTTGTTTTTGAGAACTTCTTAATGTTCTTATCAATTTTTTGAGATCTGCTTCTTGCATTTCTTCTATCTCATCATTTTCATAATCTTGAGTTGGGGTGTCTTTTTCATTTGGGGGCATCATAGTGTCTTCCTTGTTCTTGTTACCTCAGTTTTTGCGTTTGTTGTTTGGCGTATTGGAGATACTTGGTTTCTTCACTGCAGTGTTTTTTCTTGTTATACTATGGCTCTGTATTAAGTGGACTGTCTGCTTTCGGTGGAGCCTTAGAGGCTTGAGATGAGTGTGGCCTGAGAGCTCTGTTTGGTTCCTCAGGGTTGAGGGTGTGTCAAAGATGACACTCCCAGGTTAGGCGTGGTAAATCTCTCTTTCTTTCTTTCTTTCTTTCTTTCTTTCTTTCTTTCTTTCTTTCTTTCTTTCTTTCTTTCTTTCTTTCTTTCTTTCTTTCTTTCTTTTATTCAAAAGGGAAGTAAATCCACACAGCTGAACGTAATTGGAGGTAGTTAGCAGGCGTGTGATATATCCACAGGAGCCAGAGATTGTAAGCTCTTTCCCAAGGACCACACAGGAAATCTGTGCTGCCCTCAGTGTGGGCTCCAATTCTCCTGCAGTCTCCCACTGGGTTGCCAAGTTAGATCCTAATCTCCTGTTATTTCACCCCTCCCCCCAGAGTCAGGTTTTTCTGCTAGGCTCAGGGCCGGTGCAGACCTGAGGTCGCCCTGCTTATGACGTATGTCCAAAATGACACCTGCTCTTTGTCTTGCTAGCCTTTGAGGGGTGAGACGAGAGAGAGAAACTCGTGTCCGTATCGGTCACTTTTTTTTTTTTCCTCTCTGTCTTCTAGTTAGCCTGGTGAACTTTTCCCCACAGAGTTTCAAGCCTCGTTCCCTCTAGTCTCCTCTTTCCGCTTTCCCGCTGGTGTCTCGGGCTATTGAGGTTCGGCTCACCTCGCGTTCCAGCGCTGGTGTGTTGATTCTGCTGCTGGTGTCCCGAACTTGGGCTCCCACGCTCTCCACGCAGGTCCACTGTGAATCACTAGTTCCGGAAGAGTTTCCTCTGCTGTTTCTTCCCCTACTCTTCCTTGACCCTGCAGTATCTCCACTGTTATTAAACTGTGTCTTCCCAGACTATCTTTGTGCTCCCTTCCTATTCCGCCATCTTGCCGCTCTCCTGTCTGGCGATTTTTAAGATCATTCACAGCAGGGAGCCCTGTTTCAGGTTTTTGAGTCAAGGATTCGTGAAGTGGTGGAGTAGAATTTGAACTTCCAATTACTTTGAGATGGGCTCAATTTGGATCACTCTCAGAGCAACTTGAAATTCTCCAAGAATCTGGTGGACTCTTTATCATGTGGTACTGGAATAACAACACACAGTGTCTTCATTCCTTTAGCTTGTGGCACGAGTAATATGGAAATATTGCTGGGAAATAGAAACTGGGAACTTGAAAAGATGTTAGGCCTGGGTGTCTCCTTCTGTTAGCACTGAAGAGTCATAGAACAGCTGACCCCCATTCCTGAAACACTGGAAAACTGGCTCCTTTCCCTCTTGTTTAACTTTTCTTTTTCTGTTTCTGTTTAGTTGTGACACTGTGCTAGGAAGGACATGGGCCTTGTTTTCTCGTGGGATAATGTGAGATTAAGTTGGGTCATGAGCAAGGAGCTGTTTGCCCTCCCCATGCTGAGGTCACCCATTAACACTCTATGCATCCATCTGTTTCCCTAGAAATATGCCTTCCCCTCCACCCCATGCATTATGGTATCCACACTTTATGTCATTTTTATATTTCTTTTCTTTCTATTTCTCTTTTAAAAGAGAGTCTGCATTTTCTTCTGGAGGTACACACAAGGTCAAAGTTGTGAAATCTTAAAAACAAAACAGATATTATTTGGGGGCCTTTAAGCCCATGTGACCGAGGAGATGTTTGCCTTTAAAAGATTAATAAAGGAATATTAGGGTTGGAAACCCAGGCAAAAACTTTGAGTCAAGGTTTTTCTAAGCATGGTGTTTTTGAAGAAATGCTGAGCTGTTGATGGCTGAGCTCCTGGAGATGCTGGATTCCTCTGGGACTTGCCTCTTGACTCTCAATTTGTACTCATCACATTTTTTTATACCACTGTATAATTATTTGAAATATGGTGCTTAAAGGGTATTTTTTCTAGAAATCTGGATGTGAAAGTTTGACCAAATGCTATTGAGGCCAAAATGGGAAAAATGACTCCAATGGACAGAGCTGTTTTCATGCCAGCATCTCAAATTTGTTCTCAAATACAGAAATCTCTTCTTGACCCTCTAACCAATTTATTGTTTAAGTTGTATACAATGAAATTTATTCTCTTTCATGTATAGTTCCATGAATTTTGGCAAATAAACAGAGTTGTGAACTGACCATCATGATCTACACACAGAATAATTCCTTCAACTATGAAATTATCTCACATTGTTTGTCCCTGGTAGTGAACCTTTCCCCTCCCTCCAACCACTATCAATCACTGTTCTGTCTGTCTTTAGAATTTTGCCTTTTCTGAAATGTCTTATAAAGTGTGTAGCGTTGTGAGTGCCACTTCTTTCGCTTAACAGAATCTGTTTGAGATTCTCCCATTTGTCCCATGCATCAGTGGTTTATTTTTATTTTCTGATGAATAGTATTCCATTGAGTTGAATACTGTTCAGTTTGTTTACCCATTTACCAGTTGAAGCACATTTAATTTGCTTCTAGTTTTTCCAATTATGACTAAACCTGCCATAAATATTTGCATGTAGGTTTTTGTGTGAGTATTAGTTTTCATTTCTCTTAGGTAAATATCTAGGAGTGAGATCACTGGGTTATTGGATTCCTATTGCTGCTGCAACTAATTATGGGAAAACTTAGTTGTCTTAAACAACACATGTTTATTCTTATGTAATTGTGGAGGTCAGAGTTCTACACTGGGTCAGAATGCCTGGATTCTTTCTGGGTACTCTGAAGCATAATTCTTTTCCTTGCCTGTTTCATATTTTAGAGGCTAACTGCATTCCTTGGCTGTTGAGCCTGCATCATCCCAACCTCTGCTTCTATAGTCATGTCTCTTTCTGTGACTCTGACCTTTGTGCCTTTTCTTATAAGAACCCTTCCGATGACATTGGGCCCAACCAGATAATCCAGGATCATTTCTTTATCTTAATTAAATAAAATTCCTCTTGTTTGCAAGGTAAAGTAACAGATTCACAGATTTAGGGATTCACATATGAACATCTTTGGGAACTCATTACTGTGCCTACCACAATGGGATCCTATAACAATTGTACATCCAGCTTTATAAGAAACTGCCTTGCAGTTAATACAGAATATGAAAAATTGTATAGGAATGCAATTTGTCATTTTGTGATATGATTGTTTTTAGCCTTTGTTTATTCTCCTGTGGAACTGTGGTCTTCTTACTTTTTACTTATTTGGTATTATGATTAGTGGTGAATCAAGCCAGTGAACATAGAGTGGATTAAAATTATGTCTTTGCAAAAATATATGAAGAGAGAGGGAGAAAGGGAGATAGGGGAGTAAGAGTGAGGGAAATGTGGTTGTCTTCTTCGAACTGCACCTATGGAATGCATAAATCTGTTCTCACTATATTAATAAAAATGAAAAAAGAAACTGCCAAACTAATGCTTCATAAAAATGTTACCACATGAGTCCGGCACTGTGGCGTAGGGTAAAGCTGCCGCGTGCAGTGCCAGTATTCCATATGAGTGCAGGTTGGAGTCCCGGCTGCTCCATTTGCAATTGAGCTCTCTGTTATGGCCCGGGAAAGTAGTAGAGGATGGCCCAAGTCCTTGGGCCCCTGCACCCACTTGGGAGACCCAGAAGAAGCTCCTGGCTCCTGGCTTCAGATTGGCACAGCTCCAGCCGTTGAGGCCAATTGGGGAATGAACCAATGGATGGAAGACCTCTCTCTCTCTCTCTCTCTCACTCTCTCTGCCTCTCCTTCTCTCTCTGTGTAATTTTGACTTTCAAATAAATAAATAAATCTTTAAAAAAGTATTACCACACTATAATTTTTGCTAATGCTTACAGATAGATTGCTAATATAGAGACTTTATCAATTAAGGTATGTTTCTGTACCGAATAGAAATGTTTTGTTTTATAATTAGCTTAGGGAAAAAAGAACTATTGGATTATGAATGTAAAAGGTCCATGGTCAAAGACTTGTTTTTGGCATTTCCAAACCCAGAAACCAAACACTGTCATAATTTAATTTTTTTCTCTCTACTTGATGCACATCAATTTGCAGGCTCCATGTGGTGGCAAACTGGAGATGTCAGAGGCTCCAGAGCTCATCTTCCCCCAGGAAGAAATACCCAGTTGTTCCTCAGTATTTTCATCGAAGATCTCGCTGCATTTTATTGTTGTTACTGGGTCATGAACCATCTGTGAGCAAATCACTGTGCATAGAGGATATTATGTGTAAATTGGTCTTGGACACCACTTTTGAGCTGGATTTAGGGCCTTAATTTGATGATGGTGGATGGAAAATGTGGGAGGGATGGACCCCAAATAGAAAACTGAAGCTACTTGAGGATATGGATGCTGGTGACATATTCAGCAAATATCCACTCTGGTTTCCTAAATACTGAAGAAATTGCCCTCAAACAAGGAAACTCTTTGAGTGTGTTCACTCACTTTTACAAAATGAGGAAACTGAGTCACAATGTTAGATGCAGTTGTACCACCAGGGATTTTCTATAGGATCAGAAGGGAGATAGATAATCAGAGATGTACTGAAAGCAATTTGTCTGGCTCACATGCAAGCCAGTTCAATGATCTCATTCCAATTCTGTAGTCAATAACTTCATATTGATAGCTTGAAATAGGCCCTAGTGGAGTATTTACACCACAGATATTGGAAAATGCTACATATGAGGGCTTTCTTTCCTAGAGAGTATAAATTAGTAAATGGTTACATTTATTCAAACAACATGGCTAGCAGCCAATAAATAATTGTATATAATGAATACGAGAATACTATGTGATAATTTTAAATTAATTAGCACACTAGTTGCAATATGAGTTGAGAGGAAAGAAATTGCATGCTTGTGTGTGTGTGTGTGTGTATTTGAACCCACAAAGAATCTTCATAGGGAGGATAACTTGTGTTGGACATGGCCTTTGTGAGAACACACCATTTTGAGCCTGTGCATTGTGATTTTATGGTTTGTTATTTTTGTGTACTATATAAGAAAGTTTTTCTTTTTTTTTCAGAAAATGAATCATAGCTTCTGAACTTTATTTTTGTATATGGCATGAGATAGAGGCCTAAGTTTATTTCTTTTGCAAAGCTTTGGTTGAGAATGTCAAAAACTCTCTTCCAAACACCATTAAGACATTATCACTTATTGCTTTTATTTCTCATTCTTATTTTTCCCTCTCATTCTCAATTCCCAATTTGTGAGTCTTCAGACAACATCAGAACAGAAGTCTTATGTTTAAAACCACTTGTGAATATGGTCTGATGGTGAGTCTTGCTCTATGGCCAGGTTGTCCACTAGCTGCTCTGACACTAAGTCATTGATCCAGGCACCACTTCTCCCATGAGGAGCATGCAAGAGCTGCTGAAATACCAGCTGAACAGTAGGCATTCATTTTAACTTCAGCAGAATCTATGCAGATGTTCCATTTTGAAAAAAATATACCTGTTCCCGTTCCACTGTACTAAAACCCTACCTCAATTCCTTAGATTGTCATATCCCAGGTTTTATTCCACCCTTTCTCTTTATTGGGTCAGCAGAAGATGAAAGATGGTTTTCTTCCCACGAAGAGGTTCAGTGTCTTGAGCCCCATAACTTCTTGTGTAATTTCATGTCAGTTCTCTCTTAGAGCACTAGTTCCGACAGAAGATTGATGTAGACATGTTTTATGCAGTTGAAGTATTCACTAACAGTTTTCTGCCCTGTTCTACCACATTCTTTTTCATTTCAGTTTTTTAGGGGAAATTTTTTTTTTTTTTTTGCCTTTTAGTTACTTGCATTCTAATGATTGCTTTCTTGCAAAGTGTACTTAAAAAAAGTAACTTCACGGTTGGAATAAAGACACACATTTTCATTTAAAAGGAGAGTCTTGGTTTCCTGGCTTATGGACATTCTTGTATGGACTAGATTTTAGATAGCTGTGGAAGGGCAGCGTGATTGAAGCAACTCCAAGGCCCAATGCATTTGGCTCCTGATTGAGTAAATGAAGAGGAAAATTTTTTGAGAATATGTGGCCTTCATTTTAAGCACTTCCAAGTTACAGATAACAGTTTATATGGAAGTTCAGGGAAAAAGTTACTGGCACTGAGGGTTTTACAGTATTTTATAAGGTAAAAACACCATTGCTTAGAGGGATTTAATAGTAAGCTATCTAACTATTTCTGTGAAGCAATCTAAAAGCATCTGGTCTAGAGTTGAGCAAAGATCTTCAGAAAAGCCAAATTATTGAATAGGGGAATGGGCCCAAATCTTCAGGCCATCTAGATATAAGTTTGAATGTTGGCTCCAGGAGGTAATTATGGTAAGACCTTATTAACTGGTCCTAAATTTTCTGGCAGATGTTTCATTTGTCAAATGGTTGAACTGAAACAACCTCAAAATGTTGTTGAAATGAAATGAGCAATGAAATGAAAGTATCTAAAGCTCTTAACATACTGCATGGCACTCAACAAACATTATTCATTGTCCTTCTCTGTGAAGAAGGAGACAGAACTGCTATGAAGAAAGCTTATGAAATGAGACTTATTATGCCTGAGTACAGCTATGTAAAGTTTTATTATTATTATTATTATTATCATTTTTCTTTTTGGGGAAACAGGACTAAAAAGTTATGATGCCCTTGTCGTCTGCCCATCCACGGAAGGAATAACACATGCTATTGGGCCCAGGCTGCTCAGTCTACAATACAGCCCCACAAAAGACTAAATGATGGCAGGCTAAACATAGATGCATGTGGCATTGAATTTAAGAAAAAGAATAATCTGTGAAATTCTTTGAGTAGATTATAATTTTGCATTTAAAAATTTATTTGTTATTGCAAGTCAAGAGATCACAGACATATCTTCAGAGAAAGGAAGGAATCAAAAGCTTTGGAAAATCTGGAAAAGGAGTTCCCACTTTTCCTTGGAATTCCAGCGACAGCAGGTACAATGACTCTGCTTGAACTAATTTGGTTACAAGGAATAGACCTCCCTGTTAGGTAATGTATTTCATTTTAGAACAGCTGTAGTGGTTAGAAGTTCCCTCATATGTAGTAAAACACAGCACCTTTTTGGTATAATGTTTATCATTTCAGTACTATTGTCAATTTTACTGTATTGTATTTCTTCAAAGGGGCACCAGGTAAAAATTTTTGTAAGCTTGATTTTTTTTTTTTTTGACCTTTTGGGAGCACCAGAAAGAATAGTTTCATGACTGTAGTCTTCCTCCCTGAGCAACCATGCTGAACAGAAATGTTTTGCAGTTGATGTGGGTATTAGGATGGGTCTAGGGAATAAATGGGTAACCCTGAAATCATCCAGTACAAAGCTATCACCACTCTTGGGAGATAAACACAAAACCTGGGCTTTCCTGTTGGTAGCATGAATGCCCTAAGCTTCAGTGATTTTTTTTCAGATCTATGGAAGGGTAACTTTTTGTGTTTGTATAACTGTATTTTAAAAGGTCTCCTCTATTTCAACTTTTAGATTCTAGATATTGATTGCTCTTTAAAACTTAAAATACTGGTGAAAAAATGTGCTCAGATGAAATGTTGGTTTGGAGTGAGTCTTCAAATGATACCAGTTTATGAACATACTGTATCTGTTACTTGCCCTGTGAGAAGTCCCAGAGTATCCAGGAATCTTTTTTTGTTTGTTTTTTTTTTTTTTTTTTTTTTTTTTGACAGGCAGAGTGGACAGTGAGAGAGAGAGACAGGGAGAAAGGTCTTCCTTTACTGTTGGCTCACCCTCAAATGGCCGCCACGGCGGGCGCACTGCGGCCAGCGCACCATGCTGATCCGAAGGCAGGAGCCAGGTGCTTCTCCTGGTCCCCCATGCGAGTGCAGGGGCCCAAGCACTTGGGCCATCCTCCACTGTGCTCCCGGGCCATAGCAGAGGGCTGGCCTGGAAGAGGGGCAACTGGGACAGAATCCGGTGCCCCGACTGGGACTAGAACCCAGTGTGCTGGCGCCGCAGGCAGAGGATTAGCCTATTGAGCCATGGCACTGGCCAATCTTAAGGAATTTTGAGCAGCTTCCATAAGACCATTACAACCAAAATACACAAAAGTTATTTTTCTGAAGAATGTCTTGTTGGAAATGAGGAGCTGGTGAGAAGCTAATTTTTAAAAAACTTTTATTTAATAAATATAAATTTTGAAAGTACAACTTCTGTATTATAGCAACTTTTTCCCCCATAACCTCTCGACACCTTCAGTGGCTTATCTCCTTTGCTTTCCCACACTCTTTCTTCTGGTTTATGTTGTCACAAAACAACAGTTGTTGCACTTTTGACCTTTTCCCTTCTTTCTTAAATGCACATGTGAATGCATGCAGTGCACCTTTTCACACGACCCTCAACTATCCCATCTCCCATCCCCTCTCCCATCCTATTCTTCATTAAGATTCATTTTCAATTATTTTTATATACAGAAGATCAACTTAGTATATACTAAGTAAATATTTCAACAGTTTGCACCCACACAGATACACAAAGTATAAAGTACTGTTTGAGTACTAGTTTTACCGTTAATTCGCATAGTACAACACATTAAGGACAGAGATCCTACATGTGGAGTAAGTGCACAGTGACTCCTGTTGTTGATTTAACAATTGACACACTTGGGGCCAGCACTGTGGCACAATGAGTTAATGCCCTGGCCTGAAGCACTGGCATCCCACATGGGCACCAGTTCTAGTCAAGGCTGCTTCTCTTCTGATCCAGCTCTCTGCTATGGTCTGGGAAAGCAGTAGAAGATAGCCTAAGTCCTTGGGCCCCTGCATCCACATTGGTGACTCGGTGGAAGTTCCTGGCTTCAGATCAGCGCAGCTCTGGCTGTTGCGGCCAACTGGGGAGTGAACCAACGGATGGAAGACCTCTCTCTCTCTCTCTCTCTCTCTCTCTGCCTCTTTCTCTCTCTCTGTGTAGCAATGACTTTCAAATAAATAATTACATTTTTTTTAAACTGACACTCTTATTTATGACGTCAGTAATCACCCGAGGCTCTTGTCATGAGCTGCCAAGGCTATGGAAGCCTCTTGAATTCACAAACTGACCTTATTTGGACAAGGCCATAATCGAAATAGAAGTTCTCTCCTCCCTTCAGAGAAAGGTACCTCCTTCTTTGTTGCTGGTTCTTTCTGCGGGGATCTCACTCACAGAGATCTTTCATTTAGGTCATTTTTCTTGCCACAGTGTCTTGGCTTTCCATGCCTGAGAAAATCTCTTAGATTTTTTAGCCCGATCTGAATGCCTTAAGGGCTGATTCTGAGGCCAGTGTGCTGTTTAGGGCATTTGCCATTCTATGAGTCTGCTGTATATCCCCCTAGTTTATTAATTTTCATGCTGGATTGGGATACTGAGACACACCTTTGTTGTGGGATCCAGCTCCCAGGGTTGCTTTTATAAAAGAATTAGCTGCAAATATAATAGAGATTTAAAATTGAGGAAACTAAAAGCTAGTTTTGTTCAATCCCCTTTGCTTAATATGTAAGAAAACAGAAAGTTAATTAATGCATGCCAATTGTATTGTGTATTCTGTGGTAGACACCGGGGATATTGTGGATAACAAGGCAAGGTTGACTAGTTAGACCAATTAGAGAGATTTCTAAAACTAATTAGTGTAGACCACAGCTAGACCAGCACCCAATTTCCTGTTGCTTTGAACCACAGTCTTGCCTTCACCCCTTACCACCTTCAGTGGCTTATCTCCTTTGCTTTCCCACACTCTTTATTCTGGTTTATGATGTCACAAAACAACAGTTGTTTTCTGCACTTTTGACCTTTTTCTCTTCTTTCTTAAATGCACATGTGAATGCATGCGTGCACCTTTTCACACCATCTCTAGATACACATGGCTCTCTTGGTATCCATGGGCAAGAAACTCTATTCAAGAGATATATGCTGGAACCCTGGCTGCATAAAGAGAACATTATGATCTATCATCTTGGTATCTAGGGAATTTTCTGAGGTGTATATATTTTTTTTTACTACAGTTAGAATTTTATTAGTCATTCAATGAGTCAGTGAAACTGAAAAAAGAATTAATCCATTTTCTAGGCATGGTGGGAGGCTACAGGATTATTTATTTGAAAAGCAGAGTTAGAGAGGGAGAGGGAGAAGGAGAGGGAGAGGGAGAGAGAGAGAGAGAGAGAGATTGATCTTCCATCCTCTGGTTCATTCACCAAATGCCAAATGACAACAATGGCTGTGCCAGGCTGAAGCCAGGAGCCTGGAGATTCATCTGGATCTCCCGTGTGGGTGCAGGGGCTTAAACACTCGGACTATCTTCTGCTTTCCCAGGCACATTATAAAGGTATATCGAAAGTAGAGCAGCTGGACTTGAACCAGAGCCCATGTGGGATGCCAGCACTGCAGGCAGGAACTTAACCAGCTGCGCCACAGTAACAAGTGTCCACAGGCTGTAAATACCGAGACCAGGATTTGAACCTAGGGCATCAAACTAATTCTATTGCATCCCCCACTGCTATTCCCATCCCCATTCCCAGAACAACTGCTTTGAAATTTCAAAAATAAGCACAGGATGGAAAAAAATGTTTACCTGTATACCAGACCGCGTGTGTTCTCCAAATCTGGATGTGAGGGAGAACAGAAAGGGCTGGAGAGAATGGGGAAATCTTGGATACCCAGTCTATCACAGAATGGGGAGCTACGAATAAATGAGGTAGGGCCAAAATGATTAATTTTAATTGTTCCCAGATGTTTCTAGAAGGAAGGAAATAGTTTGAAGTTCCAAAGTTTCCAGAAAAGTGATTTCTACTAACCATGTATATTTAGGTAATTAATACTTTTCCTTTTCCACGTACACCTGACATTTTATGATGTGAAATAGAAGAAGGTATCCTGAGTGTGGTCACTTCACTACACATTAATTTATTTGTTATTTAGAATTGATGGGTAGATAATAATAGACGATAGTGAACAATAAACAATCCTTATTCTAAAGAAACTTGGATTCTGATTGGGAGTTTATGACTTAAATTACACCTGAAGAATTCAGAATTTTGGGACTCCTAATATTTGGTAATATCTTGGTAAGTACAATAAGCAAAACTGAGTGGATATTTTTTGAGTGGCTCCTATATTACTCTGATCAGGCCTCTGTAACGAAATGCTATAGATGGAGTTAAACTGGAGCTTTTACTTTTTTATAGTTCTGGAGGATGGAAGTGCAAGACCAGGGTTCTTTCCTTGTTTACAGATGGTCAGCTTCTTCCTTTTTCCTCATGCAGTGGAGAGGAAGAGAGAGAGAGAGGTTGGTAGAGGGAAGGGCTCTGTTGTCATTTCCTCTTCTTAGAGGGACAGTAACTTTATCCTGGGGGCCCCACTGTCAGCACTACGTCTACTCCTGGCTACTTCCCAAAGGTCCTGCCTCTGTATACCATCCCATTGAATGGATTTTGAGAGGGCACAGCATTACATAAAAACTTCCAAATATATTGTCATTAGAAACAGGGGAATAGTGTTCCAGAATTTTAATTGAGGTTAAATATAGAGGTACTATATTTAATTTGTATTTTTTTATTTTATTCAAAGCAGTTAAATTGGCCTGTAACTTAAGATGGTCCTGCTGTGAGAACTTTTAAGCCTTTAATATGTAATGAAACAAAAAACTGAAGTGCAATTGCCTCTTGATGTAGAAAATAACTATAGCTTGTACTTTTTAGAGGGCCAGAGGGCCATGCTAAGTTCTTTACAACAATCACCTTGTTCAATCCCAACAGTGGCTTTTTGCACTACTACTGTCTCCATCCCATAGATGAGAAAGTAAAGAAAACTTAACAGTCTACTTAGATGGAAAGGCCTGAGGAACTGTACTCAAAGAGTTTAGTGGTAGGGATAATACATTTCCTCTCATAATTTTATCAAGTAGTCTTTCATTTATTCTTCATTGAAATGGAGAAATACTGATATTTCTGTGATATCTTTTGGTCACCCTGTATTTGAATCTACAAGTCAGACAGTTTGGTGAAGTGTTCTTCTGTTCTTCATGTAGGTTTGTTCTTGTATTTCTTAAGCTAGAATATCTTTAATATTCATCATCGTGTGAATTCTGGACTACCTTAGTCTCTGATGATAAGACACCTACTGCATAATAGTAATAATTGATAGCATATATTAATATTAATCATAATTCTTTTCTCTCTCCATTATTTTGCATCATTACACAACATTTTATGGAAAACAATGTATCCCACTATGTCATCACACTTTACTAATTTATTTTGGATGTATTTCCTCTGTCTGAATGCAGTTTGGTTTCCTGGCAGTTAGAGAGATTTAGAAGGTGGCCAAGTGAAAGCAACCAGTAAGTAAAAAAGTCAGGGTTCAAACCCAGATCTGAATGATTCCAAAAACACATGCTTTTCACTTTGTCTTCTGCTGCCCCAATTCACAATTTGCGTTTTATCACACTTGTTTCATCCGAATTTGAAAATATCACAGGTTTTACAAATACACTTTTGAAAGAGCTTTAAGATCAAAATACTTTTGGAGTTACTGTGTATTAAAAATGTAAAGGAAATGCCTTCGGAGGTTATGAGCTCAAATAAATGAGATGTGCATGACTCAGGACCATTATCTAGAGAAACATCACCCTTGATGTGGTCATATGAGAATATTTACATGCCCAAATACACAGGAGATACCTACTGAACATGGAATAACATGTTAGCATTAAATTTTCTGTCTTTGTTTATTTGAACATCTGAGAAAATTGTTGGCTTCTGCTCCCACCTTCTAAGGTGAGGTGTGTATCCATTTTACCTGAGTTATTAAAGAAGATTGTCAGAAATTAGTTGAAGTTGCTTGCTTCCTGTAAAGATGAAATAGCAGGGTCAGTTTTACTCTTTTTCCTAAAAAGGAAGAAGAAACAGGAAAAAATACACAAAAATTTCAACTTTCTTTTTTTTTTTTTTTGGTCTAAAAAGAGTTCCCTATGTTGTCTAAGTGTAATATTCTTATAATCCAACATCTCAGGAGAAGGAAGAAATAGTTAGGCTTTTGAGGCAACAATGGGTCCCATCAGAAATGTTAGCAGAGAAATAATTAAAAGTAAAATTACTGCAGGAGAAAAACCAACCTTCCGGTAACAGAACATGTCCAGTCCTGTAAGCTCTCTCGAGTCTTATTACACTGTAGCCCATTACCTAACTTCTTGTATTTTGTGATAGTTTTTTATCACTGCACAAGTGTCATTTTTTGACACAGCTACCTGAGGCGTCATTAACTGAATCATGTCCTTATGTAATGTATAAGATGCAGTTCCCCAACTGTACGAGTCCGCACAAGAAAGTCTTGTTCGGGAATTGTGAGAAGAAGGTAAGATTTTTAATCTCTTCGGCTGGATGACAAAACGGGTAGCAAACAGGATCCCAAGATAGTTCCCAGTGCACATCCTGCTGGAGGCAGACATCATCTGATCCTGCAATATTTGCAAGTCACATCCAGATAGTATCATGTTTCAGGGGAGCACCACGATTGATCGCAAGACTGGAGAGGAGGATTGATTTCCATCTTCTCTGCGGTGGATTTAAACGCTATCAGGAAAAACGGCGGAGCCTTCATGGTACCTTCTTGGCCTGTGCCGGACGGGTGAACGTCGCTGGAAGAGCCAGCTGCTTCATTGAGGTCGCCGCCTTGCCTGTTGTACCAGCCACCACCGACAATTCATCTGTGATACGGGCCCGAAGAAAGCGAGTGAAGACTTGCATAGTGGCCACCGCGTCCTGACCCATCCGGCACAGGCCAAAAATTTCAACTTTCAAGACATAGAACATCAGTCAGAAATTCAATGATGACTGAGAACCAAGAAACAAAGAAAGGGAGAATCGCATTTGTCCCAGTTGGCAGTTTCTAGGTTTCAGTACAGGGAAGGGAACTGAGAGGAGCCCAGAGACTCCACGGAAAGAGGAGATAGAGTTGGGAGACCTGGAAGATCAAGACAGCTGCAGGTCACAGGGCAGGATACAGGTGAGGTGAGAAGTTTCCTGAGAAGTATCTCAGAGAGAAGACTTCAGATCTGCAGTCTCTCCTACTCCAGTATGTCTGGCTGAGTTTGTAAAAATGTTACTGGCCAGAGAAGCATCCAAGAGGGACTAGCAGGGCTGGGAATAGTGCTTAGGCCCACCAGCCAGATTGGAAAAGACATGTCATGAGACACAGGCTTCAGGTAGAGGACTCAGAAGCGGCCTGTCTTGAAAGTGGGGAATTATAGCCCTTGATTAACCACTGTTCTGGTTCCACCTAAAAAAATGTTACAAGCAAGTCCAAAGGGTCAAACTATTTCCAAAATACTTAACCACTGTAAGAGGCTGCTTTATACCATATAGGTATAGTGACTAAACCTTGCCAAGTGTTGAAGAGGTAGATGTAGAAATTAGAACACTCATCTATAGTACACTGGTGGGAATATAAAATGCTGTAAACAGTTTGAAAAACAAATATTTTACTATAAAGTCAAATATATACCTACCATATACCTCAAACCTTTTACTACTCGGTGCTTGCCCTGGATAAATGAAGGACATTTCCTTAAAAGACTTTGTACACACATGTTAGTATACATGTCCTACATGTTGCTCTATATGTTCATATGTGTTATACAGGTTTGTTCATATTATACATGTTCATAAAAGCTTTATTAATGTATACTAAAAACTGTATCCATTAACAAATGGCTAAACAATGATTATAATCATTGTGGTATAATCATTCAATGTAATGCTATTCAGTGATAAAAATGAGTGAACTACTGAACACGGACGAATCTCAAAGTACTGTGGTAAATGAAAGAAGCCAGACAACAAGAATGCATATTTTCACAACAATGTAAATGTACTTAATTTTACTAAATTATCCACTCAAAAAGGCTGAAGTGGGAAATTTGATGTTATGTGTATTTCACACGATAAAATAAGAGTACATACCCTGCAATCCTATTTATATACAAATCTAAACAATCAACTCATCATTTGTGACAGAATGCACAACACTGTTTTCTAGAGAGTCCAGAATTGGGAAGGAAGGATTATAAAGGGGCATGAGCAAACTTTGATGGGTATATCCATTATGTTGATTGCTGTGATGGGGTGTTGATCATGGAAATATGTAATTAGAGCTTTTCAAGTTGCACACTTTTTAAATATATGCAATTTATCATGTGCAAGTTATAGCTCAGTTAAATTATTTAAAAAATGACATCAGCTGATCACACCCTCCAGCCTATTCAGGAGATTAAAAATGCCAAAAAGCAGTTTGGAGATAAAGAGAGAACTTCCTTAGAACTTGCAGATGTATTCAAAATCCTCTCTCCTCTGGGACAGAGTCAGGTGATCCTTATCCTCTGCTCAAGAGGAACTGCAGCAAATCATTTGAAAAACTTAGTATGTTACATATAGGCTTAGGGGGACATTGTGTGTTGGCTTCTGAGACTCCTCAAGGGTAGGAGATTGGCTGGAATTCTCTGAAGCAGCTGAGTTCCATGAAGTCAGAATTATCTTTGTTACCTGGGCCTAAATTACTGCACTTTTGCTAAAGTGGGTGTCCTGTTGATTATGGGGATTCATCCATAGATCTGTGCAGAGGTAGACCACCAAGGCCCTGAAGCTGAAGAAAGACAAATAAGCATTTACCTAGACTGTGCACAACTCCTGTCACTAAAGAATTCTCTAAAGGATTCCCCAGTGCAGGGCAGCCCTGTGGTACAGCAGGTGAAACTGCGGCTTAGGATGCCTGCATCACATATCAGAGTTCCATTTCAAGTGCTGGGTACTCTGCTTCCAATTAAACTCCCTGCTAATATGCCTGGGAAGTGACCTTATGGCTACTGGCTTTGGCCTGACCCAGTCCTGGCTGTTGCAGCCATTTGGAGAGTGAAGCAGTAAATGGAGAATAATTCTCTCTCTCTCTCTCTCTCTCTCTCTCTCTGTCAAACGCCTTTCAACTAAATAAATAAATCCTTAAAAAAAAAAAGACTAGACACCCCAATGAAACTCTCGCAAGAATGAGTAGGGTGCCTCACCAAAGTTGAATAAGGAAATTAATACCAACTTATTATTTATTATTAATTATTTTTGTTACATTAGATGGAACCTATGGATTAGATAGAAGCTATGGACCTGAGAAATTTTTGAAATCAAAGTGACCTGAGAGATTATATGAACTGCTTGCAAATATACCCTGGGTTTGTTTCAATGAGTCTTGGTAACACATGCAGACATGAAAAGACCATCATGAAGGAAGACACTTTTATTCTCACAGGTCCTTAGGAACAGGAGGCATGGCACAAACACACAAGGCAAGGCCATGTAGGGAAGCACTAGAGTTGGACAAGAGGTAGAGGAACTGAGGGAACATGTGGCAAGAGCATTCATCATGATTTCCATGGGAAAGGAAAAACAAGATAGGGTGGGATGGTTAATTTTGAGCATAAGCTCGAATGGAATTGTGGGATGTGTGTGGAACTGGTAAAACATTACCCTGAGTGTGTCTGTGGGGGTGGTTACCAGAGAGGACTGGCATGTGGGTCAGCAAATTAAGTGGGGAAGACCTACCCTCAATGTGGGGAGACAGCATCCATTGGCTGGGGGCCCAGACAGAAAAGAAAGTATGAGAAGGGAGAAACGCTTTCTCTTCCTAGCTTCCTGCCTTGGCATGTGATCCCTTGTGCGTGTGTTCCTGCAGTGTGATGCCATCACTTTATAGGTACTCATTGGCTGCTGAACCACAGGGAGCACTCAATCATGTTGGTTCAGCCTGTAAAACTGTGAGTTAAATAGTTAAATAAACCTCCTTTTTTTTTTTTTTTTTTTTTTTTTTTTTTTGTAAATACCCAGCCTCAGGTATTTTGTTAAAGCATGGAAAATGGATTGATACACAGGATATGCAGGTTTAAGATTGGCTAGTTTGAATCATTTAAGTGGACCTGGGATATGTGAGCGTCTCTCATTGTCTGATACCTGACCCTGTGTTGTTCTCACAGGTGAGAGCCCTGTGAAAGCCCCATAAAGGAGGTCACTGAGCATTGGAATTATGGACTGCTTGGTTTGCAATTGAAGAGCATGGTCTTGGACAAGTGTTTGCTATCTTGGAATTAGCTGTCCCAAAGAGGGCACTCCCTTCTAGTGTAAGCAAGATCTCAAGATGTCAAAGCATCAGAAAATATAGAAAATGATTTGAAAAACATGATTAAAATATTAACTTAGAGTGAGAAGATCAACCATGTATATCCCCCAAGATTTAGGTCAAGCTCTCAGACACAAAGAACCAGGGATCAGGTTTGGTAGATAGTAGTGCTTGAGAAAAAAATAATTTATTTTTAAATCAGGTTCCTGGCACTTTTCTATGCATGCAAACTCTGGGGTGTGATTGTTAAATTTATGTGCCAACTTGTTTGGATTAATAGATTTCTAGACTGTTAGAAAAATGTCTTTCTGGGTGTGTCTATGAGGGTGTTTTTGGAAGATAATAGCATTTTGAATTGGTGTGGGTGGGTTATCCAATCTAATGAGGGCTCAGACAGAACAAAAAGATGGAGAAAAGGCAAAAATCTCTCTTTTGTGAGCTGAGACATCCATCTGCTTCTGCCTACAGAAATCCAGGCTCCTGGTTCTGGGGCTTTCAGACTCAGGAACTTATGCTAGCAACCCAGTCCCCTACAGTACTCTAGCAGCTCCTCTGGTTCTTAGGCCTTTGGACTCAAACGAATTATACCACTGGCTTTTCTGATTCTCCAACTTGCAGATGACACATAATGAGATATCTTAGCTTCATAACTGTGTGAACCAATTCCTATAACAAATCTCTTATATAGCTACATGTACACACACTTACACACGAACATGCACACACTCTATTGGTTCTGTTTTTCTGGGGAGCCCTGACTGACATCTCTGAGCCTCTAGTGATTTTTAAAAATCGTGGAGTTGTATTAAGTATTTCTGGAATGGAGTCTAAAAGTCCACATTTCATTAAAGATCCATTTGTTTGTATGGCAGAGTTACAAAGAGAGAGAGAGAGAGAGAGAGAAATACAGATAGAGAGTGAGATCTTCCATCTGCTGGTTCATTCCCCAAATGGCCACAACACACAACAAACGGACCTGGGTTATGTAAAGTCAAGAACCAGGAGCTTCTTCTGGGTCTCCATCGTGGGTTCAGGGGCCCAGGGACTTGGGCCTCCTTCTGCTGTGTTCCCAGGGGTGTTAGCAGGGAGTTGGATCAGAATTGGAGCAGCCAGGATTTGAAATGGCACCCAATGGAATGCTGGTGCTTCAGGCAGCACCTTAACCTGCTGCATCACAGTGCCAGCACCTATAGTGATCTTTTTTGTTTGTTTGCTTCTATTTATTTGGATGCATTTCATAAATACAACGTGAGGAACATAGTAATTCTTCCCACCATACCTGCCCTCCCACCCACTCTCCCTACCCTCTTCCTCTTCCCTTTCCTATTCTCTATCTTGTTTCTTACCAAGATCTATTTTCATTTAACTTTATATACAGAGGATTAACTGTTCTAGGTAAAGAGTTTAATGCCTTGTATAAGTAAGAAAAAGAAAAGCAGAAAAAAAGGGAACTGTTTCTCAAGAGTACAGACAGGGGCTGTTCAAAGTTATTGCATCTTGATGGTAATTTCACTTTTTTTTAATTTAGCTTTTATTTAATAAATAAAAATTTCATAGATACAGATTTAGGAATATAGCAGTTCTTCCCCACATAGCCACCCTCCCACCCCCACTCCCATCCCACCTCCTTCTCCCTCTCCCATCCCATTCTTCATCAAGATTCATTTTTATTATTTTATTTTATTTTATTTTTTATTTTGACAGGCAGAGTTAGTGAGAGAGAGAGAAACAGAGAGAAAGGTCTTCCTTCCATTGGTTCACCCTCAAATGGCCACTATGGCTGGTGCACTGCGCCGATCTGAAACCAGGAGCCAGGTGCTTCCTCCTGGTCTCCCATGTGGGTGCAGGGCCCAAGCACTTGGGTCATCCTCCACTGCCTTCCCAGGCCACAGAAGAGAGCTAGACTGGAAGAGGAGCAACCAGGACTAGAACCTGCTCCTATATGGGATGCTGGTGCCGCAGGTGGAGGATTAACCAAGTGAGCCACGGCACCCACCCCAAGATTAATTTTTAATTATCTTTATATACAGAAGACCAACTCTATACTAAGTAAAAATTTCAACAGTTTGCACCCCCCACAAAATATAAAGTACTGTTTGAAGACAAATTTTACTGTTAATTCTCATAGTACAACTCATTAAGGACAGAGCTCCTACATGGGGAGTAAGTGCACAGTGACTCCTGTTGTTGATTTAGCAACTGACACTCTTATTTATGATATCAGTGATCACCTGAGGCTCTCATCAAGAGCTGCCAAGGCTATGGAAGCCTTCTGAGTTCACAAACTCCGTCAGTATTTAGACAGAGTTATAAGCAAAGTGGAAGTTCTCTCCTCCCTTCAGAGAAAAGTACCTCCTTCTTTGAAGGCCCCTTCTTTCCACTGGGATCTCACTTGTAGAGATCCTTCCTGTAGATCATTTTTTTTTGCCAGAGTGTCTTGGCTTTCCATGCCTGAAATGCTTTCATGGGCTTTTAAGCCAAATCCAAATGCCTTAAGGGCTGATTTTGAGGTCAGAATGTTGTTTAGGGTGTTTGTCATTCTATGAGTCTGCTATGTTGCCTGCTTCCTGTGTTGGATCATTCTCTCCTTTTTAATTCTTTTTTTTTTTTTTTTTGACAGGCAGAGTGGACAGTGAGAGAGAGAGACAGAGAGAAAGGTCTTCCTTTGCAGTTGGTTCACCCTCCAATGGCTGCCGCGGCTGGTGCGCTGCGGCCGGCGCACCGTGCTGATCCGATGGCAGGAGCTAGGTGCTTCTCCTGGTCTCCCACGGGGTGCAGGGCCCATGCACTTGGGCCATCCTCCACTGCACTCCCTGGCCACAGCAGAGAGGTGGCCTGAAAGAGGGGCAACTGGGACAGAATCCGGTGCCCTGACTGGGACTAGAACCCGGTGTGCCGGCGCCACAAGGCGGAGGATTAGCCTAGTGAGCCACGGCACCGGCCTCTCCTTTTTAATTCTATCTATTGTTATTACCATACACTTGATCTTATTTATGTGATCCCTTTAACACTTATTCCTATTGATATGATCAGTTACACACTTCAAATGTCACTTTAACATGTAAGATGACATTAGTACCACCCAGCCTAAAGGGATTTGGAGTCCCATGGGAAGTTTTTAGCTTTATCCTTAGGAGTAAGTCCATGAGAATGTGTGCCAAACTGTACATCTCCTCCCTCTCTTATTCCCACTCTTGTTTTTTACTGGGATCTATTTTCAATTGGATTTAAACATCTATGAATAATTCTGTCTTAAGAGTTCAACCAATGGTATTAAGTAGAAAAAGAAAATAGTAAAAAAAAAAATAATAAACTGTTTCTTGACAGTCAAGACAAGGGCTGATCAAGTCATTGCTTCTCATAGTGTCAATTTCACTTCTACAGGTTTCCTTTTAGGTGCTCTGTTAGTTGTCACAGACCAGGGAAAACATAAGATATTTTTCCCTTTGGGACTGGCTTATTTCACCAAGTATGATTGTTTCTAGATTCCTCCATTTTGTTACAAATAACCAGATTTCATTTTATTTTTTAACTGCTGTGTAGTATTCCATAGAGTACATATCTCATAATTGCTTTATTAAATATGCTGTTTCCTTGGTGATTTTCTGTCTGGTTGATCTGTCCATTGCTGAAAGTGGAGTATTGAAGTCTCCCAATACTATTTTATTAGCTTCTAAGTCTCCCTTCAAATCCTTTAACATTTCTTTTAAATAGCTAGGTGCCCTGTAATTAAGTGCATATACATTTATAATAGTTAAATCTTCGTGTTGAATTGATCCCTTAATCATTATATAGTACCCTTCTTTGTCTCTTTTGTGTTAAAGTCTATTTTGGTCGGCGCCACAGCTCAATAGGCTGATCCTCCGCCTGCGGCTCCAGCACCCTGAGTTCTAGTCCTGGTCGGGGTGCCAGATTCTGTCCTGGTTGCTCCTCTTCCAGTCCAGCTCTCTGCTGTGGCCCAGGAGTGCAGTGGAGGATGGCTCAAGTCCTTGGGCCCTGCACCCCATGGGAGACCAGGAGAAGCACCTGGCTTCTGGCTTTGGATCAGCGCAATGTGCCGGCCATAGCGTACCAGCCACAGCGGCCATTGCGGGGGTGAACCAACCGAAAAAGGAAGACCTTTCTCTCTGTCTCTCTCTCTCCCGGTCCACTCTGCCTGTCAAAAAAAAAAAAAAAAAAAAAAAGGTCTATTTTTTCTGAAAGTGTGATGGCTACACCAGCTCTTTTTTAGTTTCTGTTGGCATGGAATATCTTTTTCAATCCTTTCACTTTCACGCTGCATGCATTTTTGTTGGT
Source organism: Lepus europaeus (assembly GCF_033115175.1). Classification (NCBI taxonomy): domain Eukaryota; kingdom Metazoa; phylum Chordata; class Mammalia; order Lagomorpha; family Leporidae; genus Lepus; species Lepus europaeus. Next base: position 88,362,711 of record NC_084838.1, on the reverse strand, counting down.
GAGATGTATTTCTTGTAGACAGCAAATAGATGGGTTTTGTTTTTGTAATCCATTTAGCTAGTCTGTGTCTTTTAACTGGGGAATTGAGGCAATTTACATTCAAGGTGACTATTGATAAGTAATGGCTTTACCCTGCTATTTTTCCAAAAATATATTCCCATTTTTTATTTTGAATTTCCTTTGAACTTTTACTGAGAGATTTTATTCCTTTGCCTTCTTTCATAGTGATGACTGTGTTTCTGTGTTTTTGTGTGCAACACATCCTTAAGCATCTTTTGTAGAGTTCGAAGGTTGGTGAAAAATTCTTTCAATTTCTGTTTGTTATGGAAGGTCTTTATTTCACCTTCATTCACAAATGAGAGGTTTGCAGGGTATAATATTCTGGGATGACAATTTCTTCTCTTAATCCTTGGACTATATCTCACCATTGTTTCTTAGCAGGTAGGGTTCCTGATGAGAAGTCCACTCTGAGACCAATTGGAGATCCTCTGAAAGTAATCTGTCATTTTTCTCATGCACATTTTAGAATCTTCTCTTTATGTTTTACTGTGGTGAGTTTGATTACAATGTGTCGTGGTGAGGGTGTTTTCTGGTCATGTCTATTGGAAGTTTTTTTTTTTATGTGTTTCCTGTAATTGGATGTTCCTTTCTTTCTCCAAACCAAGGAAGTTTTCTGCTATTATTTCACTAAAAAGGCCTTCTAATCCTTTCACTCTCTCCATGCCTTCAGGAACTCCTAAAACCTATATGTTGTGTCTTTTTATGGTATCCTGTAGATTTCCAACAGTGTTTTTTAGTTTTCTAATTTCCTCTTCTTGTTTTTGGTTTCACTGTATACTTTCCTGTACTTTGTCTTCTAAATCCAAAATTCTCTCTTCTGCTTCACTGATTCTGTTGTTAAAGCTCTCCACTGCATGTTTTATTTATTCTATTGAATTCTTCACTTCACTTTGATTTCTCTTAAAGATCTCAATTTCATGGGAGAAATTTTCTTTCAAGTCCTGTACAGATTGCAGTACCTTTACTTCTGGTTATTTTTACGTAATCTTATGATCAATTTTTTGAATTCCATTTCTTGCATTTCTTCTATCCCTTCATCTTCACAATATAGTTTTGAAGTGTCATGTTCTTTTTGGGGTGTCATGTTGTCTTCCTTGTTCTTGTTTCTTGAATTGGTGTGTTTGTTATTTAGCATTTGTGGAGATACTCCTTCCTTCTTTCCTTCCTTCCTTCTTTCCTTCTTTCCTTCCTTCCTTCCTTCCTTCCTTCCTTCCTTCCTTCCTTCCTTCCTTCCTTCCGTGGTGGCAGCTTTTATCTTTGTAGTGACTCTGTAGATAAGTGGAATATCTGCTTTCAGTGAATCTCTAGATAAACAGAATGTCTGCTTTCTAGACCTCTCTAGAGGTAGTGGGTGTGGCCAGAGAGCTCTGTTCAGTTCTCCAGGGTTAAGGGCGTGCCTAAGGTGACACACCTCTCTCTTTGTTTTCTAATCAGAAGGGAGATTCATTCTGCTCAGCTGAGCTCCTCTCCTCAATGAAAACCCTGCCTGAGTGCTAGCCCCAGTGGGTATAGGATTCGTCTGCTCTGTCCCAAGGACCGCACAGTGTAAGTTCAAATTCCCCAGCAATGTCTCTCACCAGATAACCAGGAAACCCCAAGCTTGTAGAGTTTCCCACTGTGACTTCTCAAAGTTCCAGTCACACCTTGAGTCCTCCCACACAGTCTCAGCTTTTTTTTCATAGTCTCAGTATGGAAGCCTCACACATTCACAAGCTTCTAGCCAGCCCCCTGTTAGTTCTCTCCACCAGAGCCAGGAGTCTCGACTCAGCTGGTTTCTGGGCACAGACACAAGCTGGCACAGCTGTTACATATTCCAAAATGGCGCCCGCTCTATCAGCTTGTTACAGGACACCATTGTAAAGTGATTGGGGAGAGAGAAACATGTCTGTTTCATCCTTTTTTTTTCTTCCCCTCATCTAGTTTAGCTGGTCCACTTTCCTCCACGGGGCTCTGAGCCAGGTTCCCTCTAGGCTCTTCCTTCAGCTTTTTTGCCAGTGGCTTGGGCTTTTGGGGTCTGGTCTCACCTCACTTTCCAATGATGGTACGTAGGCTCTCAGCTGTTGGAGTCCTGAGCCATGAATGCTCATGCCCTCCACATAGGTCCACTGTGTCCCTCTAAGTACAGTAGAGTTTCTTCTGCATTTTCTCCCTAACTCTTCCCTGAGACTACACTCTCTCTCTTTTTTTTTAAACTATCTTCTCCTGGGCTAGAGCAGTAAGCTCCCTCCCTACTCCACCATCTTGGAAACACCCAGCCCTCTTTTTCTCCCTTTATTTCCTTCCCCTTTTTCTGCTTTATTTCCTTTTAGAAAATTATCTTATTGAAAAACATTTTTATAAGCACTTAGACATAAGTATAACTTATGAGACATAAGAATATCTTCCACTTAATATACAAAAAGGAAATAATTCTTTGAGAACAACTTTTACTATTCAGTTTCATAATACAACTCTTTGAGATGTGGTCCTACATGGGAAGTTAGTGCACAGTGACTCTTATTGTTCACTTAACAATGAACACTCTTATGTATGATGTTAGTAATCACCTGGGGCTCTTGACATGAGCTGCCTAGGCTCTGGAAGCCTTTTGGATCTTCTAACTTGACTAAGCCATAAGCAATGTGGAAGTTCTTGCCTCTCTTCAGAGAAAAGTACATTCTTCTTTGGTAGTACTTCTTTCCAATGGGGTATCACCCACAGAGGTCCTTCATGTAGAACTTTTTTTACCACAGTGTCTTGGCTTTCCATGCCTGAAATATTCCCCTGGGCTTTTCAGTCAGAGCAGAATGCCTTAAGGGTTGATTCTGAGGTCAGAGTGCTACTTAAGGCGATTGTCAAGTGAATGTAGGAACATTTACTCCTTTTTAATTATTATTATTACCAAACAGTCCTGTTTATATGATCATTTTAACACTTGGTTCTTTCTATATGATTACTTTACCACATAATCCTATCCATATGATCTATATAACACTTAAGAAGGTATTTTTTCCACCCAGCTTAAGGGGATTTGGGGTCCCATGGCAAGTTTTTAAACTGTACCCTTAGAAGTAAGTCTGTAGGAATGTATACAGAACTAAACGGCTTTAAAGTTTCAAACTTCATGCATTTCACAATTACAGCTTTAGGATCATGGTAATTCTTCCCACTATGCCCACTCTCCCACCAACACTCCCATCCCTCTTCCTCTTCCCTTCTTACTCTCACTCTTGTTGTTTACTAAGGTCTATTTTCAATTAACTTTATGCACATTTGGTTAACTCTATATTAAATAAAGAGTTCAATAATTAGTATAAAAATGTAAGCAAAATATGATACAGGGAAAGAAAAGAAAACTTAAAAAAATTCTGTTCCTCAAAAATCAAGAAAATTGCTGTTCAAAGTCATGGCTTCTCAATTTCACTTCTACAGGTTTCCTTTGCGGTGCTTTATTGGTTATCACAGGTCCTTTTAGGACTGGCTTATTTCACTAAGTATGATGTTTTCAAGTTTTGTTCATTTTGTTGCAAAAGACTGGATTTTTTTTTATTGCTGTGTAATATTGCATGGTGTACATATCCCATAATTTCTTTATCCACTCTTCAATTGACAGGCATATGGGTTGATTCCATGTCTTTGCTACTGTGGATTGAGCTATGATAAACATGGAGGTACAGATAGCTCTCTCATATGCTAATTTCATTTTTCTTAGGTAACTTCCAAAGGAGTGGGATGGCTGGGTCATATGGTAGGTCTATATTTGGATTTCTGAGATATCTCCATACTGTCTTCCATAGCAGCTTTACCAGTTTATATTCCCTCCAACAGTGATTAGAGTACATTTTCCCCCACATCCACACCAGCATTTGTTTTTTTTTAATTTATTTCTGTATGAAAACCATTCTAACCAGAGTGAGGTTAAACTTCATTGTAGTTTTGATTTACATTTCTCTTATGGCCAGTTTGCATCTGTGTTCATTAGGGAAATTGGTCTGTAGTTTTCATTCACTACTGTATCATTTTCAGGTTTAGGAATTAAAGTGATGCTGGCTAACTAGAAAGCATTTGGGAGGATTCCCTCTCTTTCACTTGTTTTGAACAGCTTGAGATGAATTGGAGTTAGTTCTTTAAATGTTTGGTAGAATTCAGTGGTGATTATGGTCATGTCCAAATACCGATGGAGTCTATGGTCACAAAAGTCTTCCATAGCCTAGGCAGCTCATGTTAAGAGCCTTGGGTGATCACTGACATCATAAATAAGAGTGTTAATTGTTAAAGGAACAACAGAAGTCACTGTGCACTTATTCCCCATGTAGGACCTCTGTCCTTAATGAGTTGTGTTATGAGAATCGACTGCAAATCTTGTTCTCAAACTGTACTCTATATGTTGTGTGTGTGCATGGGTGCAAACTGTAGAAATTTATGCTGAACATGGAATTGGTCCTCTGTATATAAAGTCAAACTAAAAATGAGATGAGAGAGGGAGAGTGAGGTGGGATGGGAATTGGGGTGGCAGGGTGGGTATGGGGGAAGAACCACTATGTTCCTAAAGTTGTATCTATGAAAAATGCATTCACTAAATAAAAACTTAAAAAAAAAAGAATTCAGTAATGAAGCCATCCGGTCCTGGGCTTTTCCTGTTGGGAGGGTCTTTGTTACTGATTCTATTTCCGTCTTGGTTATTAGTCTGTTTAGATTTTCTGTGTCTTCATGGCCCAATTTATGTAGGTCGTATGTATCCATGAATCTATTAATTTCTTCTAGGTTTCCCATTTTTTTGGCGTACAGCTCTTTGTAGTAATTTCTGATGATTCTTTTTATTTCTATAGTGTCTGTTGTTACATTTCATTTTTCATCTCTAATTTTATTAATTTGGGTCTCTCCCTCCTTTTTTGGTTAGTTGGACCAATGGTGTATCAATTTGATTTACTTTTTCAAAAAAACAGCTCTTCATTTTGCTGATTTTTTTGTTTTATTAGTTTATTGTTTTATTAGTTTTGATTTTGTTGGTTTCCTTCTCTAATTTTTATTATTTCTTTTCTTCTACTAGTTTTGGGTTTGGTTTGCTGTTGTTTTTCTAGGTCCTTGAGATGCATTGATAGCTTATTTATTTGATACTTTCCAATTTCTTGATGTAGGAATCACTTTCTATAAACTTTCATCTTAACACTGCTTTTACTATATCCCATAGTTTTTATATGTTGTATGATCGTCTTCAAATTCCAGATTTTTTTTTTGTTTCTCTTGAGTTCTTCAATGACCAACTGTTCATTCAGGAGCATCTTGTTCAGTCTCAATGTTTGCATATATTCCAACTTCATTCCATTATGGTCAGAGAAGATACATTTTATGATTTTGATTTTTTAAAAATATTTTGAGACTAGCTTTATGGCCTAGCATGTGGTCAGTCCTAGGGAAAGGTCCATGCACTGGTGAGAAGAATTTATATTCTGTGGCTGTACAATGGAAAGCTCTGTAGATATCTGTTAGGTCCATTTGGTCTATAGTGTCGGTTAACTCTGTTGTTTCCTTGCTGAGTTTCTGTCCATTGCTGAAAGTAGGGTATTGAATTCCCCCATGACTGTTGTATCGGAGTCTGTATCTCTCTTTAGATCAATTAACATTTCTTTTAAATAGCCAGGTGTCCCTGTAATTAGGTGCACATACGTTTATAATATTCACAGCTTCCTGTTGAACTTATCCCTTAATCATTTTACGCAGTGCCCTTCTTTGTCTCTTTTAATAGTTTTTGTGTTAAAGTCTATTTTGTCTGATATTAGGATGGCTACACTAGCTCTTTTATGGTTTCTGTTAGCCTGGATTATCTTTTTCCATCCATTCAGTTTCATTCTGTGAGTGTCATTGCTGGTGAAATGTGTTTCTTGTAGGCAGCAAATAGATGGATTTTCTTTTTAATCCAATCAGCCAGTCTGTGTCTTTTTTTTTCTTTTTTTAAGATTTATTTATTTATTTGAAGGGTAGAGTTACAGAGAGGCAGAGAAAGAAAGAAAGGTCTTCTATTTGCTGGTTCACTCACCAAATGGCTGTGATGGCCAGAGCTGAGCTGATCTGAAGCCAGGTGCCAGGAACTTCTTCCAGGTATCCCAACAGGTGCAGGGGGTCAAGGAATTAATCCACTTCTTTCCCAGGATGTAGCAGAGAGCTGGATTGGAAGTGGAGTTGCTGGGTCTCAAACAAGCACCCACATGGAATGCCAGCACTGCAGGTGGTGACTTTTACCCACTACATCACAACGCCTGCTCCTAGTCTGTGTTTTAATTGGAGAGTTGAGGCCATTTACATTCAGGGTGACTTTTGTTAAGTAACATCTTTGCCCTGCCATTTTTCCTTTAGTATTCGTATTTTTTACTTTGGTTTTCTTTTGTACTTTCACTGGGTGATTTTCTGCTTTTACCTTCTTTCATAGTGATGTCCCTGTTTCTCTGTGTAGCACATCCTTGAGCATCTTTTGCAGTACTGGACAGTAATGACAAATTCTTTCAGTTTCTGTTTGTTATGGAAGGTATTTGTTTCACCTGCATTATAAATGACAGCTTTGCCGGGTACAGAATTCTGGGTTGACAGTTTCTTCTCTTAAGACTTGGAATGTATCTTACCATTCTCTATTAGCCTGTATAGTTTTTAATGAGAAGTGTGCTGTGAGTCTAATTGTGATTCCTTTTAGTGTATTCTGCTGTTTCTGGGTCTCCTGCTGGAGTTTTCCCATGGTTTTATCCTACAGGTATACTTTCTCCCCCTTTTAAATATTAATTTAACTCCACATGAGTGGGACCATCCTGTCACTATTTGGAACCCCTCAAGAGTCCACATTTCTAACAAGCTGTAGTTGAGATGGTAAGAAGCAACACATTACATAATGGGGGTATGAGTGGTTGAGTGAGAATGTGTAAGAACCTGAATGATTTTGGACAAATTATTTTAAAAATGCAAGCCCTTATATTCATATGTAAAATTGGAGAAATACTCATATGTCTACCATGTGAGATGGTTGTGGTGGTTAAATGAAGTGTTGCTGACTGGTTCTTTATGCAAAAGGCAGATCAAAAATAAGAGTAGGGAGGAGGGATTTCTAACATAATTTTCTAAATTACAAGGGAGAGGTAATTTAAGGATTCTATCCTTGTGAGGATCTTCTTTTGCCACCTGTTCAGTAGAGAGTAATGTGATTTCTGTATTTGCTGTAATGGGAAGAAGTTACATTGAAGCCTTTTTTTTTTTTCTAGACTGCGCTGTTCATTTCAAGGTATTTTTACTTTTTGGAGTTAAATATCAGCTGCTATCTAGTATTTCCAATTCTATCCTCTGTAGTGACATAAAAAAAGAGGTGACTCCTATCTGGTAACTCTTTAATCCCCTCTCATTTTGTTGACATATTTAAGTTGCATATTTAACCAAGCCAACCCAGTCATTCACAACTACTATATTCTCTCTGGTAATATTAATATCCTTTAGTAATAAGAGGTAAAGGAGGGATATAGTCCATCCATGCTACAACCTCACTAAAATGGAAGCCTCTGACATAAGTCTGTCATGTCTAAACACATTTCTAGTAAGCATTCACAAAAATTCATACAACCTACAGAAAACACAATCCATTCCTGATTCTCAATCCTTGTTAAGAACTTACAATGATACTTTGCATGAATAGTCACTTAATAGAAAGAGTATTCCAGTGGTAGGGATCATCTAACCTAGAAGCAAGAGACTAATTACTCTGAGAAGTAGCCAGGGTAATAGAGGTTGATATTTCAGGGAGACTGATCTGAAGAGTATAGACCGTTGGGCTCCTATATTGTCTTCCCTCTAACAAGAGGAGCAGGATTTTAAGATTCTCATTAATTTGAATAATCTTTTAGTTGTTTGATTGCAAGGAACAAAATCCTTCATTCAGATTTGTGATTAGGGAAGAGGGATTTTTCACAGAATCCAAGTGTAGGAATCCCAAATGAAGCTGATGAGAGACAGGGCCCAAATCCTTTTCATCTCCCTTGGTCTGGTATCACAGAATTTCTTTTCTGTCTTTCCCTATAATTTTGCTTCACATTTTCCTTTTTCTACAAAGTATATTTTTCATTTCATGCACCCATGTCTCATTATGGTAACCTCCGAACTGTATTCCTGGGTCTACATTACTTCCAGACCAAGGCATTCAGCTAATCAACTATAGTTTCAACCTTGAGTTTAGGAAGTTGATTGAACAGCTGGAATCTATGTTGTCTTCTCCTGTTACAACCAGCAGTTGATACTGTGTGTGTACTCAGAGAGCCTTAGGTACTGTTTCCAATTGTTAACAATAGAGTACATGTACAAGGAGTTTGAATTCCATGTTTGCTATGGTTTTGTCATATAATTTATTAGCTACCAGCAATACCTTGTTTGCAATAAATTTGATGAGCATACATTTTACATATTTATCACAAGCAATTGATAAATGTGAATAACAACTTTATTCAGACTATTGTCTTTGAATAAAGACAATAGAGCTTGGTTGATCCCAGTTGATTATTCTTAATCAATAGTCTTCAGATGAGTTGTAGAATCTGCTATAAATTGTATTTATGTAGCCGTAGTATCCACCTACATTTTTCTCCTTTGTCTGAGGCTATAATGAATGACAAAAACATGCTCCTAGTTTTAATTTAATATTCCCATGGGAAAAAATGATGTTAGAGCAACAAGTTTTCATGTTGGAAAGAATATGTGGAGCAACAGAATAAGCCCTGTTCTTAAAATCAGAAGTCTATCTCTGCCATTTATTGGCTATTGAACACCTCAACATTATTTTCAAGTCTGCTCTTCAAATCTATGTACCAGGAACTAAAGTTTTTATTTCAGAGTCTTCTTGTAAATTTTAGATGAGGTTATTTGTGTTTTCTTCTGGCATCATATTAAAGTGGAAAAGTGAAGAAATTGAGTCTCGTCTTGCTGAGAGTTTCTTCTATCTCATTCACTCTGCTTTTATGGACCACATGTGAGTTGTGTAAAAAGATTTTGAGGAAATTACATCCCTTCCTATAATTCCCTTGATATAGGGAGACTAGGCAAGGAGTTTTAGATAGGGATAGATGAGCTGTAATTTCTCCCAGCTCTGCATTATAACCCTACTCCCTTATCTTTCAGTCTAATACACCCACTTTCCCATGAGGCACTGTGTCTCATCCAAAATCAGGAAGAAGGAGATGCCATGATGGCTATGTGGAAGTGAAACTCCATATAGAGTATCCATGAAATTCTCAGAAATCCTCACACACACTAAGTTCCACCCTGTAAGTATATTCAATCAGGACGCCACCCCCTATCTTATAAAGGGGACTAACAACATGAGAGGGTTCCTTCCTTTGCTCTTAACCATGCTTGGTGATGCTTCTTGGGCCTCCTTCACCTCTCTCTTCTCATAGGCAACTTTCTGGCTCACTCATGACAGGTATCTCCCTGTGTTGGGTGGCCCATACTCCCTTTAAAATTCTGCTCTCACTTGTGCATTGTATTTATGTCTCTGCTTTGAATTCTTATCTCTGTGGGGGCAAGAACCTGGAATAAAGATTAAGATACTTATAACACCCTGTCTCTGGGGACATGGACTCTTCCAAGGGCGTAAGTGGGCATGTTCTATTTAATATTGTGATCTAAATTTTTTTTTTTAAGGCAGGAGCAAAATGTCATGTTTTGAGTACAGTGGGACATCAGAAGAGTGATAAACAGGGTGCTGTTGGGAAACATGGTGGTTGATTTTTTAAAAAATTTTTATTTGACAGGTAGAGTTATAGACAGTGAGAGAGAGACGGAGAGAAAGGTCTTCCTTTTTCCATTGGTTCACTCTCCAGTGGCCGCTATGGCTGGCGCTGCGCCAGTCTGAAGCCAGGAGCCAGGTGCTTCCTCCCGGTCTCCATGCGGTGCAGGGACCCAAGCACTTGGGCCATCCTCTGCTGCCCTCCTGGGCCACAGCAGAGAGCTGGACTGGAAGAAAAGCAACCGGGACTAGCACCCGGTGCCCCTACTGAAACTAGAACCTGGGGTGCCGGTGCCGCAGGTGGAGGATTAGCCAAGTGAACCACGGTGCCGGCCAGTTGATTTTTTTGTTTTTGAAATCTCTGCAGGCCTTAGTACAGATGCAAAAAAAAAAAAAAAAAAATCCAGAGATCTTAATTTTTGTCCATATTTTGGAGGCCTTTTCTTCTTGAATGTTTGATAAAATAACCTGAAGTAAGATATTTCTTTCATTTGCTCTGAATTTAAGTTCTCACACCTTTAATCTTGTCCACTTGCACATATTATAGACAATGATGATAATTAATTTAAATATTACAGAACTACAGGCTATTTAAAGCTTTTGAGGTTGTAATGAGCTGCATTACATTTAAGATATTTTCTAGAGACATTTTATTGACCAGACAGCCTGATTAGGTTTATAAAATAAACCAAAGTCCGCCTTATAGTTTCTCTCTGTTAATAGCTCTATGACTCCTTTAAATGTGCTCTTATGTAGGAGCTACTGCTTATATTGGAAGAGCAGGAAATTTGTATATTATACATACAGAACACTCACTTCTGAGCCTGGTGTCTTTCATAATCCTTAAAGGCAGAGAAGTTATAAATACAGCTCTTTGGTAAAGTCATTTTCTTTGGTCAACCCCTTCTGTGTTAGAGCTACCATAATTGATTGGGTGGTACTGGGTCATCTCAAAAATCTGCCTGAATCATTGGGAACAGAAGCATGCTTCAATATTGACTTCAATAGAACCACAAAGTCTCTTCATGAAAGACTTTTGCTTTTAGCTTGTGTAGCCATGTGGAGACTGAGTGGAAGGCTGACTTACTCTGAGCTCTGGTAAAGCATTCAAAGAATATCTGTCAAAACAAAGGCAGCACGTTTGGGTGTGTGATGTCACCTGAGGTGGCCTTATTTGACATCCCAGAGATTGAATCTTTACCTCTGCCCCTTGCTGTGCTGCCCAGAGCTCAGGCATGCAAGGTGTTTGGTCCAAGGTTTCCAGCTTTTTCTACAGGCAGCAACCAAATGAAAAAGAGATGCCTGCTGGAGATGTGACGTCTTCAGACTCTAAGATGGCAGATTTCCAAAGAAAATCGTACTCTAAAAGCTTGATGGTGCATTGCATAAAGCCTAGGATCTCTGTGAAATCTTCAAACAGAGAAATCTATTTCTTGACTTTTTGAAGCCTCCATTGTGAGTGTGGGAACGTTTCTACAGACATTCTCTCAGGATCCTAGGCTCAGTGGCTCTGACATCCCCAAAACGTGATGTTCGTTACTGCCCTGGATTTTGACACCTAGCTGACATATGAAGAAAGAACTAGTGGGAAATCATAGGAGAGGTTATTTGTTTGTTAGGTTTTATGTTTTGTTTTCAGAGATACAGAGAAAGAGGGAGAGAGATTATTTCCATCCACTGCTCTACTATTCAAATGCCTGCAATGGCCTCAAAACTGGAACTCAGGAATTCAATCCCAGTTACCCACATAGATGGCATGTCCCCTATTACTTGAGCTATTACTGCCTTCAGCTAGGATGTCCATTAACAAGAACCTGGAGTCAGGATTGGAGCTGGGCATCAAACCCACCTGAAATGGGATGAAGACATCTTAACTGCTAAGCCAAATGCCTACCCCTATGGGGAGGGTTTTTTATCACCAAGACTGAATATAGGTAATGTCACTTTCTTTCACATTCTGTTGGTTAAGACTCAGGCATATGGGCACAGTTAGCCATATTAGGAGGCTGGGATGTGGTTTGGTTGTGCATAGTTTGCCTGTGTGCACAAGGAAATGGTTTGGTAACAGATGATCAATCTGCTATATAGTTTAAAACAAATGACTTTATGACAAAGATAGAAGGACTCTATCAGACTCTTAGCTCTTTAGGAAGGACCTGGACCTAGAAATAAGCAAGACTCAACTTTCTTTTTCAAGTCCTGGCATTGTGGAGCAGTGGGTTTAGCCATTGCCTACATTGCTGGTATCCCATATGAGTGCCAGTCCTGGTTGTTCTGCTTCTGATTCAGCTCCCTTCTAATGCACCTGGGAAAGTAGCAGAAGAAGGCTCAAATATCTGGGCAGCTGTCACCCACATGAGAGAACTGGATGCAGTTCCAGGCTCCTGGCTTTGGCCTGACAGCTCTGTTTATTGCAGCCATTTTGAGAGTGAACTAGTGGATGGATGATCTCTCTCTCTATATATATAACTCAGTCTTTCAAATAAATAAATCATTTTTAAAAGTTTCTTTTTCTCTGTCCCTCCCTTTTTATTTTTGTGGGACTGAATCATTTCTCGCTCTCTCTTTCTCTCTCTCTTCCTCACTCCTCATTCCCTCCATTCCTAGGTCTCTCTACCTGTAACCTCTTCCTCCTTTATAAAATCTACTGTTTTATCCATGACGCAGGGCATGGCTCCCACACAGCCCTGTTTTCACATTATGGCATTGATAACAATCCCAAATTTCTAGGCAAGAGAAATTGATGAGTCCAGCCTTCCCCAGCTTCAAACAACCAAAACCAGTGTTTGAGATCCCCAAATGCATATCTTATTTCTAGATCTGTTCCTCACCACCACTGTAGCCCTGTGGAAGAGGGAGACATTTTTCAGAAATGGATCACAAAAATCAACCAATTTCCTTTTTAAAAGATTTATTTATTTATTTGAAAGGCAGAATTACAGAGAAGCAGAAAGAGAGAGAGAGAGAGAGAATCTTCCATCCACTGGTTCACTTCCTAGATGACCATAACGGCAGGAGCTGTGCTGATCTGAATCCAGGAGCCAGGAGCTTCGTAGGTCTCTCACAAGGGTTCAGGGCCCCAACGTCTCGGGCCATCTTCTACTGCTTTCTCAGGACATAACAGAAAGCTGGATGGGAAGTGGAGCAGCCGGATATTGAATCGGCACCCATATGGGATGCTGGCATTGCAAGTGACGGCTTTACCTGCTATGCCACAGTGCCAGCCAACCACCTTTTAAAATGCAGGTTTCATTAGTTACTCAAGACTCATTAGCCATGGACTCTGTGCTCCATCAAGATAGGAGATGAAGCGCTTTTGCTTGTGTGGCTGCGATATCTCCACTTATCTCCTCTATCACCTGTTTCTTTGCATTGATTACTTTGTATGTAGCATCATTTCTTGTGCCTTGGGGTCAGAGTCACTTCTAAGTATATAAGTATGCAGGTTTTGTTTTAGAGTGTTTTTCATTTTTTAAGTTATAGGACTATTCTTTATTATCAAGATGTATTTTACATATTCAAGTGTTCTCTGCTTTTGTTTTTTCCAAAATTAAGTATTTTCACCCTGATATCAGTAAATTACATGACTGGATTACATGACTAGATATATGTATATATATATATATATATACATAAATATTATATACATAAATATATATATATCCAGACATATGTATACACACACATATAGTTTTTCTAATGGTAAAGAAGTATTTATAAAAAAATCCTAAGTAAATCAATAGCCATTAGTAATAAGAGTTTATTGAGCAGTCACTATAGTGCAGGAATTATTCTATGTTTCATTAAGATAGTAAAACCTGTGACCTAAATATTAAATTAATGAAGCCCACACAAGAATGAGGAAACTAGGAAGTTTCCAGAGGGTTTTCCTTATCCTAATGCAATATTCTATCACACTCATGGAATGTTCTGTTTCAAAAATCATCTTATTTTTAAGTTGAAGGCATAAATAAATCTGTGTATCTTTGATTTTTGCTGTGGTCTTGTAAAACCTTTATTGTAGAATGGTGAATCAACATTCAACCTAGCAATTTACTGTCTGAGTCACATCTGTAAAATGGGGCAATAACACATAGCTCAGAAATGTTGAGGCTATGCACTGTAACAATGCTTGTTTAAAAACTTTATAGTGGACCGGCACTGCGGCTCAATAGGCTAATACTCCACCTGCGGCGCCGGCATACTAGGTTCTAGTCCCAGTCAGGACACCAGATTCTGTTCTGGTCACTCCTCTTCCAAGCCAGCTCTCTGCTGTGGCCCGGGAGTTCAGTGGAGGATGGCCCAAGTGCTTGGGCCCTGCACCCGCATGGGAGACCAGGAGAAGCACCTGGCTCCTGGCTTCGGATCAGCGCGGTGTGCCCGCCGCAGCATGCCGGCCGCAGCGGCCATTGAGGGGTGAACCAACGGAAAAGGAAGACCTTTCTCTCTGTCTCTCTCTCTCTCACTGTCCACTCTGCCTGTCAAAATAGAATTACCATATGAGCCAACAGTTCCACTCCCAGGTATATACTCCAAATCACTGCAAACAGGTGTTCAAATGTAAACTTGTATGTAACAGTTCATAGCACCACCATCCCCCATAGCTAAAATGCAAAAATATTCAAATGTCTATCTACTGATAACTAAATAAAATATGGTACATCCATATAATAGAATATTATTTAGTTGCGTAAAGAATCAAGTATTGATATACACTGTGACATTGATAGACCCTGAAAACATGCTAAATGAAAGAATTCAGATATAAAATGCCACATGTTGTAAGATTTCATTTATATGAAGTACCCAGAATATTCAAATTCATAGAGATAGAGAGCAGATTAGTGGTTTTCAGGGACTAGGGTGAAGAGAAAAAAGGTGATGACTGCTTAATATGTTCAAGATTTCCATTTGAAGACATGAAAATGATCTGGAATTGGACAACACTGATGACTGTATAACATTGTGAAAGTACTTACTGCTACTATATTGTATGTGTCAAAATGGTCAGATTGAAAATTTCATATCTAATTTACCATACTAATAAAGAATAGCTAGTTTTTCCCACCTTAAGAAAAAGCTTTTAGATGCTAGAATACTGTTAGAAGACTGGTCTTTGTGCTCTTTATTAGAATGTCTGATATAGTCAGGGGGTTCACACATCACATTGATCTGTGATTCTCAGTGTTTTCTCTTCCAAACCTCCAATCACAGGGCAGTTCTGTCCTTTGCCTCTTCAATACAAAGTCCTTTTCCTCACTCCTATGAGGAAGAGTTTACCTCAAAAGTTTTTTTGTTTTTTTTCAGTTAATTAATTTATTTGAAAGGCAGTGTGACGGAGAGGGAGGGAGACAGAACCATATCTTCCATCTGCTGGTTCACTTCCCAAATGGCTGCAACATCTTGGTTTAGTCTAAGCCAAAGCCAAGAGCCACGAACCCCAACATGTCTCCCACATGGATGACAGGGGCCCAAATCGCTGGACCATCTTCTGCTGCCTCTCCAGGCACATTAGCAGGGAGCTGGATTAGAAGCAGGGCAACTGGGACTCAAACTTGCTCTCTGATACGGGATGCTGGTGTTGCAAGTTGTGGCTTAAGCCACTGTGTCACAATGCTGAACTTTCACTCTACAAGTTTATTCAAAAAGCTAGAAAAGTAGGTTCTGCTTCCAAGTTTTCCTGTATCAGGATAAAGATTATCTGGCCCACAGGTTGAATGAGGCCAATGAAATCATTTGATCTGTCCCTGCCAAGGCAACTCTAGGTGGGACTCTAAATTCAGTAAATCTATAGCAGGCTGATTTTTTTTTTTTTTGACAGGCAGAGTGTACAGTGAGAGAGAGACAGAGAGAAAGGTCTTCCTTTGCTGTTGGTTCACTCTCCAATGGCCGGCACGGCCGGCGCGCTGCAGCTGGTGCACCGCGCTGATCCGAAGCTAGGAGCCAGGTGCTTATCCTGGTCTCCCATTTGGTGCAGGGCCCAAGGACCCGGGCCATCCTCCACTGCACTCCCAGGCCACAGCAGAAAGCTGGCCTGGAAGATGGGCAACCGGGACAGAATCAGGTGCCCCGACCCGGACTAGAACCAGGTGTGCCGGCTCTGCAAGGCGGAGGATTAGCCTATTGAGCTGAGGCGCCGGCCTGCAGGCTGATTTTTAAGTAGATAATTTTGCATGGCCCGTGAATGATGTTGTAAATATCCAACGGTCCTTGGCAGAATAAAGGTTCTCCACCCTTCCGTAATTAGTGTATCTCTCTTCAGTTGTTGGCAATTCTAACTTTATAAGAAATATTTGAAATACTAGGTTGCATGGTCAAAGGAACAAAGCAAAAATGGTCATGTGCTATATCATAGTAGGGTCTGTTAGTGATTATCTATTTCCTAATCTCTTCTGCTGTGGGTACTCAGGAATACTAGACTCCCAGCTCCCCAGGCCTCTGCAGGGTCATTTGACTAATTTTGACAAATGAAATGAATGCATTTCTTCTCTGCTCCAATACACATCTCCACAGAGTACCAGAAGGGACAGGAGAATCCTGACAGTGGAGGAGAGCTGATGGGAATGATGCAGAGTGATCTTTGTGGCTGAGCCAGTCTGGGGCCAAGGAGGATTCTTAAGGGGAACTTTGCAAGATTCCAATATCTCCACAACTCTTTCCCCAACCACCCTGTGCCTTCACTTTTCTTCATATCAGTCAGTTACAGCTGATGCATTACTGAGCACTGTTCCCTGGGCCTCAAAGGAAGAACAATACAAAGCACCTGTTGTCAGGAGCACACAGTCCAATGGAAGAGACAGAAAGGGAGAGGTTCTTAGAATACAGTGAGGGGGCCGGCCCTGTGGCATAGTGGGTAAAGCTGCCGCCTGCAGTGCCGGCATCCCAAATGGGCGCTGGTTCAAGTCCCTGCCACTCCACTTCCAAACCAGCTCTCTGCTGTAGCCTGGGAAAGCAGTGGAAGATGGCCCAAGTGCTTGGGTCTCTACACCCATGTGGGAGACCCGGAAGAAGCTCCTGGCTTCAGATTGGCACAGCTCTGGCCATTGCAGCCATCTGGGGAGTGAACCACAGGATAGAAGACCTCTCTCTGCCTCTGCTTCTCTGCAACTCTACCTTTAAAATACATAAAAATAAATAAATAAATCATTTTAAAAAAATACAGTGAGTTGAGTACAACAACAGAGGGAAATCCAGAGAGCTGGGGAGCACAGAAGTGTGTCTTCTCATTCAATCTGCTATGCAAGAGAATAGGGTAGGCTTCTAGAAAGAGATGGCTACTAAGCTGAAAATGCAATGGGTTGGGCTGTGAGGAATATGAAAGAGAGGTTTTGCTGTCGGTCTATGGATACTCTCAGGAAAAAAAAAATGTGCTTCACAGTTTGCTATCAAGATCAGAGCTTATTTCCCAAAGTTGGAGAGCATTTAAATCTATGGTTACAGAAATGATAACAAATTGCTCTAAGACTTTAGCTGCCATACTGACATGATTTCACTGAAAAGAACTTTCCAAGTTCCAAGTAACTGACCCAAAAGAAAACACCCAGGGCCTAAACTGTGGAGAAGGGAGACTGCAAGTTCTTTAGCAGAGGGAAATTATTGCTGTCATTTCCTGGCTCCTCCTGAAGAGGACGTTTGTCAGTGGGATACAGAGTATGTTTTGTAAACAAGAACATCTTGCTTCTCTCAGGCTTCTGCCCTCATTTGCCCTATTCAGTCATTCACTGCCAGTCAAGTAACTGTTTCCTCTGCCTTTGGCCCTTGACTTTTACTAATAAGGACATCCTTGGAAAATGGGTCCAGATAAGGATTCTGAGCCCACAGTCCTTTCCTGCACCTGCCCTTGGAGTTTTCTCCTATTTCAGCCCTGATCAGCCGTGTCAGAGGAGCAGATGCTTAATGCCACCAAAGAGGAAACCTGAAGACAGAGGCAGCTGTCTAGAACCTGTGTGCAGGGCTGAGAATGGATTGTTCTTCCCTCTGCGACCTCTTGGCCTCTGGCACTACATAGGCTTTTGCACTGTGATTGGCAAAGGCAGGGAGAGAGTCTACTGCTCAGATTCTGAGGGCTTAAGGAACTTCCAAAGATGTATAATCAAGCACTTGAATAAGCTCTTAACGAGACTGTCAATCTGCAGACCACAAACCTTGGCAGAAAGCGGGACATGTTAAGTGGAAGGAATTAATCAAAATTTGTGGATGGGATGGTGGGTCACTTGCTTCCTAATATTTGAAAAGGAGCGAGGAGCTGAAAGTGAGCATCTTGCAGTCAAGGTGAGTGGCCATTAAAATATGTGACCCTCTCTGACAGCTTCAAGCTGCTTTTCAGAGGACTAAACTTATGGGATGGCACCGTAATTAATGTCAAGAAGCTGTTACAAGTTGGCATCGCTCCGAATAGAGCAGCAGTCTGAAAAGAGTGAGTATGTTTCTGAAAAAAGATATTTTTCAGAAGGGTTTAGTGGGCTGATGTGTTCTTTCCAGGTGGCACTTTATGATGTCACATTAATCACGGGGATTCATTGAGAATTCTGTGTGTGGTGACAGTGAACTGCAGACCTGTTCTCTCTCTGCTGAAGTCCTGGGGATAAGGCATATGGGGTGTCCAGCTTACCTTAACCACCTAAAATCTGCCTTAGATAGTTTTTTTTTTCTTTTATTTTTTTTAAAGATTTTATTTATTTGAAAGGCAGAGTCACAGAAAGAGGTTGGAGGGGATAGAGAGACAGCACGAGTGAGTGAGTGAGTGAATGAGTGACAGAGGTCTTCCATCTGCTAGTTCACTCCCCAAAGGGCTGCAATGGCCAGGGCTTGGCCAGGCCAAAGCCAGAAGCCAGAAGCTTCACCCAGGTCTCCCCTGTGGGTTCAGGGACTCCAAGGACTTGAGCCATCTTTTGCTGCTTTTGCAGGCTCATTAGCAGGGAGCTGGATCAGAAATGGAGCAGCCGGGCATCAAAACAGCGCCCATATGGAATGCTGGCAATGCAGGTAGTGGCTTAACCTGTTACGCCACAACGCCAGCCCCTAGATTGTTTTTCCAAAGTGATGCCTTCAAAATAGATGACAGAAGATGTATAAAGCTTCATTCTTTGGTGTTCTTAGGTTTTCATTTCTAGTAGGTAAAAGATTAATCCAGTCAATGACAGAGTGAAGTTCTATGTTTGCATTTTTAACTTAATTTCAAAATGAAAAGTGATTTCTTTTTAGGACTCCCCCAACCTCCTAATTGCTTTCCTCCCTCCCTCCTTTCCTTTTTCCCTTCCTCCCTTCCTCCCTCCCTCCCTCTTTCTTTCTTTCTTTCTTTCTTTCTTTCTTTCTTTCTTTCTTTCTTTCTTTCTTTCTTTCTTTCTTTCCTTCTTTATTTTATTTCTTTCTCTCTCTCTGTCTCTGTCTCTCTCTCTCTCTCTCTTTCTTGCCTCTTTTTGCCTTACCTTTCAAAGGCTTGTTAATGAAGGGAAGAAAATAACATCCAATTTCTACCTCCTTATTTTGTCAGTGCCCAAATCCCTGTGTACTCTTTGTTTTGTTCCTGCCCTGTCTTCATCTCAGCTCTGGCTGTGGTTGTTGTGGGCACTGGGGCCAGATTCACTTTTTCACCCAGCATGTGTGTAACTCAGCTGCTTCAATGGCTGAGAAAACAGCACCCACCAGATTTCTCTGGGAGACTTGCCTAATCCTTTCCCCAGAGAATCCTGGGGGTTACACCCTTCCCATCTGTGCCTGGGAATGGCAGATAAAGGATACAAACTCTGCCTCTTGGACTTAAGGTGGGACAGTGCTGGACCTTGCCAGGCTGGACTTTACCTAACTACAGCCTTTCTTGCTTAGTCTGCCTCCCTTGCTCATTTGGGTGGTTTTCTTGAGATTCACACCATCAATCAAGCCTGTGTGATTGAATCTCACCTGTTTTTTGGGAGATTCAAACTGACTGAGACTTTTGGAATATTTATCTAAGTAAAATGATTTATATAAATCCTCAAGTCCACAGGTCCCCAAAATCATTTTCATTTTCTAAGTTGCCTTTTACCAACAGCTAGCCATTTCATTTAGTATGATAGCAGACCAAGCATTTTTAGACAATGTGGGAGAATATTGCCAGAGGGATTGTTATTTATTCTTCTTGTTGTTGAGTTTTTTTTTTTTGTAGTGCAATTTATGATTATGTTTCATCAAGTCCACAAAATGGTTGGCGTCTTAAATAGATGCATCAATATTTTTAATGAAGACTCACTGGATGACACAAGGAGGGGTGGGCATTTGGATCAATGCTTAATACACTACTTAGTATGCCTGAATCTCATTTCACAGTACCTGGGTTCAACTCCTGGTTCTGTTTCTGTTTCCAGTTTCATGCCAATGTGAACATTGGGAGGTAGCAGGTGATGGCTCAGGATTTGGATTCCCGATACCCACTCAGGAGACCTAGGTTGAGTTCTGGGCTCCTGGCTTTATGCCTGGCTGCTGTAAACATTTGGGGAGTGAAACAGTGGGTGGAAGATCTCTGTCTCTCTGCCTTTCAAATAAGAAAATGCATTATTAAAAAGAGTATCAATTCAGCCGGTGCCGCAGCTCAATAAGCTAATCTTCCACCTGCGGCGCCGGCAGCCCGGATTCTAGACCTGGTGGGGGCGGCGGATTCTGTTCCAGTTGCTCCTCTTCCAGTCCAGCTGTCTGCTGTGGCCCGGGAGTGCAGTGGAGGATGGCCCAAGTCCTTTGGCCCTGCGCCCGCATGGGAGACCAGGAGGAAGCACTGGCTCCTGGCTTCAGATCAGCGAGTGCGTCAGCCGTAGTGGCCACTTAGGGAGTGAACCAACGGAAAAGGAACTTTCTCTCTCTCTCTCTCTCTCTCTCTCTTACACTACCTCTGCCTGTCAAAGAAAAAAAGTATCAATTCAATTTAAAAAATTTATGGCAAGGAAATCTGGTTATAAGGAGTTTTCCTTTGAAACACTAGAGAGGATTATGTCACCTGTCGTAGATACAATCCTGCTACTAGCTGAGGGCCAGATGGAATTTCTCACTGGTCTCCTGCCATCTTCATGTAAGTAATGTAGAGCATTGCTAATCAAAAACTGCAAAGATCACAACAGGAATGAGAAATATGACACCTGAAAAAAAAAAGAAAGTGTGGTCATTAAGCAATTTCCATTCAGAGAAGTACAGTTTTCCATGCTGTGGTCAGCGTTAGAACTTGTACTTTTACAACACGAAGAATTTAGATGAACCATAAGGAGATGTCCTATATAGGGAAGGTAGTTTGTCAGGAAGTGAATGATTGATGGAATGCTCTTTTTTTTTCTGTAGACAAAAAAGGATGCAAACTCTTTGGAAGAATAAAGTTAAAGTAGAAAGCTTTCTTCCTTTTACTCTATTCTTGTTCTGATTTTCTAGGGACAGTATCATTTGCTTTCTACTTTATGTATGCTTCCAGTACTGTTCTTTGTACGCTAAATGTGTGATTATATCAGTGGTCCCTGACTTACAATGGTTGCACTTACCATTTTTTAACTTTACAGTGGTATGAAAGCAAACCCATATAACCATTCTGTTTTTCATTTTCTGTATGATATTCAATAAATTGCTTGAGATATTCAGCACTTTATTACAAAATACGCTTTGTGTGAGTTGATTTTTCCTAATGCTGCAGGTGTTGTAAATATGTTGAAGGTATGCTGGACTAAGTTGCAGTGTTCAAGAGGGGAGGCCCATTAGATGTATTTTTGAATTATCATAGTTTCAGTGTATGCTAGATTTATCAGGATGTGACAATCTCTGTTATAAGTTGATGGATATCAGTAGGTATGTATTATCAAATTACCTGAAGGCACATTTATAGATGTTTTCAGCCTCTAAATGCAATAGTATAATTTTATTTTTCAACTTTCTTCTTTTTTTTAAAGCTTTATGTACTTATTTGAAAGGCAGAGTTAGAGAGAGAGAGAGAGAGAGAGAGAGAGAGAGAGAGAGAGTTCTTCATCCACAAATTCACTCTCTCAATGGCCTCAATGGCTGGAGCTGAGCTGATCTGAAGTGTGGAGCCAGGAACTTCTTCCTGGTCTCTCATGTGGATTCTGGTGCCCAAGCACTTGGCCATCTTCTCATCTCCCAGGCATGTCAGCAGGGAGCTGGACTGGAAGCAGAGCAGCCAGGACATGAACTGGTGCCCATAAGGGCCTTTACTACAGGCAGTGGCTTCATCCACTACAACACTGCACTGGTGCCTCAACTTTCTTCACTCCACTGTATGTCATCAGTATCCTTCTATGTCAGTGCATTGCAAGACACTAACTTATTTATTCATCATATATACATGTGTATGTATAAGGAAAGAAAGAGAGAGAGAGAGAGAGAGAGAGAGAGAGAGAGAGAGAGATGCCATCCACTGGTTCACTCACCAGTTGCCAGCTATGGCTGGGTCTGGAAGTTGAGAACTGAATCCAGGCCTCTCACATGGATAACAGGAATTCAATTATTTGAGTCATCACCACTGTTTTCCAGGGTATACATTAGCAGGAAGCTGAAGGCAGGAGCTGGAGCTAGATATCTAACCCAGATACTCTTTCATGGACATGGGCACCTTAACATCTAGACCAAATGCTCACTCCTAATTTATTGTTTAAATCACTATATATAGTATTACAGCATAATGTATTGGTGTTGTGTTGCAGTGGAGTAAGCCACCACTTAAGAACAATGGCATCCCATAGCAGAGTGATGGTTTGAGTCCTGGCTGCTCCACTTTTAATACAGCTTCTTGCTAATGCACCTGGGATAGCAGCAGGAAATGGGCCAAGTATTTGAGGGGCTCCTGGCTTTAGTCTTGCCCAGACCTGGCTATTGCAGTCACTTGAGGAGTGAGCTGTTGAATGGAAGATCTCTCTCTGTGTCTGTACCTTTCCTTCTCTGTTGCTCTGAGGAAGGAAGGAAGGAAGGAAGGAAGGAAAGAAGGGAGAAAGGGAGAGAGGGAGGGAGGAAGGGAGGGAGGAAGGGAGGAAGGGAGGGAGGAAGGGAGGAAGGGAGGAAGGGAGGAAGAAGAATGTACCATTATTTAACCATTTGGAAGGGTACCAGTATCTGGGAAGATTTTTAGCAATGAGGAAAGTTAACTATTGGCTAAATTAACTGAAATCTTAGTTTGTTTTAGAGAGTCAGATTAAGAATTAAATCACCAATCAATTTATAAACATTTACTTTTTGTTTTGAAGTTTTAAGTAAGTTTCAAAAAATTTTCCACAATTGTGATTCTCTGATGAATTGAAAATCAATATTTACTTGTTGTTATGGTTTGCATATGTTCCCAAGGGTTGATATGTTGAAATATAATCCCCCTTGTGAGGTATTAAGAGAATGGAAACAATCTGACTGTGCTGTTTAGAGATGGAGCTTTTTGGTGGGTGTTTGGTGCAGAGGTTAACTTACTGCTTGGGTACCTGCATCCCACATCAGATTGCCTGAGTTTGAGTCCTAGCTCAATTCTCCATCCCAGCATTGTGCTGATATTCATCCTGGGAGCAGCACATGAGGCTCAAGTAGCTGAGTCCCTGACACTCATGTGGGAGCTCCAGGTTGAGTTCCTGGCTTCAGCTTGATACAGCCCTTGGTGTTGCAGACATTTGGGAAAAAACTAGTGGAATGGCGATCTCGCTCTGCCATGTCAGTCTCTCCCCCCTCCCCTTTCTTTCCTACTGTCTCTCACTTTCAAATAAGTAACAAAAAAACAAATAAAAGAAACTAAGATAGGACATTTGGAAGGTAATTTTAATTCGGTAACATTAACAGGGAGGGGCCACTATGATTGAATAGTGTAGCTATAGAAGAAGAGGCAAAGGCTTCCCGTCACTTGTTACTCTTTGTCCTGTACCACCTGGGGACTATGCTAGTATGAAAGCCATTGTCAGAGGCAGGTCCTTGAATCTCCAGAACTGTGAGTTAAATAAACCCATTTCTGTATAATGTTGCCCATTTTCAGGTATTTTGTAATAGTCATGCAAAATGGAAAAATACAACTTCTCTGTGTTATGTTCCAAAAAATTTGAAAAAAAAAAAAATTCAAGAACTCTGGAATAAAAAAAAAAAAACAACCCTGATTTAAAATCCCACTTCTATACATATTAACTGTGTGAAATTGGCAAATTATTTTAGCCTTAGTTCTCTCTTTTTTAAAGCTTGTATTTAATGAATGCAAATTTCATAGGTACAACTTTAGGAATATAATGGTTCTTCCCCCCATATCCACCCTCCCACCCCCATTCCCATCCCACCTCCTAGGCTCTCTACCATCCCGTTCTTCATTAAGATTGTCCCGGTAGCCCCTCTTCCAGGCCAGCTCTCTGCTGTGGCCCGGGAAGGCAGTGGAGGATGGCCCAAGTGCTTGGGCCCTGTACCGCATGGGAGACCAGGATAAGCACCTGGCTCCTGCCTTCGGATCAGCGTGGTGCACCGGCCGCAGCGCACCAGCCATGGCGGCCATTGGAGGGTGAACCAATGGCAAAGGAAGACCTTTCTCTCTGTCTCTCTCTCTCTCACTGTCCACTCTGCCTGTCAAAAAATAAAAAAAAGAAAGAAAAAAAAAGATTCATTTTAATTAACTTTATATACAGGATATCAACTCTATACTAAGTAAATATTTCACCAGTATCCATTCCCCCCCCACACACACAATGTATAAAGTACTGTTTGAGAACAAGTTTTACAGTTAATTCTCATAGTACAACTCATTAAGGACAGAGGTCCTACATGGGGAGTAAGTGCACAGTGATTTCTGTTGTTCCTTTAACAATTAACACTTTTATTTATGATGTCAGTGATCACCTGAGGCTCTTGCCATGAGCTGCCAAGGCTATAGAAGCCTTTTGTGACCACAAAACTCTGTCAGTATTTAGAAAATTCCATAAGCAGAATAGAAAGTCTCTCCTCCTTTCAGAGAAAAGTTCCTCCTTCTTTGATGGTCCCTTTTTTCCACTGGGGTCTCACTCACAGAGATCCTTCTTGTAGGACACTTTTTTGCCTTGATGTCTTGGCTTTCCATGCCTAAAATTCTCTCATAGGCTTTTCAGCCACATCTTAATGCCTTAAAGGCTGATTCTGAGGTCAGAATGTTACTTAAAGTGATTGTCATTCTGAGTCTTCTGTGTGGACTGCTTCCCATGTTGGAAATTTCCTCCTTTTTAATTCTATTATTATTACCAGGCACTTGATGCTATTTATATTACCTCTTTAACACTTAATCCTATCTATATAGTCACTTTAACATTTAATATGATCACTTTAACAATTAAGATGGCATTTTTACCACCAATTTTAATGGAATTTGGAGTCTTACGATGAGTTTTTAAACTGTACCCTTAGAAGTAAGTCTGAGCCAGTGCCGCGGCTCACTAGGCTAATCCTCCGCCTTGCGGCGCCGGCACACCGGGTTCTAGTCCCAGTCAGGGCACTGATCCTGTCCCGGTTGCCCCTCTTCCAGGCCAGCTCTCTGCTGTGGCCAGGGAGTGCAGTGGAGGATGGCCCAAGTGCTTGGGCCCTGCACCCCATGGGAGACCAGGAGAAGCACCTGGCTCCTGCCATCGGATCAGCGTGGTGCGCTGGCCGCAGCGCGCCTACCGCGGCGGCCATTGGAGGGTGAACCAACGGCAAAAGGAAGACCTTTCTCTCTGTCTCTCTCTCACTGTCCACTCTGCCTGTCAAAAAAAAAAAAAAAGTAAGTCTGTAGGCCTGTATACAGAACTATATACAACTTTACAATTACAAACTTCTTTCTCCCTCTCTTATTCTCCTTCTTATTTTTTACTGAGATTTATTTTCAAGTGATTTTATATATATATGATTAATTCTATGTTAAGTAAAGAGTTCAACAAATATATGAAGAAGAGTAAAAAAATAAATAAAAAACTATTCCTCAACAGTCTAAGACAAGGGCTGTTGAAGTCATTGCTTCTCAAAGTGTCAATTTCACTTCTACAGCTTTTTTTTTAGGTGCACCATTAGTTCTCACAGATCAGGGAGAACATATAGTATTTGTCCCTTTGGGACTGGTTTATTTCACTAGGTATGAAGTTTCCCAGATCCATTTTGTTGAAAATGACCTGATTTCATTTTTTTAACTGCTGTGTAGTATTCCATAGTGTACATATCCCATAATTTCTTTATCTAGTCTTTGGTTGATGGCATTTAGGTTGATTCCATGTCTTAGCTATTGTGAATTGAGCTGCAATAAACATGGAGGTGCAGATAGCTGTTTTGTTTACTGATTTCATTTTCCTTGTGTAAATTCCCAGGAGTGGGATGGCTGGGTCATATTATAGGTCTATATTCAGATTTTTGAGGTATCTCCATACTGTCTTCCATAGCGGCTTTACCAGTTTACATTCCCACCTACAATGGATTAGGGTACCTTTTTCCCCACATCCCCTCGAGCATTTGTTACTATATGAGAGCCATTCTAACTGGGGTGAGATGAAACCTCATTTTGGTTTTGATTTGCATTTGCCTGACAGCTAGTGATCCTGAACATTCTTTCATGTGTCTGTTGTCCATTTTAATTTCCTCTTTTGCAAAATGTCTGTTTAAGTCCTTGGCCCATCTCTTAAGTGGGTTGTTTTGTTGTTGAGGAGTTTCTTGATCTCTTTCTATATTCTGGTTATTAATCCTTTATCTTTTGCATAGTTTGCAAATAAATTCTCTCATTCTATCAGTTGCCTCTTCACTTTCCTGACTTTCTTTTTCTGTACAGAAGCTTATGAATTTCATATACTCCCATTTGTTAATTTTGTCTTTGATTTACTGTGCCTCAGGGGTCTTTTCTAAGAACTCTTTGCCTGTGCAAATGTCTTGCAGGGTTTCCTCAATGTTCTCAATTACTTTGATGATGTTGGGTCATAGATTTAGATCTTTAATCCATGTTGAGTCGATTTTTGTGTAAGGTGTAAGGTAGGGGTCTTGCTTCATACTTCTGCATGTGGGAATCCAGTTTTTCTCAGCGTCATTTGTTGAATAAACTGTCCTTGTTGCAGGGATTGGTTTTAGCTTCTTGATCAAATATAAGATGGTTGTAGATGTTTAGATTAATTTCTGGTGTTTCTATTCTGTTCCATTGGTCTATCCATCTATTTTTTATGAGTACCAGGCCATTTTGATTATAATTGCCTGGTAATATGTCTTTAAATCTGGTGTTGTGATGCCTCAAGCTTTGTTTTTGTTGTACAAGATTGCTTTAGCTATTCGAGGTCTCCTGTGCCTCCATATGAATTTCAGCGTCATTCTTTCTAGATCTGAGAAGAATGTCTTTAGTATTTTGATTGATATTGCATTGAATCTTTAAATTGCTTTTGGAAGAATGGAAATTTTGATGATATTGATTTTTCCAATCTATGAACATGGAAGATTTTTCCATTTTTTGTATCTTCTATTTCTTGCTTTAAGATTTTGTAATTCTCATCATAGAGATCTTTGACATCTTTGGTTAAATTTATTCCAAGATATTTTATTGTTTTTGTACCTATTGTGAATGGGATTGATCTTAGATGTTCTTCCTCAGCCATGGTATTGTCTGTGTATACAAGGTTGTTGATTTTTTTGTGTTGACTTTATATCCTGTTACTTTACTCAACTCTTTTATGAGTTCCAATAGTCTCTTAGTAGAGTCTTTTGGATCCTCTATATATAGAATCATGTCATCTGCAAATAAGATAGATTGACTCCCTCCTTCCCAATTTGTATCCCTTTTGATTTCTTTTTCTTGCCTAATGGCTCTGGCTAAAACTTCCAAGACTGTATTGAATAGCAATCATGATAGTGGGCATCCCTGTCTAGTACTGGATCTCAGCGGGAATGCTTCCAACTTTTCCCCATTCAATATGATGCTGGCCGTGGGTTTGTCATAAATTACACTGATTGTATTGAGGAATGTTACTTCTAAACCCAATTTGCTTAGAGTTTTCATCATGAAAAGGTGTTGCATTTTGTCAGATGCTTTCTCTGCATCTATTGAGATAATCATATGGTTTATGTTCTTCAATTTGTTAATGTGGTATGTCACATTGATTGATTTGCAAATTTTGAACTATCCCTGCATACCAAGGATAACCCACTTGGTTTGGGTGAATAGTCCTGATGTGTTGTTGGATTGATTGACCAGAATTTTGTTGAGGATTTTTGTGTCTATGTTCATCGGGGAAATTGATCTGTAGTTCCTATTTTTCTGTTGTGTCTTTTCTGGGCTTAGGAATTAGGATGATGCTGGCTTCATAGAAAGAATTTGGGAGGATTCTCTCCCTTTTAATTGTTTTGAATAACTTGAGAAGAATTGGAGTTAGTTTTTCATTAAATGTGAAGCCATCCAGTCCTGGGCTTTTCTTTGTTGAGAGGATCTTTATTACTGATTCAATTTCTGTTTTGGTAATGGGTCTGTTTAGGTTTTCTGTGTGTTCATGGCTCAATTTATGTAGGTTTTATGTATCTAAGAATCTATCCATTTCTTCTAGGTTTCCCAGTTTGTTGGCATAGAGCTCTTTGTAGTAGTTTTTGATGATTCCTTTTATTTCTGTGGTGTCTGTTGTTGGGTTTCCTTTTTCATCTCTAATTTTATTGATTTAGGTCTTCTCTTTCCTTTTTTTTTTTTGGTTAGTTGGGTCAATGGTGTGTCAATGTTGTTTATTTTTTCAAAAAACCACATCTTCATTTAGCTGATCTTGTTATTGTTTTTTGGATTCATTTTTTAAATTTATTCTCTAATTTTAATTATGTCTTTTCTTCTACTATTTTTGGGTTTGGATTGCTGTTGCTTTTCTAGATCCTTGAGGTACATATATAGTTCATTTATTTGGTGCCTTTCCAGTTTTTTGACATACGCACCAGTTGCTATAAACTTTCCTCTTAACACGGCTTTTGCTGTATCACAAAAATTGCTATAAACTTTCCTCTTAACACTGCTTTTGCTGTATCCCAAAAATTTTGCTATGTTGTATTGTCAACTTCAAATTTTAGGAATTTTTTTGATTTCTCTTTTGATTTCTTCTGTGATCCACTGTCCATTTAGAAACATATTGTTCATTCTCAATGTGTCTACATATGATGTAGAGATTCTTGATTTGTTGATTTCCAGATTAATTACATTGTGGTCTGAGAAGATGCATGGTATGATTTTGATTTTTTTAATTTGCTGAGACTCAATTTATGGCTTAGCATATGGTAAATACTCAAGAAAGGTCCATGCACTGGAGAAAATAATGTGTACTCTATGGCTATAGGGTCGAAGGTTCTGTAAACATCTGCTAGGTCTATTTGGTTATGGTATCAATTACCTCTGTTGTTTTCTTGTTGATTTTCTGTCTGGTTGAGTTCTTCTGCTATGAGATACTATGTGTCTGTGTATTGCAAGTAGAAGCATGTAGACCCACCTCCTGGAGCCCTGTTTACTTCTAGATTGTGATGGAGACAGGCACCAGGGCTTTGGTGCACTAAGCCACCTACTAGGGCCAGGCACATCTCTCGCTGGTGTGTGAAACAAGTTCGGGTTTTTGCTGTTTAGGACTTCTTCTTATTGTACAGCTTTCATGGTGCGAGGAAATCACTCTGTAATATTGTGATCCTCATTCCCGGGTAGGGGTGTTGTGAGGTAGGGTGTCTGTGCTGTAGGCAAACGTGGCAGCCCCCTGCTTACATTTGAAAATGTGAACAGTCGATAAGGCTTCTCCCCACTGGCTATAAGGTGGAGAGGTGTCTCCCCTCTCTCCCATTCCCCTACAGTTTCTCCTGCTTCCTGCTTGGAGCTTCAAACGCAGTTCACCAAGCTTCCCCGCACACTGCTGTCTACAGCTCTATGTACTCACTCCCTCTCACCTGGTTTCCTGGGGAGGGGTGGTGCCAATCTCCTCATTCAGTCTCTCTGCTGTGTCTGTGCTGTGCCTCCACCACTTATCCTTCCTCTTTACTCCCTTAGCATGGACCTGAGCAGTCTCTGGTGGACTCATGGTCTACTCTGCCTGAACATCTCACAATTCTGTTGCCAGCTAGTATCCCCTCCCCTCTGCCTATTAACTATCTATTATATGTATTTTTATTTTATTTTATTTTTTTATTTTTGACAGGCAGAGTGGACAGTGAGAGAGAGAGACAGAGAGAAAGGTCTTCCATTGCCGTTGGTTCACCCTCCAATGGCTGCGACCAGCGCACCGCGCTGATCCGATGGCAGGAGCCAGGTGCTTCTCCTGGTCTCCCATGGGGTGCAGGGCCCAAGCACTTGGGCCATCCTCCACTGCACTCCCGGGCCACAGCAGAGAGCTGGCCTGGAAGAGGGGCAACCGGGACAGAATCTGGTGCCCCAACCGGGACTAGAACCCGGTGCCTATTAACTATCTATTCACCACCCCTCCACCCCCCACTATTCAGAACATCCTGGTGCTCTACTGCCATCTTGGCCCCCTCTTAGTTCTCTTTGTAAGATGGAGACAACATACTTAACTATTAGACTGGTTTCATTATTAAATCAAACACTGTGTATATGATGTGCTAGTACAACATCAAATTATAAGTGCTCAATATAGCATTTTTTTTTTTACTTTTTATGTGTTTAATTTTTATTTATTTGAGAGAGAGAGAGAGAGAGAGAGAGAGAGTCAGTCACCATACACTGGTACACTGTATATATTTCCACAATGACAAAGGCTGGGCCAGGCTGAAGTAGAGAGCCTGGAAATCAATGCAGATATCCCATGTAGGAGAGCCATCACTGCTGCCTCTCAGGGTACACATTTAACATGGAAATGGAAGTGGAGCCAGTACTGAAATTCTGGCTCTCTTGTGTGGGTGCACCAACTGGTGGCTTGATCACTAAGCTAAATGCCCACCCCTTGGTAGAGTTTTTTTTTTTTTTTTAAGATTTATTTATTTATTTGAAAGGCAGAACTGCACACATAGAGAGAAGGAGAGGCAGAGAGAGAGGGAGGAAGGGAGAGAGAGAGAAAGAGAGAGAGAGAGACTCAACCTAATATATATTATATATAAAATTGATATTCACTTTCAAAGTGTGTATTTTGAGAAAACAATGGACTTAGACATATTCTTCAGTTGCTTTTTCAAAATTAAGCAACTGATGAAAGACATAATTATATGAGCAATTAAAATATGGAAGGATGAGTGTTGGCTGAAACAATTAGGAACGACTTAAGGGAGGCATGCAATCTGATATTAAATTTAAAACATGAGTAGGGTTGGAAAGCTAGAGAAAGAATATTCTACAAGTTATGATTCATTAAACTCTTTCAGAGATAAATGAATAGCACAGTAAAGATTTAAAGTTTAGACTATCAGCATCATATGGGACATGTAAAGTACTTAGTTCAACCATTTTATATTAAAGATAAAGAAGGAAAGCTATAATATTTATATTAGCAGCCCAGCATTGTACAATCTATTAGCTGTATGGCTACTGCAAAAAAGAAAAAGTGATCAGTACTACCATTATTAATAATCAAGAAAA
Organism: Lepus europaeus; assembly: GCF_033115175.1. Taxonomy (NCBI): domain Eukaryota; kingdom Metazoa; phylum Chordata; class Mammalia; order Lagomorpha; family Leporidae; genus Lepus; species Lepus europaeus. The sequence goes on along the minus strand of NC_084838.1, from coordinate 88,331,446 downwards.
TAAGATAATTAGTGTTATGATACACATTAAGAATATTTTTAAAAATTTCAAAGAATAATGTTTAAGAAAACACTGCCTAGAAAATCAATCTTCTAGGGAGTATGGGGTGTGATGAATGGGAACAAAAAAGACATGTTGATGGAAGTGAAGGATGCAGAGGGAAATGGCAAGCATTTGAACAAAAACTAATATATGCCCAGGGGCTATGCAAGCCATTGAATGGTAAACACAATACAGGCTTTCCAGAAACCATGTAAATGAAGGAACAGAGCTGAGAGTAATCAAGGGTGAGCAAGAGGCATATGCAAGATATAAAACATTTAGGACCAAAGAGGCTGGGGAAGATTACAGAATACATCTGGAGAATGTACAAAAGCTCAGTCAAATCAAAGGTGGAAAATGAAGGGGAGATTGCACAAGAGGGTTGATAATGAGATGTGTTTCAAGTACATGAAAACAAGGTGTCGGTGCAACAGGCAAGAGTCTCTCACAGGTGGCAAATGCAATTTATTGAAAGAACAGGCAGAATTTCTGAGAGTAGATAATTAAATGACTCAGTTTTCCTAAGCATTACTGGTTACAGGAGTGGACGTATCCTCTAGGAAGACAAAGTAAAAGAAATCAGGCTGAAATTAGCTTAACTGGAAAGGAAATAGATTGGGGATGTTGGTGACTTGTTTAAACAAAAATATGATTGCTGTAGGGATATCTAACAAGCTTTGTAATATGGAGTAAATTGTTAAACTTCTCAGAATCCCAGTTTTCTCAGCTATCAGTTGAGGACAATGGGCCAAATAAACTTCAAGGCAGTGCTGTGGTTTGAATTTGTTCCCGAAAGTTTATGTGTTGGAAACTTAACCCTCAAATCAACAATGTTGAGAGGTGGGGCACTTAAGAGGTGATTAAGACATGAGGGCTCTCCCTGTATGAATGAACTAATATATTATTATGGGTGGGTTAGTATTAAGGGAGTTTGTTCCTGATAAAAGGATGAGTTTAGCTGCCCCCCTCCCCTTGCTTCCTTCCTCTCTTCTTCCCTTGTTTCTCTCAGATATCCCCAGAGAAACATAATCTTGTGCAGGATGACAAACATATGGAGGTGCTTCAAAAACCTCAGGGGGCTGGCATTTGTAATAGTAGTTAAGATACTGATTGAGATGCCCACATGCCATACCAGAGTGTCTAGGTTCAAGTACCGACTCTCCACAAGTAGCAGCAGAGATTACGGTACAATTGGTTGGGAGACCTGGGTTGAGTTTCTTGCTTCTGCTTTCAGCCTGGCCCAGTTCCAGATGCTGTGGGCATTTGAGGAATGAACCAACATTTAAAGATCAGTAGCGATCTCTTTTTCTCTCTCTCAATCTCATGTTCTCTTTGCCAGCTATCAAGAAATGCCACAGCAAGAAAGAACTCACTAGATGTGGTTCCTTGGACCTCAGCTGGACTTCGAAGCCTCCAAAACTGTAAGAAATAAATCTCTATTCTTTATAAATTACCCAGTCTCAGATATTCTCTTAAGGCAACACAACATGAACTAAGGCAGAGAATTTCACTCAGCAGTTCCATGTACCATATACCAGTCTGTGACAAGATAACTGTGGGCTTTGAGAGTGTTTAGAAATTTATAGTAATTTAACATTGCTGCAATATCCAAGCATGTGATTTTGTATTTTCCCAAAATATTGGCCTGCAATGGATGTGAAATTTTTATAAGTGGTGAATAGCTTGAGAATCATTGTTATAAAGTACTTTGAAACCTCAAAAGTTACATTTAGCAATTTTCAATGATTCAAACTTCCTTTTGCCACAACAAAATACCACAGATGGGGCAGCTTAGACCACAGATCCTTACTTTCTCCCAGTTTTGGAGACTGGAAGATCACGATAAGCAAAGTTGGCTTTCTTTGAGGCTTCTCTGTGGTTTGGAAATGGCCACCTTTCTGCAGTGTCCTCAAACATCTCTGTCTGCACCCTGGCATCTGTTCCTTGCATAGACATTGGTCAGATTAGTTTGGGACCCACTTTAATGGTCTCCCTGTAACTTGATTACTTCGTCGAAGGCCCTAAATACATTCTGAGGTTCTGGGAATTAGAGCTTCAACACAGAAGTTTTGAGGGGACATAGTTCAGCTCATAGCAGTGTTTTAGTAAACATTTCCCCCTCAAAAATCTAACTGTAAAGCTGCCACAAAAGACACCAAACACGGGAGTTAGAGGAAAGGTTTATTGTTGGGTCCGGGAAGCCCAACAAGCAGGGTGGGGTGGGGCGGGAAGAGGGCGAGAGGGTAAGAGTGTGTAAGAGAGAGAGATCAAAAGAGATAGAAAGAGAGAGACACGCATTCAGGAACAGGCCCTGTTAAAACTTTGCCAGGAGGTGGGCAGGGAAGTAGGAGCAGCACATCTCATTAGGGTGAGGCTAGAGCTGACATCTGTGGTTAGGCCACGTGGTCACCTGGCTTCCAGCAATGGTGGTGGGGGCTGGAGCCTAGGATGGTGTCCAGAGCATAAATCATGCCACAGATAAGCCTGAGCCATTTTATTAACACTAACCAACTGATTTTTCTTTTTTTTTTTTTAGTTTGCCAAATGACCACAGATATACAAATAAATGATATATTTTCCTTTGATTTTACTTTACTTGCCAAATGATGCTTACATTCCACATAAATGAAAATCAAAATACACACATTTCAGTGGTTTAGATCCAAGAAATGTTTGGATGAATAAGTAGCAGTCAGTGTAGCAGGTGACTCAATAAATCCATTAACCTTCCTCTGTTTCTGAACCACTATTAAAGAGAATAGTAAATCATGTCACACTAACCTCTCTCAAAAAATCAATAGACACATCTGTATGTGAGCGTGCATTCACATTTTTATCTATGAACAACTGAAATATTTTGACAAATTTTAATTTTTCTATAGCTCGTATCATAGAAGTTTTATCTGTATTCTGATCGTAAACCCCCCATGGGCTATAATTTTTCTCTTAAATTTTTTTAGTCTTTGAATATATTTTAGATTAATCCCTTAGGTTAAATGTCTGTAAGCATATTTGTTAGTTCAATGAATACTGATTTGTAATTCCTTTTGTATCTACTATCAAATAACCCTTCTGCCAGAATGTAAACTTCCCTTTCCAATAGTAGTGTGTGAGGATACCTATCCCGCTGTATCCTTGCCAGAAATTGTAGTTATCATTAATTTTTTTTATAAATTTGTAAGCTGAAACATAATATAAGAGTTTATTTTGTATATTTCTTATTCCAGATCAGCTTGTACCATTTTTCTAGTTTACTGGCCATTTTATTTCTTAGTCTTTGCATTGCCGTTCATAGTTTAACATGGTGTACTTCCAAAGATAACAAAGGACATATTACCTTATAATAATTTCACCTTGTAGTCAGAGTGAACATAAATTCAAAACACTATGAAGCATTATCATCTTTTCTTTTTTGCCTACAATTTCTCCTGTTTTCCAGTCAGCTGCTCTATTAAATAATCTCTTCGTATTTGCTTGTTTAGGCCTCACAGAAGCAGTGTGTTGAGAAATTCATAATAAATAAAGTTCAGCATCTACCTTGTTTTTAATCCAGATCTCAAAGGGAACTAACTATATGTTCATCAGAAAGAATAGGAGTTAAACCTGAAACTTTTATTGGCTCTGATCTTACCTTTACTATAAGGAAAGAAGGGCAGGACAAAGAGGAGACAGAACGCAGACTCACAGCCAGAGCAGGTTTATTCAAAAACCTTAGAGGTGGCTAACGTCTGGTGTGTACACAGGGAGAATATGTGGCAGAACGCACCAGCTCCCTTACAGGCTGGGGCATAGATATCATCTTAGGGACAGGGGTTAGGGGGCATTAGGCAGGGCTGAGTGGGTTTGTGCTGGCTTATTTTTGTGGGCACAGGCTTCACAAACTTCACAGGCTGGTTTATTGGGGAAGAATGCAGGAAGAAGTATCTCAACAAAGCAGGGATGGGTGGTTGGGGGGCTGGGGATCTACTTCCAGTCATAACTGAGCTGGCTGAGGGAGATAACATGGGAGGTTTCTCAATAATGCAGGGGTGTGGTTGAGCTGGCTGAGAAAGAATGCAAAGGGTTGCTTTTGTCCTTGCTCCATCATGTACTATTCAGGTATTGCGTCTCTACATTAACATTTTTGCTCATCAATAAATAGAAATGGAGGCCATGAAACCCGATGAACAACGCTGAAATGTGGTTTATTTTCTTTGGCTTTTTATACATTTTGCTTGTGTGACATACTTGACATACCACACAGTTTATTGTATGCTTTCTTTTGAGCCTCACAGTCCGAGAGACAGCTCTTTGTGTACTGCCAGCCTTGCAGGGTGGTCTGGGGGTCTACTCGAAACTTGTACCCTACTGAAAAGCTGGTACTGAGTCTATTTATGTCACACAAAGGAAGGCTGAATTTCTGAGAAGACTTTTTATTATGTAAATACGCCATTTCCTCATACAGGACTAAGTGAATTTTGGGCAAAGAGTAGAGAGGTGAGAGATAAAAGGTTTGGGAAAAGCTAGCAGAGAGGAAAAGAGAGCAGTTTGAGCCCAACTATAAGCAGAAAATTATCTGAATCAGAACTCAAAAATCCCTAGCTTAGGAATAGGTGTTTGGCTTAGTGATTAAGAAACCCATGTCCCACAATGGAGTGCCTAGGTTCAATTTCTAGCTCTGTCTCCTGACTCCAGCTTGCTGCTAATGCAGACCTTGAGAGGCATCAGGCTAGCTTAAATAGTTTGGTTCCTGCCACCTATGTAGGAGACCTGTTTTACATTTCTAGCTCCTGGCCTTGGTCCTAGCCATTGTCGGCATTTGGAGAGGGAACCAGTGAATTGGAACTGTCTATATCTCTTTCTGCCACTCAAGTTAATTAAAACATTCCTGCCTTTCTTGCTGGTTTGAGTTACAAATATTTTTAACTGCAAGGTTTCCATTTTTTTCTTCCTTTTTTATTGTGATAAAATCATAAAACATAAAATTTACCACCACCAGGACCAAGTTTAAGGGTATACATCAGTGGTGTATAGTTCATTTGCATTGGTGTGCAATCATCATTGGCATCCATCTGCAGAACTGTTTCTATTTGGAACCCATGGTCATTAAGCATAAGCTCTGCTTCATTTCAGTCCCTTGAAGTCTCCATTCAACTTTTTGTCTCTACAATTTTGACTACTCTAGGTCCTCATAAAATATTTGCCTTATATTGATAAATTTTTGTATGAGAAACCATCACTGAATTCCAGGAATAAATCTCACTTTGTCATTTGTTAGTTTGCAGCTGAATTTGGTTTGCTAGCATTTTCTTTTTTTTAAGGTTTTTATTTAATGAATACACATTTTCATATGTACAGTTTTTAGGGATATAGTGTTTCTTCCCCCCATTCCCGCCCTTCTACCCACACTCTCATCCCACCTCCCATTCCCTCTTTCATTCCATTTTCCATTAAGATTCATTTTTAATTGACTTTATATATAGAAGATCAACTCTTTACTAAGTAATAGTTTCAACTATTTGTACTCACATGCAAAGTATAAAGTACAGTTTGAAGACAAGTTTTACTGTTAATTCCCATAGTACAACTCATTAAGGACAGAGGTCCAGCATAAGGAGCAAGTGCACAGTGACTCCTGTTGTTGATTTAACAATTGACACTCTTATTCATGATGTCAGTGATCACCTGAGGCTCTTGACATGAGCTGTCAAGGCTATGGAAGTCTTTTGAGTTCACAAACTCCATCGGTTTTTAGACAGGTCCATATGCAAAGTGGAAGTTCTCTCCTCCCTTCAGAGAAAAGTGCATCTTTCTTTGATGGCCCCTTCTTTCCACTGGGGTCTCACTCACAGATATCCTTCGTGCAGAACCATTTTGCCACTATATCTTGGCTTTCCATGCCTGAAATGCTCTCAGGGTGTTTTCAGTCAGGCCTTAGGGGCTGAATCTGAGATCAGAGTGCTATTTAGGGTGTTTGTCATTCTATGAGTCTGGCTAGTATTCTGTTGAGAATTTTTGTTCATAATGGCTATTGGCTTGTGGTTTTCTTCTCCTGTCATATCTTTTTCAGGCTTAGGTGTCAGGTCCAACCTGTACTTACTGAAGGAGTTTGGAAGTCTTCTCTGTTATTAAGTGTTTTGGAAAAATTTGAAAAATATCGCCATTAATTTTTCTTTAAATGTATGGTAGAAGTCTCCACTGAAATCAGAAGGCTCAGGACTTGTTGTTGTTGTTGTTGTTAGTTTTTTTTTTTTTTTTGATTACTGGTTCAGTCTCTTTATTAGTTTTAGTCTATTCAGCTTTTGTACTTTCTCATGATAAGGTCTAAATAGATTTTGTATTTCTAGGAATTTATTTCATTTATGTTATCCAATCTCTTGGCAAACAATTGTTTGCAGTATTGTCTTACTATCCTTTTTTATTTCTGTAGAATCCACTGTAATGCCTCCAGTTTCATTATTGATCTTTTTAAAAATGTTTACTTTTATTTATTTGAAATATAGAGTTACAAAATAAGGAGGGATAGAGGGAGATTGACAGAGGGGGGAGAGAGAGAGAGAGAGAGAGAGAGAGAGAGAGAGAGAGGGAGACAGAGAGGGAGAGATCTTCCATCTGCTGGTTCACTCCCCAGATGGCTGCAATGGCCCAGTGCCATGCCAGGCTAAAGTCAGGAGTCCAGAGTTTCTTCCAGGTGTCCCTCATGAGTACAGAGGCCTAAGTTCTTGGCCCATTTTCCACTGCTATTCCAGGTGCATTAATAGGGAGATGGATCAGAAGTGGAATTGCTAGATGTAGAACTGGTGCCCATATGGGATGCCAACAACACAAATGATGACTTAACCTGCTATTCCACAATGCTAGTCCCCATTTATGACTTTAGTAATTTGAATTTTCTCTTTTTTTTTTTTTTTTTTTTTTTGTCTCTCAGTCAATCAGTCTAGCTAGAAGCTTGTCAATTTTGTTGATCTTTTGGAAAGAACCAATTTTTTATTTTGGTGATTTTCTCTGATATATTTTAAAATCTATTACAATTTTTAAAAGTATTCATTTATTTGAAAGAGAGAGAAAGAAAGAAAGAGAGAAAGAGAGAGAGAGAGAGAGGACTATGTTTCATTAATTCATTCTCCAAATGTTCCCAATGGCAAGGACTGGGTCAGCCTGAACTGGAGCAAGGAGCGCAATCCAGATCACTCACGTAGATGGCAAGGACATTCATCTGTTGCCTCTTAGGGTATACATTAGTAGGAAGCTGGAAACAGATGCTGGAGCATGGAGTATCAACTCAGGTACTCTGATTTGGGAGTCAGATGTCTTAACTGCTGGGCTGAAAGGCTACCTCCTGAAAAACCTAAGATTTAGGGCCCGGTGTTGTAGCAAAGAAGGTTAAGCCACCATCTTTGATGCTGGCATCCCGTATGGGTGCAAGTTCAAGTTCTGGATGCTCCACTTCCAATCCAGTTCACTACTAATGTGCCTGCAAAAGCAGCAGAAGATGACTCAAGTTTTGGGCTCCTGCCACCCAAATGGGAGACTCAGAAGAATCTCCTGGCTCCTGGCTTTTCAACAGATCAACCCTGGCCATTGCAGCCATTTGGGGAGTGAATCAGTGCATGGAAGATCTTTCTATCTTTTTCTTTCTCTTTCTTTGTGTAAACTCTGCCTTTCCCGTAAATAAAATAAATATTTAATCTGTAGATTAACATATAGTTGATCCTGGACAATGATTATATGCACTTGGGAGGAGTGTATCTGTTGTTGGCTAGAGTAGTCAGTGTCTGTTAGATTTAATTAGTTTATTAGGTTGTTTGAGATCTCTGTTTCCTTAATTCTCTTCTATCTGATGTTCTATCCATTATTAAGGGTAGGATATTGAAATTAACCACTGTTGTGTACTGTCTATTTCTCCTTTCAAATTTGTAAGTTTTTGCTTCCTGTATTTTGATGGCCTATTATTGGGAGTATTTATTATTATTACTGGATAATTTATTAATGTTTAATGTCCTTCTTTGAATCTTGCAACAAATCTTGATTTAGAAGTCTCTTTAACCTGATATTCATATAGCTACCTTTTCTTTTTGTTACTATTTGCATGGAATGTCTTTCTATCTTGTCATTTTCAACCTATTTTTTCTTTAGGTCTATAGGGAATCTCTTATAAAGAACATATAGTTTGATTGTGTACTCTTGTTTTATCTATTCTATCGATCTTTTGATTGGAAAGTTGAATCCATTTATATTTAAAATAATTTCTGATAAGTAGAGATTAACTTCTGTCATTTTTATTTTTCTATATACCATATTACTTATTTTCTGTATTAATGGCTTCTGTTTTTAGCTGATTTTTGGCAGTCAAATGTGTTAATTCCATTCTCATTTCCTTTTTTGAGTATTCTATAGCTATTTTCTTTGTAGTTATCATGGATATTATATTTAGAATACTAAAGTTATAACAGTCTGATTTTATATCAGCTTAATTTTGATAATATGCAAAAACTTTTGCTGTTTATCTCGGTTCTCATATTTTCTGTCAATATGACAAAATTGTATGTGTATATATTGTGTGTTCAGAAACATAAAGTAACAATTATTTATATAATACACTAGTTACTTAAATTATATAAAGTCTGTGGAGTTACAAACCAAATTTATAGTAATAATAGCATTTAGACTAAATTGTTTTCAAAAGATGTAAAAAGTAACAATTATTTATATAATACACTAGTTACTTAAATTATATAAAGTCTGTGGAGTTATAAACCAAATTTATAGTAATAATAGCATTTAGACTAAATTGTTTTCAAAAGATGTATTAATCTCTGAAGTCATGTAGAATAAAAGTGGACTTACAGAGGTTGTAACAATAAAACTACATTTTGTAATGACTGTGTATTGACTCTTGAGTTTGAATGTTCTAATCTTTAATGTCTGACATCCAAAAGAGAGAAAAAGGGAGAAATGAAGTGAAGTGAAGGGAAGGGAAGACAGTAGCCCTTTAAAGCCCCTAGAAGTTGCTTCAGATGGAGTGGAAGGGTTGGTTGCAGCAATGGGAGGTGTGCGTGTGTGGATAATAAGGACCTAGCACCTGGTTGTTGGTACATCCATGACCAGAGGAAGAATGCAGATTTCCAATATTTGGAGGGTTGATTCACATGCCCAGCTGAGTCTCATCAATTGCTAGCAGGCTGCTCCAGGAGTATGTGCACTGCTGCCTGCCCTGGAGATGAAAGCTGGGGGCTAAGCATCCCCTGCTGAGTTAGAAGCTGCAATTGACCGAAGTCAAACCACATTTCACTGTTCAAGCCTCCACTAGAGGCAGAAAACCTTAATGGATACCAGAATTCCAAAAACAGTTGCATCAGGCAATTTCTGCCACTGTAATTATTGTCTAGGTGGGGAGACAGACTCCTAGTGCTTCCTACTGAACTATCTTCCTAGAAACCTTCTATGTTAACAAGAATTAATTGCCAATGTTTAAAATTTGGAGATATCACAAAAAATTTCATATTTTCAAACTCTATTAAAAAATTGGAAGATATGGTGATCTCTCATTCCTTTCTGGCAATAGTTGGATGGAGCTGAGTTAGTTGCCTCTTAGCCATCAGTTATCTTTTTGGCTTGCTATCACTGTAACTCCCAAGTGATTTCTAACTCCTTTAGCAATGATCTAGTAAGGTCCTCTGAAATTGTTGGTGCTACTCATCAGGATCTTTTAAGGCCTCTGATTTTGAGATACCTAATTTTTAGTACTTATTGACTGAGCTCTAAAAGTGATAGAATAATGTGTCAGAAAGGACCCTGGACCTGGGAGAGAGGGTTTCTTGATTCTCATACTGATTTGGCTAATTTGTATTCCTCTATTTGCTCTTCTGCAAAATGATCTGCTTGGGTGAGGTGAACTTGATTTCTCTGGTAACATTCTGTCTCATTGACTTTACGCCATGACATCCCTTGGGTAGGTACCCTAACAAACATTATCCCAATGAATACTCTGGACAAAACACATTGCCAACCTTTATTTACAGCCATGATGTGATCCTTCCATTACTCATGGCACTGATAACTTGAAGAGCATTAGTCTGAGCCAAGTTTTCTTTTTTTGAATTCTTAATAATGTGGTTAGTGGTGTATTTATTTTTGTTTAATGTTCCTAAGAAACAAAGATCTGCCAGGCAGCAACAGGGCATTTGGCACTTGGAGTAAAATCTTTGAATCTGGCCTCCACAGCCAGCTTTGGAACTGGAAGGCAACAGTCGTTCAGCAGAAGTTTGTATGAAACTGATATTTTCAGGAAAACAAGCTGTTTATGCAATGGTTACAATCCCAGAGAGTTGACTCCTTTTTGGGAGATGATTAAGGAATTCTTGTTGTGATGATTCTTGACAGCCTAGTTGCAAGCAGTTGGTGATCTTTCAATAACAAACTGCTGTGTGTACCCTCGTATGTCATGGCAAAAGAGCTGTTAACAGATTTCTAAACTATTGATTATTAATACTTCTCTGATGGTTGAAATTGCCAGTTATATTTTCCCTCTGCCATGTAAACTGAAAATGGTCATTAGATTTTTCAGTGTTAAAAATGTTCAATTCATTAAAAAATCTGTACCTTGTTCCTATGTAATTGTAAGATATTTGCCATAGGTTCCAGAATATGAGATGGAAAGGTTTGTTGACATGGTTTTCTGAAAGGGAAAAATATTTTTCATGACCAAGAAACAACTTGATGCCTACAGATAGAAAATAAGTTTACTTGTAATGGCTTGATGGCCAATGAATTTTTCTGTGTGTGTTTGTGTAGTGTGTGAATGTACACATGTGTTGTATGTGAACTAAATAGGCACATATATGATTAAAATAGTACAGGATCATCTGGCTATGGTATGCATGAGTATATTCTCTAAGGAGCTGAAGTTTAAATATCTAAATGCCAAAATTTAGCATATATAAATTATTTATTTTCTTAAATGTATCACACTTGTTCTTAAACTGAGATGTTATACTGCAATTTTTAACCTTTTATATATTTTAGCATTTTCTTTGAGTGTAAAATATTTTGCTTTCTCGAAAAATAGTACCATATTTTTGTTTTTTTAATTTTAAAGTTCATGTTTTTTATATTATTTTTCTGATCTCTTCTTATTCACGTTCTGTCTTCTATTTTTCTGTAGTGAGTCGAGGCTCACCTTACTGCATTTACTCTGACATGGCCTGAGCTGGAATTTTTTTGTATAATAAAATTGAGCTTTCCTTTCTGAAAACAGATATGATGAGTTCTCTTGATGTTTTAAACTTTGGACTTTAGCACATGTGTTTCAGGAGAAGATAAAATTTATTATATGGTTTGATTATTGAGGATAAAACAGTTTTGTGCTTGAATTTGGTTTGTTATTAATTAGTGGTGCTATAACTACCATTAAGGAGAATTTATTGGCTAGCTGCAGTTTATACAACTTGTCAGAGATTGCCTTTGCTGTACAATCAGCCAAAGACTTAACATGAAGAGTTAATACCTTGTTTATCATTATCAGGTGTCAGGCTGGCATGTTTGCCTGAAGGCTTATCTGCAGTTGACTGCTCAACCACGTATTGGTTTATTGGTTTATGGGTGTTGGTAAACTAGTTATCCTTCCCTTTTAGTCATAATGATCTGCATTTCAGCTTAGTATCAAATATTTGGAAAATCTGCTAATAGTTCTTGCAGATGTCCATTCCATGGGGAGGGAGAGTGAACCTGTAGTACTGGTTACTTGGCTATCACAGGGCTTCCTCATTGATGATTTACTCTGCTCCCTGCCATATCCTTTACATTTACCCTTTTACTTACTTCTTGCAAAGCCCTTTCTTCCTTTCTGTATATTTAAGTAGCCATTTGGTATGATTTTTCCCTCAGTCTTCAGTTATTCCTAGGGAACTGTAGTGAATTTTATCAGATGTCATTTGCCTCCAAATGCTTTTATTCATCATAATTTTTGAAAAGTGATTTCATTAAATATAGAAGTATTGGTTGGGAGTTTTTGTTATTTTTTCAATATGTTAAAGATGAAAATCTACTGTGTTCTCACTTCCATGGTGCCTGATGAGAAGACATATTTTATATAATTGTTACCTATATACAGAGTGTCATTTTTTTCTGGATTCTTTTAAAATTTCTTTGTCTCTGGTTTTCAGCAGTTTGTCAAAGACATGACTCAGCAGGGCTGCTCAAACCCTGTACTTTCTTAAGAAAGACCCACCTTAAGGATGGGCCCTCGCTGGTTCCTGGGAGAGGAGCTCTGATCTCTTAGATACCCTGCCTGATAAGAAGAATTGGTTTGCTGAGGCCTTAGGTTGCATGGTACCAGTTGTATCTGCCAGATTAGGCTAACAACATGATTTATGGTGAATGCCTGGTTTTGTTTAGAGGGGCTGGATCCATGGTAGTTATGAGCAGGCACTGTGTACATGTATGAACAACCCCCTAACAAAAATCCTGGATGCCAGGGTTTAGCTGAGTTTATCTGGTTGGCAATAATTGATTGCTGATTGTGTGTGTGTGTGTATGTATGTGTATCTGCATTGGAAGAGGACACCTGGAAGCTTATGTCTTGTTTTTTCCTGGACTTTATCCCTCGAGCCATTTCCTTTGCTCATTTTAATCTGTATATCTTCACTGTAATCAATCATAATTGTGTGTTTGAAAGCTTTTCTGGGTCCTGTGACCCAGTGAATCACTGATCCTGATGGTAGTCTTGAGGATTTGCAGTGCAGTTGGCAACAGAAGAAGGACTTGCTAGAATGACCCCAACTCACTGAAACATGAAGAGAATATTGTTTCGGAAAAAGTGTGATAGGGTAGGGAAAGCCAAACCATTGACTCTGAGTGGGCTTCTGAGATTTCCATGGTATAAGGCAGAAGCCTGTGTTGCAATCAAGTACTGGAAGTAAAAGTTATTCAAGAAATCTAGAAATAATAGACGCTGGCTTACAGAGTACTCCAAAAAATGGAAACAAGTGAAAATGAAGGTAGATATGGAGAAACATACAGTTCTACAATCATTGAGTTCTATAAGAGGGCTTCTATTTGATTTCTCAATAAATTTTATCATCACTATAAATATTATAATATTATTTATTTATATAAAATAGTTGAATCTTACTAACAATGCCTGTATTACACTACATGAAGCATGTGCACAATATAATTCAGTGCCATCGCAGAGCAAACCAGTAAGAATTATAGAGGTATTTGCTTTGTCTTCCCCATAGAATTGGCCCTTGCCCATACACAATATATTATTATGAATGGGCTTCATTACAATTGGCCATGACTCAATAATTTCTGTGTTCCAAGTAAATTGAGGCCAAATCTACTTATTCTTTTAGATCGCAGGCTTGGATTGAGACTGTTTTTCATTGTGTGTTGTAATATAGCCAGGCTGTATCTCCTCCTGTAGGGAGGACAAAGATGTCAATCAGAAAAAAATCTACTCCATAGCCATCTGCAGTCTGCCCTCTTCTTGGCAGATAGCATGGTTTGTGTTGGCATTTTGTACCTTGAGCAGCACAAGTGGAATATGTTGATGATCAGCGCATCTCTGGGTTTCTGCAGCTACCCCTGTCCACTCATTTCATGCCCCCTGATAGTCACCTCAAGCAGGGGTGGCAGCATGTCTACTTGCAGATTCGAATCACCTTCCAATCTTGGAATGCAATTCTTCTGATAAAAATTGATATGTTTTACTTTAATTCCGCTCTTAAATTTCCATGCATCATTTGCCAAAGAGAATTTACTTAATTGTCCAATTTTCCATTGCCCACCTGCCTGGCAAATTCAGGCTACTGGCCACCCTCCCACCCCCGCAACAAATCACAGTGCACCCAAACTTGTTGTTTGATTCTCCCATCACTGCAAGGAAAATGGCATGCAATTAGCTCACTTAGCTTTTGCTTTCATCAAACAGAATTTTTCTGTTGGTCATAATGTGATAGCCTTCCAAACAGAATTTTCTCCACATACCCTGGACCTGTCCTTTATAAATGAAACAGCTTTCTGTGTTGGTGAATCAAGAGCAGTTAGTAGGATACTGCCCGTGTGGCAATAAGATCAGCAGTTCCTCGGGAAAATTCGAATTTCACTCCAATGGAAATGAGACCACCTGTTCATGAGCAAGAGGAGAAACTACTTGCATGCCTCCAGTTGCTCTTCCTATATAAACCATTTCAAATTTATCATATATTTTCCAGCATACTGCCTTCTTTATTTGAGCATTTCTTTGATATTGTCTGAGTATTTTAGGTTTCAAATTATTTTATGTCATTCTATCTTAGAGACAATTTCAATCAATGTCTATAATTTTATATACTGATTAAGCTACTGTTTTTGCAACTCAGACGTAATCTAACATTTTCCAGTTTCCTTTTAAATATAGCTGTCTTTTGAACAATTTTATGGATAGAAACTAGCAATAGGAAGGAACCTCAAAAAGTTCATGGAAAACAATGGACTTAACATATAAGATGATTTGGGCACAAAAACTTCATAATTCACACATAGATTTTTCACAGTATATTTTCACAAAATTTTGAATACCCTTCATGCATCTTTCAAAAATCCAGACAACCCTGAGATGAGCATTGTGGCTTAACAGTGTTAAGCTGTCTCTTGTGATACCAACACTCTATATCAAAATGGCTAGGTTCCAGTCCTGGCTCTTCTTCTAATCCAGCTTCCTGCTATTGTACACACGAGGAGTCAGCAGGAGATGATGGCTCCAATATGGGTCTCTGCCACCAGCATGGGAGACTGAATTAAATTCCTGGATCAGAGCTTCAGCCTGACCCAACCCTGGCTATCATGAGAATGTGAGGATTGAACCTATGGATGAAAGATCTCGCTCTCTCTCCCTCTCTATCTCTCTTTCTCTGTGTCTTCCCCACTCTGATCCCCTTCTCTAACATTGCCTTGCCTTTCAAATAAATAAAATAAATTTAAAAAATCCAAACATCCCAACCAAGTACTAAGGTTTTCATAAACTTCCGGTGGTGGCAATGGCATTTGGAGTTGTTTGGGGTAAGTCACAAATGGCTCCTGCTCTGGTTATCTCAAGAATTTCACCCTTGGTCATGTTCTTTTTCCTTTGTAGAATTTATCAACCAATCTCTAGAAGCCACCACTGTATTTAATTCTTAGGTAGCTTCTTGTTCAGTGCCTGATACTACCATGATAGCATCAATACCATGATTTATCACACTCAGGATCTTATCACACTCAGTATCTGCATCAAGTCCAAATCCCTCAAAGTCAATTATTAAAAGTGAATTGGCACATTTAAATGACCCCATAGTAAAATAAGAAATATAAATTGGAGTCCTTCCTACTTGCACACAAACTTCAACTGGCTCTTTTTCTAGGCCAGGATTGAGAATAAAGTATTTACAAGATCAGTCACTAGGGCTTCTGTAGCTTGTCTACTTTTTGCACTATTGAAACTGTATCAGTGGGCCAGCGCCATGGCTCACTAGGCTAATCCTCCACTTGCGGTGCCGGCACCCCAGGTTCTAGTCCCGGTTGGGGCACCGGATTCTGTCCCTGTTGCTCCTCTTCCAGTCGAGCTCTCTGCTGTGGCCCGGGAGTGCAATGGAGGATGGCCCAAGTACTTGGGCCCTGCACCCGTATGGGAGACCAGGAGGAGGCACCTGGCTTCTGGCTTCGGATCAGTGCAGTGCGTAGGCCATAGCAGCCATTTGGGGGATGAACCAATGGAAAAGGAAAACCTTTCTCTCTCTCTCTCTCTCTCTCTCTCTCTCTCTCTCTCTCTCTAACTCTGCCTGTCAAAAAAATAAATAAATAAAAGAAACTGTATCAATGACTGCTGATATTATTAGTAGGACCACTTCAAACAAGCCTCCATAATCTGCCATGAGTCTTCATAAAAATCCACACATTCATAAACCACACAGATATAATTTACAGAGAAACGATGGGTTTACCAGCCTGCCAATTAAAGTGATAATCTCTTGCTATCCACCAAGTACACAATACTGTTTAAAATTAACGACAGGTGTGGATCCAGGCTAATCTATAGCTTTCCATATAGTATGTCCAATTAATACTGGCTGAGGATGAACTTAGAGGCGTGGTGTTTTTATAATACCAGGTATAGGAAGTGTTCCCCAGATGTAATATTCATCCCAATATTTGTAAAGTATATCAAGTAAATGAGATGCTATCATTGTATATAAAGTCTGTTCAAACACTTCACTTTTTAATCAAACTCATTTTAATCTCATTAACAACAGCTTCCCCATATTCTCCCAGTTTGGTGTTAGCCCTCCTTAAGATTTCACTAGCATGTTTTGGGTTCACAACATAGTGAGCCCTGCCTCAAGCCCATAAACATTCATTCTCAACTCTCTAGCCAACTTACACCCATATGTGAATAAGGCTTGCATCCCTGTCCAGGGGTTGATCCTAAACAAAGTGGTTCCATTATCAATCTTTGTCCTGAACAATTTGCTGTATCATTGGCCCTCATGGTTCAGAATCAGATTTCTCATTGTCATCTTTACTTTCCAGCTGTTTAAATTCTTTCAATCAGGAATAAAAAAGAGTGTATCCGTGCAGGATCTTTTTATGTTGGAGGACCAGTAGAGGCTTCCATCAGTCACTTAGTCTCCAATGGAGCTACACTGAGATCTTTATTTTGTCCACTTTATTCATATCATTCTTTAATAATCATTTAACAACTTACATACAACTGAGAGAAAAACCCTGAACAATCCCACTTGTTCTTCCTCCTCTTGTAAATTACTCTAATATTCTTAGCATATATAATACCTCTAAAGGAAACTGAGAACAGAAATCTGATATGACTTTTCAGACCATTACTTGATTTTACAGCAATAAGGTTAAATGGGGTGCCCTTGTACCCTCTTAGTCACCTGTGTAAAATGAGTACATTATTCATGGCCTGAGGGTGGGGCTTATTAAAGATATTGTGACAGCAAATTAATTTTTTTGGCTGTCTGTTGTGCACAGACTTAGTTACTTTTAGTTTGATCTGCAAGAAATACTCTGTAAGCCTTGTAGTATAAAGAAACAAGTAGTTTATTTAAGTAGCAATTTTTAAGAAGCAGGGAAGGGAGAGAGAGAGAAAGAGAGAAGAATGGGGGTGGGAGAGTCCCTATGGATAGGGGACTCAACCCGGGAATTTACCACTAGGCAATCTTCACACAGTACCGGAAAAGGATCCATACTGAGAAACATCATCAGTAATCATCACGGGCAACGCACAGCACCGGAAAAGGATCCCTACTGAAAACTAAGCATCATCAGTAGTCATCACGGGTGCGTTCAATGTCCAGCATGACTGCGTGTTCCCCCGGGATGGAACAGCAGCAGCAGAGGCTTGCTCTGGCTCCCTCTTAAAGCCCTCAAGGACAAAGGGGGCTCATTGCCAAGATTTTAGACAAGCAGTGCGTCCTGTCTCGGATCTTGGCCAGAGGGCCGAGACATGAAGCATGCCCACCTGTTTATCAGAAACATTCCTTTATCCTCCTCCCTGGGAACTGGCCAGGCTCCCAAGGCGCAGGAGAAGGTCATCCGGCAGACAAGTTACTTGTTTACCAGTGCCGAACCTAGATACAAGCCTCTTTATCCTAAATTTGTCCTTACAGATATGAACACACAGGTCACTGTAAAACCAACCTAATGTGGTGAGCACATACAGAATATCAGCTTCTTCAACATAGGATTTCCACTTGGCATTTAAAGGGGGGAAAGACAATTATTTTTCTCAGTGTAAATACATTTTGCAATGGCTTTTGTCCTGTCCACATAATTGGCTGCCCACTTGGGAACAACCTACTGATTGTCTGGTTCATCTGTAGTCATCTGTTGTTGTTTAATAGTATTCTGTGAGTCCTCCATCCACCCAAACATGCTCCTCCATTCTGAAATAATCAAAACCAAGGAGGCTTCCTCTAAGCTAGTCATGCTCACAATCCATTTTAGGAAAGGTTCTTCAGGAAGCTAATTATATCTAACCATGAAATGAAACAACTTCTTTACACTATACTCCCTGATTTTAGTAGATTTTTTTACCTTCTCCCTGGCCATTGCATACCTGATGACCAAAGGCTATTTGTGGTTCCAACATCACCCCTGCCCCTTAGTAACAACCCTGAGGCTAGCAGCCATAGCTCAAACTGGCCTAAATCCAACATTAGCAGAGCAATAAGACCTTCCCCAACGAATTGGATTCAGCTAACAATTCATTTCAATGCTAAATGTTTTCTGCATAAATTCATTATTTTTTTAAAAAAGATTTGATTTATTAATTTGAAAGGAAGAGTTACAGAGACAGAGGGAGAAATGGAGAGAGTGAGATCTTCCATCAATTGGGGCACTACCCAAATGGCCACAACAGCCAGAGCTGGGCCAGGTTGAAGCCATGGGCCAGGGGCTTCTTCCAGGTCTGCCACAAGGGTGCAGGTGCCCCAGCACTTGGGGCATCCTCTGATGCATTCCCAGACACACTAGCAGTGAGCTGGTTTGGAATTGGGGCAGCCGGGACTTGAACCGGTGCCCATATGGGATGCCAGCACTGAAGGCAGTGGCTTATTCTGCTATACCACAATGCAGGCCCCAACAAGTTTATTCTAAGATCCAAATAATGGTAGATTGGAAGATAGTTAATAATCATATTAGCTTAAAAATAGGAAAATGAAATGATCTAGCAAGATGCATTAATTATCTGTGTCTGTTTCTATCTTGCATTGACTTTGCTGGTATTGGACATATTCATGTTAATACTGTTGCCATATGTTTTATAAGTTCTATGCCAAATATAAATGTTCAGAAAAAGTTGTTTTGCTTGTAAGAAAATATGGACCTAAAGACAGATGGGTAGACTGTGCACGAAAGGGTTCCTTCATTATTTCTGAATGATTTAAACCCTGCATAGTACAATGAAATGTTTAGGATAGGTCCTTGACTGGCTTCTCATAATGAGCTCTGAGCCCTGTGGGTGTTTTGATTGGTAAGAATATTTTTAAGCCTAAGGGCCATGATCTAATAATTTATGCTAGCTGTGTGATTTATGATGGATTCCTGTTTTTGGTTTCAAGCCTAGAGCCTAAGTAGCTGAATCATTCATACAGGTGTTACATTCATACAGGTTCACATGAGTGAATCTCCATAAAAACCCCTGGGTACCAAGGCTTGGGCAAGCGTCATTGCTGAAAAGGAGAATGCATGAAAGTGTGATTCCAGTGGGAGAAGACACCTGGAGCTTGTGCTTGGTATTCCTAGATTTTGACTCATGGATCTTTCCCCTTTGCTTATTTTTACTCTATATATTTTCTGTATAATATATCACAACTGTCAATAGCAGTTTCTTTGAATCCTATGAGTTCTTTCAACAAATCATAAAGCCTGAAGGTGGTCTTCAGGACTCCTGACACAATGTGCTAGGTGTGATTTTCTTTGTATTTTATCCAATTTGAATTTGCTTATCTTCCCAAACCATAGGTTGATAATTCTTATCCAAATGTTGGAAATTTAAAAGAAATAATTTCTTCATAGATTTCCCCATTGTTGTTTCTCATGTCCTTCTGGGGCTCTAGTTAAACATGCATTAGACTGTGTTAAACAAAGTACAAGTTATAATCCTCTATATTTTTTATCATTTTTTTCTGATTGAATACTTTCTATAAATCTCTAATTAAGCTGAATCACTCTTATTTCCAATATACTGTTGAGCATGTCAACTTTTTTCTGTTTCAAGTAGTGTTCTTTTCATGTCTATCATTTCAATTTTAAATAACTTCCATTTTCTGCTGTGATTCTCTGTTTACGGATTACAGTTATCTTCCCTTTATGTACTTGAATAAAAATATAAAATTTAAAATAGTTGTCTGCTAATTCAAACTTCTGGTTCTTCAGGGTTGGTTTCCATTAAAAGCCCTTTTTCCCCTTGATTATTGATTATATTTTCACATGACTTACAATTTTTGATTGCTTGTTGGATGTTACAGATGATACTTGTAGACTATGAATTACTGCCTCCCTCCCCTAAAGAAAAGAATGTTAAATATTCTGGAAAGCAGTTAGTACATTGACAGTTCTTTCTGATCCTATGGCAGTTTAATTAAGACCATTTTAGTGGAAACTTTATTTAGAACAAAGCCCTTCTCCTATGACATGGACTTTTTGGTGTCTTATCTTTTTGTTGTGCCAGAAATCTACCATCTTCCAGCATAGTGTAACCTTAAATGTTTCTTCTCCCTTCTCTGTCCTATGAGAACTGTTCTTTTTTAAGCCTTACTGAGTCCATCTTGGCATATATATAACCATATCCCTTGGATCAAGCACCCACAGACTTAGAAGGCCTGCCTCTCTGCACTTCTCTCTCCTCTGGTACTTATGTCTACAAGTTCTGGAAACTTAGAAGCCCTGAGCTCTGGTTTCCGCCTCCTAAGCTGAAGGGCACTATCATATTTTTCTGGAACAAAACCTCACACACAAATACCACCACCCCTCCACTCTTGCCATTTATATCTCTAAGATTATACCCATATCTGAGGACATAGTAAAAGGCTGCCAGTTCTACTATGCCTTACCTAATTGTGTCTGCAAGAAGAAATTAGTTGAACTTCATTTTTTGGTTTAATTTTTATCATGTGAGTGATGTATCACCTAGCCTGGAAATTCCTTTTGTATGTATCTTAACTTCTCTATTACTTTGTAACTTTCTTGTAGAAAACAAATTTTTAACCTATACTTTTTAAATGCCAGAGTCTATTCCAGAGTTTTCCCATAATAGGCATTTAATAATGTTTCTGAACAAACTAATAAATAAATAAGTAATATATTGCTTGGTTGGATAGAGAATTCAACTATAGCCTTGGGACTCTGTTGAATTTTCATTACATCATCACCTAGTATGTCCAGGAAAAATTTATCCAGTAGTATCCTCATAGTCACAGTAATTATATCAATTGTTTTTGGTGATGTTAATTTCATATGCAACCTAAAGATATAATCTAAAAATTTTAGACCCTGAGCTATATTCCACTACAGAGTTGATGATTTCTTTGTTCCAGACAATTGGCAGGAGTTAAAACCCTCTATTTTCTACCTAGGCAGATTTTGTTATTACAAATGTTTTATTTTAGAAATTTCTGCATTATTTTTGTTGGGGAGTCTGTGAAGGAAGATTGTTATATATATAGAGAGAAGAATATAGAGTCAGAATACCTATATTTGTATTCCATCCTTTGCCATTTTCCAATTAAGAAAAACCAAGTAAGTAACTGCAGTCTTCTTTTCACTTGTAAAATGGAGATTTAGAGATGCTAAGAACCAAATAAGACATGAATACTTTTCAATCTAATTTGGCACCAGTATGATTTTGGGGTAGGTATTTGGCATAGCAAGCTAAGACCCTGCATAGGATGCCTGCATCCTGATTCAGAGTGCCTGAGTCTGATTCCCAGCTCCTCTTTCAAATTCAGCTTTTGCTATTGTGTACCCTAAGAGACAGCAGGTGATAGTTCAAGTAGTTAGGTCCAAGCTATTCATGATGGAGACCCAGATTGAGTTCTTGGCTTCTGTCTTTGTTTTGGCCCAGCTCTGGCTGTTGCAGGTATCTGAGGAAGTGAACCATAACATGGAATATCTCTCTCTGTCTCTTTGTCTATGTTTGCCTTACTGCCTTTCAAAAAAACAAAAAATACATAAATAAAATTTTAAAAAATGAATGAACTTCACCAGAAAAAAAGAACTCATTCTTTTTTTTATTAAACTTTTATTTAATGAATATAAATTTCCAAAGTACAGCTCATGGGTTACAATGGCTTCCCCCTCCCAAAACTTCCCTCCCACCTACAACCCTCCCCTTTCCCACTCCCTCTCCCCTTCCAATCACATCATGATTCATTTTCAATTCTCTTTATATACAGAAGATCAGTTTAGTATAAATTAGGTAACGATTTCAACAGTTTGCCCCCATATAGTAACATAAAGTGAAAAAAAAATACTGTTGGAGTACTAGTTATAGCATTAAATAAGAGTGTACAGCACATTAAAGACAGCGATCCTACATAATATTTTTTTAAAAAATTAATTAATTTTCTATGCCATTTCCAACTTAACACCAGGTTTTTTTTTTTCATTTCCAATTATCTTTATATACAGAAGATCGATTCAGTATATAATTAGTAAAGATCTCATCAGTTTGTACCCACGCAGAAACACAAAGTGTAAAAATACTGTTTCAGTACTAGTTATAGCATCACTGCACATTAGACAACACATTAAGGACAGATCCCACATGGGATGTAAGTACACAGTGACTCCTGTTGCTGACTTAATAATTTGACACTCCTGTTCATGGCGTCAGTAATCTCCCTAGGCTCTAGTCATGAGTTGCCAGGGCTATGGAAGCCTTTAGGGTTCGCTGACTTTGATCTTATTCCGATAGGGTCACAGTCAAAGTGGAAGTTCTCTCCTCCCTTCAGAGAAGGGTACCTCCTTCTTTGATGGCCCCGTTCTTTCCACTGGGATCTCACTCACAGAGATCTTTCATTTAGGTCTTCTTCTTTTTTTCTTTTCCATGGTATCTTGGCTTTCCATGCCTACAACACTCTCATGGGCTCTTCAGCCAGAACCGAATGCCTTAAGGGCTGGTTCTGAGGCCAGAGTGTTGTTTAGGACATCTGCCATTCTATGAGTCTGCTGTGTATCCCACTTCCCATGCTGGATCTTTCTCTCCCTTTTTGATTCTATCAGTTAGTATTAGCAGACACTTGTCTTGTTTGTGTGATCCCTTTGTTTCTTAGACCTATCCAAGCCATCTAATGTGAACTGAAATTGATCACTTGGACTAGTGAGATGGCATTGGTACATGCCACCTTGATGGGATTGTATTGGAATCCCCTGGCACATTTCTAACTCCATCATTTGGGGCAAGACTGATTGTGCATGTCCCAAACTGTGCATCTCCTCCCTCTCTTTTTCCACTCTGAAATTTAACAGGGATCACTTTTCAGTTAAAATTTAAACACCTAAGAATAGTTGTATGTTAATTACAGAGTTCAACCACTAGTACTAGAACAACAACAACAACAACAAAAAAAGAACTCATTCTGAAATAAAATTGCCTTTTTTCAATGTCAAAATTATTTGTATCTACTTTTCATTGAATAATTATATGCAAATATGATGAATCAAACTTCTCAAACTGTAAAATAATGGAAAAAATAATACAAATCACAAAGTAAAAACTACAAATCTACTTAGAGTAAAAATGCCACCTCCATTATCAGTATAATAAATCATTTTCAGCTTATTTTCCAACTGGCTCAACAATAGTGTCCTTTGTTTATACACAATTCCCCTGCTTTTTAAATTTTTATTTATTATTATTATTATTATTTTTTGACAGGCTGAGTGGACAGTGAGAGAGAGAGAGAGAAAGGTCTTCCTTTTCCGTTGGTTCACCCCCCACAATGGCCGCTGCAGCCGGCGCGCTGTGGCCGGCACACCACGCTGATCTGAAGCCAGGAGCCAGATGCTTCTCCTGGTCTCCCATGCGGGTGCAAGGCCTAAGGACTTGGGCCATCCTCCACTGCACTCCCGGGTCACAGCAGAGAGCTGGACTGGAAGAAGAGCAACCGGGACAGAATGCTTTTTACACAGTATCTCTCTTAAATGGATTAAGATAGCCTTAGCATCCCTGTTTTCTTCACTGTCTACTTACTGAGGTTGCCAGAAGCTGAAAAATTTCTATATATATTTTAAAAGATTTATTTTATTTATTTGAAAGAGTTACAGAGAGACACAGAGCCAGAGACAGGTCTTCCATCTGCTGGTTCACTCCCCAGATGACTGCAATGGCCAGAGCTGAGCTCATCTAAATCTAGGAGTCAGGGGCTTCTTCCCAAGGACCTGGGCCATTTTCTGTTGCCTTTCCAGGCATAGCAGAGACCTGGATTGGAAGTGGAACAGCTGGGACTTGAACCGGCATCCATATGGGATGCTGGCGCTACAGGCTGAGGCTTTCACCCACTGTGCCATAGCACCGGACCCTCAAGATTTTTAATTTCCTACTCTAACACATCCTGAATTAGAAATAATATATTTTCCATATAATATGTTGATTTTTTTCTGTTTGTGCATCAGGTTGTAGTTAGAAATTTTTGAAGCTTATAAAGCAATTATTTTTCAGCAGAGAAACTAATATCTAGGTAAATGCATTATAACTGCCAAAAAGATTAATTCCCTTTTGGGTGATATCTGAGGGTCATCATGTGTATCTTTCCAATATTACTCCCATAATACTTTTATGTCTTGAAGCCCTCTCATGCAATTCCAGAAATTTACTATCACTGCTCATGTTGTACTCTCTCTCTCTCTGAAATATTCTGTTTTCCATTCATAGAACCCAAACAAATCTTTCAAGGCTTAGCTCTGTAGTAGTGTGTTTGGTTAAGAACATGTGTTCTGGAATTTGATGATCTGGGTTCAAATTCTGAATTTTTCATTGATTTGATCTGTGACTTTGAGAAATCCATCCTCTCTTATCTCAGGGTTCTTGTGAATTAAAGGGAGATCTTAATAGCTTCCACTTCATAGAATTTATTTGAAGATTAAATGTGAAAGTATTTTAAATGCTTTGCCACAGAAAATATGAGATAAATGTTACCAGTTTCCCTCAAAGTCAGAATAATCATTCCTTTATTTGTATGTTCTTATAAATTTCCAAATATTTTCATCTTGGGATTTGACTTTATTCTGCTTCATATTAAAGTGCTATTGTACCATAAATTCCTGTGGGTGAGAATATATTTAATTTAATTTACTGCTTTATGTTCTCTCAGTAACATACTGGTTTGCATGTAAGTGATATTTACTGCATTTTTTAAAAAAAGGAAAATAGTAAATAAAGTTAGAGGTGTCACCTCAGATTATACATTGATTTAGCAGATTTGTTAGAACTCATAATTCACTTTGATATTATAATCCTTGTAAAAGAGTAATTAGAGGAAATTTCAATCCTTCTTTTGGTATCTCTTTGTCAACTTTGGCCCAAAATATGTCAATCCTTTGTATTATTATAAAATTATACACACAGCAGTATAAATTGGACTTCAAGTTAATACTCTTCAGTTTTATTAAATAAGCCTCATTGAAGATGTGTGGTTTTCTAATTAGCTATGATCAGTAGTTGATATGATGATTCTCCCTCCATTAACAACAGACACTCTAAACTTCTGTTTCTGGCATGAAAGACAAACAGGGACCTATTTAGCACCCCAACTCAGACAGTTAGGAGGCCGGATAAATATATGAAACAATTCCCATATTTTGGAAAACAAGCGGCACTGATCAGTGGTACTAGAAAAAAAAAACAAATGAGGTGAACCTTATGATTATCTAATTATATTGCCTTAAAAAGCTTTTCAGTACATTGTGCTGGAAAGAAGTACCCAACAGAACTGGTGTTGTCTCTGTGTTGATGAGTCAGAGTTGGGAGTTTGCAGAGGACAATGTGGTTAGAATTTGGGGGTCAGAAAAGGGATGCAGTAAAAAGAACTGGAGATCAAAGAAGGAGTCCTGTGCAGTCTCTGGCTGAACACTGATCTTTGCATGCAAGGGAGGAAATGACTTACATTTGGTGAGAGAACAGTTAGAAAGAATTAGGTGGGACAAAGCCAGGTTCACAGAGGGCCAGGAATAATTTTATTTCAATAGTAAATAAAAACTCTTATAATGCATAGCTCATCATGCAGAGTCAGTCCTCACAAAGGTATTTCCTCAACAGTGCAAATTAGCCCTTGACTAAAAGCTGCTTTGGATTCACTTAAACTCAAGAGGTTGAAAAAATACCAGATCAGAGACCAACAGTACTTAATTGAATGTTACAAAATCCAGCATCAATCAATATAAAACGTTATAATCCTAACCATTCAATACAAAATTTCTGAACAAAGAAGCAGGAATATGTTGTCTATAAACAGGATAAAAAAGATCCCAGAAATGACAGAAGTGGCAGAGCTATTTAATAAAAATCTTTCACGATCATAACCCATATTACAGACATAGATGAAAAACTTAGAATGATGAAGATAGGAAATGGAAGATGTATAAAGATACAAATGAACCTTATTGAGATGAAGATATCAGACTCAAAACAAAGATACACTAAACAGGATTAATGTAAGATTATATATTGTACAAAAAATGAATGCAAACTTGAAAATAGCAATAGAATCATCCAAAGTAAAGCACAGAGAGAAAAAAAAATTGACAAAAAAAGACCTAGAGTATTAGTATGTTGTGGGATAATTGAAAGACCCAACCCCATATGTGTAATTGGATTGCCAAAAGCATGGAGAATAGGATAAAAGAAAATATTTGAAAGAAAAGGACAAAGTTTTTTTCAAATTTGTTTACTGACAAATCCAATATGCTCATTGAAATAGTGCAATATGAAGTATATCATGCTAAGGCACATTGCACTGAAGTTTCTATAAACCAGTGTTATAGAGAAAATTTTAAAGGCAGCCATATAGAAAAAAAATAGGTGCTAACCTTTGATAGTGATATCAGAATTCTCGATAGCCATGCAAACCAGAAGATAATGGAGTAGCATCTTGAAAATACTGAAAGAAAAAAATGTAGACCTATTGTTTTATACCCAGCAAACATAGCTTTCAAAAATGAAATAGAATAAGAACTTCTTCAGATTAATAATAGCTGATAGAATCCTTTGCCAGCAGACAGGTATGGTAAAAAAAAAAAAAAAAAAAAAGCTTGTCAGAGAGAAGGAAAAATGTATAACATGTGTAAATCTGGAGCCAAACAAAAGAAGAGCATTTTGGCCAGCACTGTTGCTCATTTGGCTAATCCTCCGCCTGCGGCACCGGCACCCCGGGTTCTAGTCCCAGTTGGGGTGCCAGGTACTAGTTCCTGTTGCTCCTCTTCCAGTCCAGTTCTCTGCTGTGGGCCCAGAAGGGCAGCGGAGGATGGCCCAAGTGCTTGGGTCCCTGCACCTGCATGGGAGACCAGGAGGAAATACCCGGCTCCTGGCTTCAGATAGGTGCAACGATGGCTGTAGCAGCCATTAGGGGAGTGAACCAATGGAAAGAAGACCTTTCTCTCTGTCTCTCTTTCACTGTCTATAACTCTCTCTCTGTCTCTCTCTCTTGCTGTCTAACTCTGCCTGGCAAAAAATAAAAAAAAAAATAACATTTGAAATAATAAATATAAGGATAAATAGAAAATCTTTTTACCTGAATTATTTTAAATTTTATTAAAAACATAATAGTATTTAAAGCAGATATAGTAACATATGAAGGCTATAGCATATGTAGAGATATGTTATTATAAAGTGATATGCTCCTGCCATCGGATCGGCGTGGTACGCTGGCCGCAGCGTGCCAGCCGCGGCGGCCATTGGAGGGTGAACCAACGGCAAGGGAAGACCTTTCTCTCTGTCTCTCTCTCTCACTGTCCACTCTGCCTGTCAAAAAAAAAAAAGAAAAAAAAAGAATAAAGTGATATGCTATAATACTGAGGATAGACATCTCAAAAATACCAAGAATTGACAAATAATTAATAAGAATATAGTGAAAACAATAGACAAAGATTATTCCAAAGAAGGCAGAATAGAAGAAAAAAAGGAATAGATGAGGTCAAGAAAAATAATAGCAAGATGATAGATTTAAATTCAGTCATATTAATAAATTGTACATTAATTATAAATGATCTAAATATACCAAATGATAGAAAGAGATAGCCATATAAAATTGAGATTCTTCTATATACTTTTTAAAAAGACACATGATTTTGAATATAAAGATGCCAGATAGGTCAAAGTAAAATAATAAGCAACAACAACAACAAAAAAGAGTAGTAAAAGTTATAGAAACATTAATCATTTGTAAGTTAGATTGGCTATGTTTATATCAGATTTCAGAGTAAAGAATACCACTTGTTATAAAGAGAGATGTTGTATATTGTACCCAAGAATTCCAAAACACATGACACAAAACTCAGAGAGCTGAAGGGAGAAATAGACAAATATATAATTATTGTTTAAGTTTTCAACATGTGTGTCAGTAACTGAGTTAATAATTTTGTTTGTAAAATATAGAAAAATTTAACAATATCATCAATTATTTTGACCTAATTTATATTTCTGTAATACTCGAAAGCAACAGAAAATAAATATTCAATCAGAATATTTATCAAAATATAAATTATTCTAAACCATAAAGCAAGTATCAACAGAAGCATGGAGGTGAAATCTCACATATTAGTTATTAAAGTAGAAATATATTGTATCTTTCTAGAAAATCTCCACCATTTTGAAATTAAGTAACTCAAATATAAATCACTCAGGTATCAAAGATGGACTTAGCAGAAAAATTAGAAAATATTTAAACTTGGGGGCGGAGCCAAGATGGCGGATAGTGAGGACGTGTGCCTTACTTTGGGAAAATAAACTTTCATAAAAGTGGAACTACTGTAGCCTCAGGAAAAGACTCAAGAAAAAAAACTGCAGAGGAAACGCTTCCGGATCTTGTGGATGAGACACAGAGGACTTACAGGGAACCCACCGCGTGGAAAACCAACCGAGACAAGCCGAGCGGCAGCTGCGGGAGCGGAGCCAGAGCCACAGAATCTCGCCAGCGCGGGAACCCAGGAGGGTAAGACAAAGACCTGAGAAGTCCGAGACATTGGGGGGAGGGGGAACAGAGGCCTCTCCCTTCACTCACCAAGCAAAACAAAGAGCACCACGATTTTACATATGTAAAGCTCAGCCAAACTCAGTATCTTTAGCGAAACTGGAGAACACATTGAGGGCTGCATAAACTCTTTGTGTGGTCCCAGGGGTAGATCAAACGAATACTCACAGAGGCTAGATTTCAACTACCCTCAACTCCACTCCCAACTGAGTCAAAAGAAAAAAAAAAAAAAAAAGAGAGAGAGAGAGAGAGAGAGAGTATCCCAGCAAGGAGCAAGTATTCTGGGAGAGTCGCTCTTTACACAGCCTTAAACCTCAAGAAACAAGCATAGCTCTCTGGCCACACCCATCACAGCCCCTAAGGCTCCAACTAAACAGACAGCTCACTTAGAGGCATAGTATAACGAGAGAAAAAAAAAACAAAAACAAAAACAAAAACACCACAAATTATCTCCAACATGCCAAGCAAGAAACATAGAAGCGGAGGTACCAAGAACAACGAAAGCACTATGACGCCCCCAGGTGATCAAGACACGCCAATGCAAGATTATGCAGATGAAGAGATAGAGCAAATGCAAGAAGCAGATTTTAAAAAATTCATAAGAACATTAAGAAGTTCTCAAAAACAAATTCTTGAACTACAGAAATCCTTAATGGACAAGATAGAAAATCTCTCCCGTGAAAATGAAATATTAAGGAGGAATCAAAATGAAATGAAAAAATTAGTGGAACAGGAAACTGCGATACTGGCAAAAAACATCAATGAAATGAAGAACTCAATAGATCAAATGGCAAACACATTAGAGAGCCTTAAAAACAGAATGGATGAAGCAGAAGAGAGAATATCGGAATTAGAAGACAGAGAACAGGAAAGGAAACAGTCAAATCAAAGAAAAGAAGAAGAAATCAGAAATCTAAAAAATACTGTCAGGAATCTACAGGATACTATTAAAAAACCCAACATTCGGGTTCTAGGTGTTCCTGAAGGCATGGAAAGGGAGAAAGGATTAGAAGGCCTTTTTAGTGAGATACTAGCAGAAAATTTCCCAGGTTTGGAGAAGGACAGAGACATCCTAGTACAGGAAGCTCAGAGAACCCCTAATAAACATGATCAAAAGAGATCCTCACCACGACACATCGTAATCAAACTCACCACAGTGAAACACAAAGAAAAGATCCTAAAATGTGCAAGAGAGAAACGCCAGATTACTCTCAGAGGATCTCCAATTAGACTTACAGCTGATTTCTCATCAGAAACCCTACAAGCCAGGAGAGAATGGCGAGATATAGCCCAGGTACTAAGAGAGAAAAACTGCCAGCCCAGAATATTATATCCTGCAAAGCTCTCATTTGTGAATGAAGGTGAAATTAAGACCTTTCACAGCAAACAGAAATTGAAAGAATTTGTCGCCACTCGTCCAGCCCTGCAAACGATGCTTAAAGATGTGTTACATACAGAAACACAGAAACACGGTCACCAATATGAAAGAAGGTAAAGGAAGGAAACCTCAGAGCAAAAGATAACAGGAATCTCAAACCATATATTAGAAAATATCTTTGGCAAATGGCAGGGCAAAGTTACTCCTTCTCAATAGTCACATTGAATGTTAATGGCTTGAACTGTCCAGTTAAAAGACACCGATTGGCCGATTGGGTTAAGGAACAAAACCCATCCTTTTGCTGCTTACAAGAAACCCATCTATCCAACAATGATCCATACAAGCTGAGAGTGAAAGGCTGGAAAAAGATATACCACGCCAACAGAAATGAAAAGAGAGCGGGCGTAGCCATCTTAATATCGGACAACATAAACTTTACCACAAAAACTGTTAGGAGAGACAAAGAGGGGCACTATATAATGATTAAGGGATCCATTCAACAGGAAGATATAACGATTCTCAACGTATATGCACCTAATTACAGGGCACCAGCTTATTTAAAAGACTTGTTAAGGGACTTAAAGGGAGACTTAGACCCCAATACAATAGTACTGGGGGACTTCAATACTCCACTCTCAGAGATAGACAGATCAACAGGACAGAAGATCAACAAGGAGACAGTAGATTTAAATGACACTATAGCCCAAATGGATCTAACAGACATCTACAGAACATTTCATCCTACATCTAAGGACTTTACATTCTTCTCAGCAGTACATGGAACCCTCTCTAGGATTGACCACATACTAGGCCATAAAGCAAGTCTCAGCAAATTCAAAAGAATTAGAATCATACCATGCAGCTTCTCAGACCACAAAGGAATGAAATTGGAAATTGGCAACTCAGGAATCCCTAGAGCACGTGCAAACACATGGAGATTGAACAACATGCTCCTGAATGAACAATGGGTCATAGAAGAAATTAAAAGAGAAATCAAAAATTTTCTGGAAGTAAATGAGGATAACAGCACAACATACCAAAACCTATGGGATACAACAAAAGCAGTGTTAAGAGGAAAGTTTATATCAATAGGTGCCTACATCAAGAAATTGGAAAGGCACCAAATAGATGAGCTTTCAAGCCATCTCAAGAATCTAGAAAATCTGCAGCAAACCAAACCCAAACCCAGTAGGAGAAGAGAAATAATTAAAATCAGAGAAGAAATCAACAGGATTGAATCCAAAAAAACATTACAAAAAATCAGCCAAACGAGGAGCTGGTTTTTTGAAAAAATAAACAAAATTGACACCCCATTGGCCCAACTAACTAAAAAAAGAAGAGAAAAGACCCAAATCAATAGGATCAGAGATGAAATGGGAAACGTAACAACAGACGCCACAGAAATAAAAAGAATCATCAGAAATTACTACAAGGACTTGTATGCCAGCAAACAGGGAAATCTATCAGAAATGGACAGATTCTTGGACACATACAACCTCCCTAAATTGAGCCAGGAAGACATAGAAAACCTAAACAGACCAATAACTGACACAGAAATTGAAACAGTAATAAAGGCCCTCCCAACAAAGAAAAGCCCAGGGCCAGACGGATTCACTGCTGAGTTCTACCAGACATTTAGAGAAGAACTAACTCCAATTCTTCTCAAACTATTCAGAGCAATCGAAAAAGAGGGAATCCTCCCAAATTCTTTCTATGAAGCCACCATCACCTTAATTCCTAAGCCAGAAAGAGACGCAACATTGAAAGAGAATTACAGACCAATATCCCTGATGAACATAGATGCAAAAATTCTCAATAAAATTCTGGCCAATAGAATGCAACAACACATCAGAAAGATCATCCACCCAGACCAAGTGGGATTCATCCCCGGTATGCAGGGATGGTTCAACATTCGCAAAACAATCAACGTAATACACTACATTAACAGACTGCAGAAGAAAAACCATATGATTCTCTCAATAGACGCAGAGAAAGCATTTGATAAAATACAACACCCTTTCATGATGAAAACTCTAAGCAAACTGGGTATGGAAGGAACATTCCTTAATACAATCAAAGCAATATATGAAAAACCCACGGCCAACATCCTATTGAATGGGGAAAAGTTGGAAGCATTTCCACTGAAATCTGGTACCAGACAGGGATGCCCTCTCTCACCACTGCTATTCAATATAGTTCTGGAAGTTTTGGCCAGAGCTATTAGGCAAGAAAAAGAAATTAAAGGGATACAAATCGGGAAGGACGAACTCAAACTATCCCTCTTTGCAGATGATATGATTCTTTATTTAGGGGACCCAAAGAACTCTACTAAGAGACTGCTGGAACTCATCGAAGAGTTTGGCAAAGTAGCAGGATATAAAATCAATGCACAAAAATCAACAGCCTTTGTATACACAGGCAATGCCACGGCTGAGGAAGAACTTCTAAAATCAATCCCATTCACAATAGCTACAAAAACAATCAAATACCTTGGAATAAACTTAACCAAGGACGTTAAAGATCTCTATGATGAAAACTACAAAACCTTACAGAAAGAAATAGAAGAGGATACCAAAAAATGGAGAAATCTTCCATGCTCATGGATTGGAAGAATCAATATCATCAAAATGTCTATTCTCCCAAAAGCAATTTATACATTCAATGCAATACCCATCAAGATCCCGAAGACCTTCTTCTCAGATCTAGAAAAAATGATGCTGAAATTCATATGGAGACACAGAAGACCTCGAATAGCCAAAGCAATCCTGTACAACAAAAACAAAGCCGGAGGCATCACAATACCTGATTTCAGGACATACTACAGGGCAGTTGTTATCAAAACAGCATGGTACTGGTACAGAAACAGATGGATAGACCAATGGAACAGAATAGAAACACCAGAAATCAATCCAAACATCTACAGCCAACTTATATTTGACCAAAGATCCAAATCTAATCCCTGGAATAAGGACAGTCTATTCAATAAATGGTGCTGGGAAAATTGGATTTCCATGTGCAGAAGCTTAAAGCAAGACCCATACCTTTCACCTTACACAAAAATTCACTCAACATGGATTAAAGACTTAAATCTACGACCCGAAACCATCAAATTATTAGAGAGCATTGGAGAAACCCTGCAAGATATAGGCACAGGCAAAGACTTCCTGGAAAATACTCCAACAGCACAGGCAGTCAAAACCAAAATTAACATTTGGGATTGCATCAAATTGAGAAGTTTCTGTACTTCAAAAGAAACAGTCAGGAAAGTGAAGAGGCAACCAACAGAATGGGAAAAAATATTCGCAAACTATACTACAGATAAAGGATTGATAACCAGAATCTACAAAGAAATCAAGAAAACCCACAACAACAAAACAAACAACCCACTTAAGAGATGGGCCAAGGACCTCAATAGACATTTTTCGAAAGAGGAAATCCAAATGGCCAACAGACACATGAAAAAATGTTCAAGATCACTAGCAATCAGAGAAATGCAAATCAAAACCACAATGAGGTTCCATCTCACCCCGGTGAGAATGGCTCACATTCAGAAATCTACCAACAACAGATGCTGGAGAGGATGTGAGGAAAAAGGGACACTAACCCACTGTTGGTGGGAATGCAAACTGGTTAAGCCACTATGGAAGTCTGTCTGGAGATTCCTCAGAAACCTGAACATAACCCTACCATACAACCCAGCCATCCCACTCCTTGGAATTTACCCAAAGGAATTTAATTTGGCAAATAAAAAAGCCATCTGCACATTAATGTTTATTGCAGCTCAATTCACAATAGCTAAGACCTGGAACCAACCCAAATGCCCATCAACAGTAGACTGGATAAAGAAATTGTGGGACATGTACTCCATAGAATACTATACAGCAGTAAGAAACAATGAAACCCAGTCATTTGCAACAAGATGGAGCAATCTGGAAAACATCATGCTGAGTGAATTGAGCCAGTCCCAAAGAGAGAAATATCATTTGTTTTCCCTGATCGGTGACAACTGAGCGCCAAAGAGAAAACCTGTTAAGTGAAATGGACACTATAAGCAACAATGAACTGATCAGCTCCTGTCCTGACTTTAGATGTACAATGTAATACTCTATCCTTTTTAGTATTTGTTGTTGTTGTTGTTGTTCTAGTACTATTGGTTGAACTCAGTAATTAACACACAATTATTCTCAGGTGTTTAAATTTTAACTGAAAAGTGATCCCTGTTAAATCTAAGAGTGGAAAAAGAGAGGGAGGAAATGAACAATTAGGAACATGCTCAATCGGACTGGCCGCAAATGGTGGAGTCAGAAATGTGCAGGGGATTCCAACACAATTCCATCAAGATGGCATGTACCAATGCCATCGCACTAGTCCAAGTAATCAATTTCAGCTCACAATTGATAGCTCCGATAGGTCTAAGAGTCAAAGAGATCACACAAACAAGACAAGTATCTGCTAATACTAACTGATAGAATCAAAAAGGGAGAGAAAGATCCAACATGGGAAGTGGGATACACAGCAGACTCATAGGATGGCAGATGTCCTAGACAGCACTCCGGCCTCAGAATCAGCCCTCAAGGCATTCAGATCTGGCTGAAGAGCCCATGAGAGTATAGCAGGCATGGAAAGCCAAGATATCATGGAAAAAAAAAAAAGACCTAAATGAATGATCTCTGTGAGTGAGATCCCAGTGGAAAGAACGGGGCCTTCAAAGAAGGAGGTACCCTTCTCCGAAGGGAGGAGAGAACCTCCACTTTGACTATGACCCTATCGGAACAATATCAAAGTCAGCGAACTCTAAAGGCTTCCATAGCCCTGGCAACTCATGACTAGAGCCCAGGGAGATTACTGACGCCATGAACAGGAGTGTCAAATTGTTAAGTCAGCAACAGGAGTCACTGTGTACTTACACCCCATGCGGGATCTGTCCCTAATGTGTCGTCTAAAGCCAAGTGATGCTAGGACTGGTACTGAAACAGTATTTTTATACTTTGCGTTTCTGTGTGGGCGCAGACTGATGAGGTCTTTGCTAATTATATACTGAAGTGATCTTCTGTATATAAAGAGAATTGGAAATGAAAAAAAAAAAACAACCTGGTGTTAAAATGGAAATGGCATAGAAAATTAATTATTTTGAAAAAAAAAATTATGTAGGATCTCTGTCTTTAATGTGCTGTACATTGCTATTTAATGCTATAATTAGTAATCCAATGGTAGTTTTTTCACTTGATGTTGCTATATGGGCAAAATGTTGAAATCTTTACCTAGTATATACTAAACTGATCTTCTGTATACAAAGAGAATTGAAAATGAATCTTTACATGAATGGAAGGGGAGAGGGAGCGGGAGGGGGGAGGGTTGCGGGCGGGAGGGAAGTTATGGGAGGGGGGAAGCCATTGTAACCCATAAGCTATACTTTGGAAATTTATATTCATTAAATAAAAGTTTAATAAAAAAAAAAGAAAATATTTAAACTTATTTTAATAATGAAAACACAGTGTGTTAAAATTTGTAGGATGCTGCTAAAGTAGTACTTAGAGGAGAATTTAGACATTGATTTACTTTTTAAACAAAAATTTCCCTAGACAATCACCTGAAGAACTAAAGATGAAGAGAAAATTAAATTCAAAGTAGATAGTGAAAGAATACCAATTCTACACAAACTCTTTTAGAAAATAAAAAAAAAAAATAGAAAAATTGGCAGGGGATGGGGAGGTCTTGGCTACAGCAGGTCAGGCTATTACTTGGGATGCCTGCATGCCATATTGAGTGCCAAGTCCTAACTTCTCTGCTTCCAATCCAGCGTTTTGCTGATACATCCTGAAAGGCAGCAGATGATGGCCGAAGTGTTTGTTCTCCTGCTAACCACACAGGAGACCTGGATTGAGTCTGGCCTCTAATTCTTTCTCCTGGCCCAACCCTAGTTGCTGTGGGCATTTAGGTTATAAAAAAATACATGAATGCTCTCGCTTTCCCTTTATATCTATCTCTGCCATTCTGTATTTCAAGTGGAAGAATATAAATAAATAAAATAAAAAATAGAAAAAGTTCCAACTCATTTTTTCACAATAGCATTGCTGTGATATCAAAACCAGACAAAATATTATGAAAAATAAAAACAAAAGACCAATACTATTCATGAATGTAGTTATAAAAATCTTTAACAACATATTAGAATGAAATCTAAAAATTTGTAAAACAAATATTATACATCATTAAAACGAAGAATTTATTTTTGGAATATAAGTTTGTTTTGACATGAAGGAAAACAACAATTGATGATAATTCACCTTCCTACCTCCCTAAACTAAAAAAAAAAAAAAAATCTGTATTTATTGTCATCTGAATAGGTGAAGGAAAAACATCTGACAATATTCAGCACCTATTTATCTTTGAAATTCATCAAGTAGGGAACAAGAAGGGTACTTTTCAATCTGATATATAGCATGTAAAAAAATAGCTTCTAACACCATGTTGAAGGTGAAAGACTGCATCCTCTTCATGAATAAGTCAACATTGTATATTTTTACTTATCTTCAGTGTTGTACTACAGATACTTCACAGTGCCATAACACAAGAATTAAAAAGGCATACAAATAGGTAAGAAGAACGTGAATCTATTTATTTAAAGGCAACAAGATCTATTTATGGAAAACGTTAAAGATTCTTTAAAAAAACAGTTAACAGTAATGAGTTTAGCAATGTCACAAAATGTAAAATATATTAAAAAAATTAAAGGTCAGCCTTGTGGAACAGACTGTTAAGTTGCCACCTGAGACTCCAGCATCCTAAATGAGGGCTAGTTCAAGACCCAGTTGCTCAACTTCCAGTCCAATTTCTGCTAATATGCCTGGGAAGGCAGTGGAAGATGGCCTATGTACTTGGGCTGCTGGCACCCACATGGGAGACCCGGATGGAGGTCTATGCTTCTGGCTTTGGCTGAGGGTAGGCTGTTTGGGGGATGAACCAGCACATGAGAGATCTCTTTCTCTGTCACCCCAGCCCCCATAACTCTGCCTTTCAAATAAATAAAATACATCTTAAGAAACAGAAAGAAATGCCAAAACAGATTTGAAATAAAAACAAAATTAGAGGACTTGCATCACCTGTTTTCAAGTCTTGCTATAAATCTTCAATAATGAAAACAGCGTGCTATTTTCATAAGGATAGAAATACTGATTGGTAGAACAAAATGGCATCTAGAGATACACTCTTGAATATAAAGTCACGTGAGACAGGTACAAAGGGAATTTAATGGGAGAGAGGATAAGCTTATTTATTTATTTTTAAAACTTTTTTGGTGAACAAATTTCATGTATTTCATATCTACAGATTTAGGAACATAATGATACTTCCCACCCTACCCTCCTTCCCACCCAGACTCTCACCCTTCCTCCCTCTTCCTCTCTTGAGAAGATACGCTTTTAAACAGAGAGTGCTGAAGCAATGAATATCCATATACAACAACAACCAAAAGAATAAAGAATTTAGACCCTACTTCACACTACAGCTGCTCCTGTACTTATCATGGTTTAACTTACAGGATATTTTGACCATCTGATGGTGAGAATAGGATACAGTTTCAGTAGACCCAATACTTTGAATTTTGAATATTGATCTTTTCCTGGGCTAGTGCTGTATGATATTCACTTCTGATGCTGACCGTGGCAGTGAGCATAGCTACCAGTCAGTCCCACATTCACAAAGGTAAATAACTGATATTCCATAGTTCACTCTATTGGTACCTATAATATTTTGTAGGTTAGGAGTAGAAAATTCATTGTCAACTTTTTCTATATTATATCTATGATGGGCTTGGTGGAGCATCTGTATATAGTTTTAAACATACAAAAATGAATGTATAATTCATCATGGACCTAAATGTAGAAGCTAAAAGTAGAGATAATAGGAAAAAATATATTTATGACTTGTGTTAGGCAAAGATTTCTTAAATAGGACACAAAATGAATGAACTATAAAAGAAAAAAATAAATGATATTCATTGGCTCTTCAAAAGATTCAGATAGAAACTAAATTTTTTTAATTTATTTTTTGACAGGCAGAGTGGACAGTGAGAGAGACAGAGAAAGGTCTTCCTTTACCGTTGGTTCACCCTCCAATGGCCGCTGCGGCCGGCGCACTGCACTGATCTGAAGCCAGGAGCCAGGTACTTCTCCTGGTCTCCCATGTGGGTGCAGGGCCCAAGGACTTGCGCCATCCTCCACTGCACTCCCAGGCCACAGCAGAGAGCTGTACTGGAAGAGGAGCAACCGGGACAGAATCTGGCACAGGCTGGCGCCACGGCTCACTAGGCTAATCCTCCGCCTGGCGGCGCTGGCACACTGGGTTCTAGTCCCGGTTTGGGCACCGATCCTGTCCCGGTTGCCCCGCTTCCAGGCCAGCTCTCTGCTATGGCCCAGGAAGGCAGTGGAGGATGGCCCAAGTGCTTGGGCCCTGCACCCTATGGGAGACCAGAAGAAGCACCTGGCTCCTGCCATCGGATCGGCGCGGTGCGCCGGCCGCAGCGCGCCTACCGTGGCGGCCATTGGAGGGTGAACCAAAGGCAAAAAGGAAGACCTTTCTCTCTGTCTCTCTCTCTCACTGTCCACTCTGCCTGTCAAAAATAAAAAAAAAAAAAAAGAATCTGGCACCCCGACCGGGACCAGAACCCGGTGTGCCGGCGCCGCAGGTGGAGGATTAGCCTATTGAGCCACGGCGCTGGCCGAAACTAAATGTTAATGTATTGACTGAGAGAATATATTTCCAAAACACATCTCATGAACGACTTATATTCAGAATATATAAAGAACTCTTACAACTCCATAGTAAGCAGTTCGCTGAGGAAACAATGGGCCAGGTATTAGATAGGTCATTCACCAATGGCCGATACATGCTGACGAAGACACTCAACATTACTAGTTACAAATATAATACACATTAAAGCCACAGTGAGATACTGTGCATGATTTCTGGAATGGCTTGAATCCAAAAGACCAATAATGCCAAATGTTGGTGAGGAGGTGGCACAATCTCATACAATGCTCGTGGGAATAAAAATGACATAGCTGCCTTGGAAAGCAGTTGAGCTGTTCCTTACAAAGCTAAACACACACCCAACAGTTTTAGCCTTAGGTTTTTATTCATGAGAAGCAAAATGTACATCCCCTCAAATACAAGTCCAAAAGTGTTCTTTATTCATAATAGATTTGAATTGAGAGCTAACCAAATTTCCATCAAAAGGTGAACATTTATGCACATTGTTGTGGCACAACTATATAATAAATACTATTCATTAGTAAAAAGCAATCAACAAATGAGTAACCACAAGGACAAAGCTCAAAATAATTTTTTCTAGTTAACAGGCCAATCATAAAGGAGTACATACTGTGTGATCACATAAGGTCTTGAAAGGGTGAAACTATAGTGATAGAAATTAGTTGCTGTTGGGGCCAAGGTGTGGAGAAAGGGAATTTACTACTAAGGGGTATAAAAGGTGGGTAGACTGAAAAAAAAGTTTTGTATTGTGCTTTTGGTGGTAATATACTGTTGTCAGACCTCACTGAATTATGCATTTTAAATTGGT
Source organism: Lepus europaeus (assembly GCF_033115175.1). NCBI lineage: Eukaryota > Metazoa > Chordata > Mammalia > Lagomorpha > Leporidae > Lepus > Lepus europaeus. The sequence continues at coordinate 88,291,737 of NC_084838.1, read as the reverse complement.
GAATTTTATTGCTTACACATTGCAACTCAATAAAACCGACAAAAAAATCAGTCTCCAAATGGGAGCAATCTTTGCAGGAAGCAAAAATAATCCATTAGTTGTTTTCTCACTTTTCTCTGACATGAATGCTGGTGTCATAAGCTTATTCATCATGTCTCATTGAAATCTAACATTCTTTGAAAGTGAAGAGGAGCAGATTAATAAACAGAAACACTCTTTGGGAGGATGGTGTAAGCTTTTATTTGTAGGATAAAATGACAGGAAGAGTAAATAATAATCAGTCATAATCTAATTAATTGCTAAGTAGCAGAACCTAATGTGAAAGGCTCCATGGAGATGAGATTGGCTCCTTTTGCTGAAAGTGCTTTCATGCTGCCTGAATCCCAGGTGTGGAAAGAAAGGAGAAGGAGAAAAAAATCCATCAGCAAAGCTGTCAGACACTTTGGGTCTTTGGCTCTCAGAAAGAAAGGTCATTCAGCTACCTTTTCCAAAATGCTAACAGTAATCTTTCTTAGGCAGCAGCAGACGTTCTATTATCAGCTGAGTAAGCCCCATTGTCGGTGATTGACAAGGTTTCCACCTCCAGGTTTCTTCCATAACTGTGCTTAACAACTTGAGGCTTGCAAGCTGCTGCTCATGATGAGAATTCAACAGGATTTAAACCCAGCATGAGCTTCATGTGGCATGAATTCCTTATCACTACACTCTGCTGTGGAATGTTCTGCCCAGCAAGGCAGGCTGTTAAAGGTAGACAGAACTTTGGAACTAGGAACATATTTGGCATGGCTCAAACACTTCTTCGTCCCCATTTATGGCAACCTGCAAAAAGTCCAGTGAGTGGATGATAAAATTTTCACCTGCAAGTGAATGTCAAGAGCTAGGTGAAAAGTCTGTTTTAACAGAAATGCTGGACATCAGCACAGTCCTGTCAGTTGGTAATAGGATGCTTCAGAGAACTTCAGCTCTGAATCATGAGCTCAAAATGTGCAGAACATGAACCATCAATCAGATAGATCCAACTCCAAGGGTGTGTGGCTCAGATACACTCAGGCTTGGTTTAAGGGTTCTCTGTCACCACCTTGAAACAATTTTATCTTTGAATTTGGGTTTCATAAATGAAGTCCAATAGGAAGATGGAGCACATGCATGAACTGTGGGACCTCTGTGCATGGGAATTCAGCAAAATTTAAAGTTAGTATATGTCAAGCAGGTTGCATGTAAAACTGAATAACTGTGTCCATGGATGGTTGCAAGAGACCACACTTTCTACTCGAAACTCACTACAAATGCAAGAAAAGGTAGTAATATTCTTAGAAACAGAAGCAACCAAGACATTTAATAAAAGCCTTTCTTCCTTGTGTTATTTCTCGTATTAGCCAACCACTTATGTTGAAAATAATGACACTGGAGAAGAAAACAAGATAGTTCCTTTAGCCAGGAGCTAGGAGCTTCTTCTGGGTCTCCCACGTGGATGCAGGGGCCCAAGCACTGCTTCTCCAGCAGCATCTTGTGCTGCTTTCCCAGGCACATTAGTAGGGAGTTGTATGGGAAGTGGAGCAGCTGGGACTCAAAATGGGATGCCGGCATTGCAGATGTCAGCTTAACTCACTGCAACACAGTGCTGTTCCCCCAAGGAATATTTTATATTTTATTGTGGGCTTTGGACATTTAAAAAGATGTTTTGGGTTTTCAGAAATAATCTGCCAAGTTTTCTTCTGTCACCAGTGAGAGAAGGTGTGAAAAATTTGCTGTGGTTTTATCAGGAAGGAAAAAAAAAAATCACTCCCAAATTCTGGAGAAACTCACTGAGGAACAAAGGTCTTGTGAACAATACAAACAATGAGGTGATGGATTTGGATTATAACTCAAGACCTACTTAACACTGGAGTTCTTTTGAACTATGGCATTGAGATGACACTGCAGCATGTCACTGGGAACAGTATCCTGTGCAGACCAAAGAACATGTCTGAAATTTCTTTAAATGTATCATAAGAGATGTTAGTGGTAACTGCAAATCTTTCTCAACCCTGGGGAAGTCTGGTGTCATGAAGGTCCCTGTTATTATTTTGGCTACATGGAAAAGACAGAGCAACATAATTTTATATTCTATGCTGCTTTCAACATTGCCCATGGTAGCAGTGACGTGGGGAGTCATGGAATGAAGGGGAGTGAGATTCAGGAATCCATCAGGACTGTGGCATGGCTGAAGGGAGCACGTTGCCGAGGGCAGTTTCTGTCTGTTTTCCACTGCTTTCCCCTCTCCCCTGACATCCTCCTTCTCTGTTGATTTGAGTGACTACCTGCTTACCTGGCCGCAGAGCAGAAATCAAGGCTCACAAGCAGGGAATGGGGAATGGAAGTCCAGCTAGAGTGCGGTAGCTAAAGGTTATAGTTAAACCATGTTTACTTATCAACCTTTCCATGTTGGAAGCCAGGGTATGTGCTTTGAGAGATTGTTTTCCTCCAGAGATAAATGTCTTGTAGACATTCGCTCCCATCCTGCCACTTGTTAAGGAGGCTTTTATATATGATGTTCTCTCACTTCCCTTTGTTTGACTTTTAGCAGCAGGAAGCCAAGAAAAGGCCCAACTCTGGTTTTGAAGACCCTAGGGAAGAGTTGCAAAAATAACACCTGCAGGTGAGGAAGGCTGTTCAGTGACCCCTGGTGTGCGAAAGGCCATGGAGAAATTATGAGATTAGAGGATCCAGAGAGTGACAGCAGCTGCCTTTCAGCAGCTTTCTCCTGTTGCCTTGAGAATAATTCAGCTCTAGCAGACTTACTTAAGGGTGAAAGAAAATAGGCGCAAAGTGAAGAAAGGATAGAAATGGTGGTTGCCCTCCCTAGGGTAAGAAGAGATATTTGAGTTTTCTCCAGGATGTTGAGAAGTGGAATAGGTACACAAATCATGTTGGGAGGATACAAAAAAATCCCCCTTTTGCATTTTCCTAGGAGAAATAAATAGATATACCAAAGAGTACATCTTGGGTTATTTATGGGGAGTGTTAGTAAGCCAGGAGAGCTTGCAAACCAAACCGAACACCTCAAAGTTTTAAGAGTAAGCAGAGACTACAATGAAGAAATAATAAATGGAGATTAATGGCGTCCTTAAAAGGGATTAAAGCAACTCTCAAAATTGCATCTGGCTAACAGCCCTTTCCACAGCCTCTCTTAACTTTCGGTTGATCCACCAGTAAAGGCAGAGAGAAAGACCTACACTCCTAATACTCCCTAACTGGCAATTATGATTGATTTCCATAATCTTGGCAGTTATGATTTTTGGAGATATATTTAAAGCCCAGCTCTCTGATAGTGAGAAATGTCAAATCCTTACCAACCAAAAAAATGCAGAGACAAAATTATTACTTTAGATTTGCTGCTATTTAAAGTAAGTAGAGTTTTGTTATCAATTCTTTTTCATCTCCAACCAAGATCCTTTATCCTAAATTACTCAAGGGACCAGAACTCTGAATACAACACAATAAAACAAAAAACAAAGTGAATATATTAGCAGGAAGATAGAAGGAATAAGTAACCCAGGATATAAAGCTATATCCTTGGAGGAATATAAAGCTCCATAAAGACCATGGTAAAGAGTTTGGTGAGGAAGATCTCTGTTAACATTTAATCTGTTTATTATGCAAAAAGATAGTCTGGAAGAAATGGAGAAGATCTCAGTCTGCAAGAGTCACAGTTGGTGAGAGAATGTGCTATCAAGATTTGGTATGGGGGCCGGCGCTGTGGTGTAGCGGTAAAGCCACTGCCTGCAGTGCCAACATCCCTTATGGGCACCAGTTCGAGTCATGGCCACTCCACTTATGATTTAGCTCTCTGCTATGACCTAGGAAAGCAGTAGAGGATGGCCCAAGTCCTTGGGCCCCTATACCTGCATGGGAGACCTGGAGGAAGCTCCTTGCTCTTGTCTTCGGATTGGCACAGCTCCAGCCATTGCGGCCAATTGGAGTGTGAACCAGCGGATGGAAGACCTCTCTCTCTCTCTCTCTCTCTCTCTCTCTGCCTCTCCTTCTCTCTCTGTGTAACTCTGACTTTCAAATAAATAAATGAATCTTAAAAAAAAAAAGATTTGGTATGTACCACTCCACACTTGATATTTGACATATTCCTTTTACTGAGAAATAGTATTTAAAACACAATTTTGGGCCCTAGGTTTGCTTATTGCTACTAGATTCTTCTGGTGGATAGAGCTAGGAATAATGTGTGTGTGTGTGTGTCTGCATGCATGAATATGTAATAGATCATGAGTTTATATGGATACCTCATCTACAATCCTTCAGGGGTCCTCTTTGCCTTCTCTCACATCATATTGGCATCTCTATTGTGAGAAATGGGACTCTTCTATATATTCATTCATTTGTTCAATACTGAAATATATCCAAAATAGCTTCAGAAGTCTCATATCCAGAGCACTAAGAAAAATAAAAAGACTAATGATACTTCACTGTACATTTGAAGTTTTTGTTTTGTTTTGACTAGAAGTATGTAGTCAAATTATAGTGTTCAAAAAATACTTGGTTATACTGTTTTACTGCCTTTATTTGAAATATAGATATGTTTGTTTCTTTTTTCATTCACTTTTAGTGTTCTTTTTCTAAACATTTTTATTTCCATTTTAATTAGTTTTTTAAAAGATTCATTGTGCTTTGTACATGCAATTTTTAAAAAAGATTTATTTATTTGAAAGTCAGAAGAGAGAGAGAGAGAGAGAGGTCTTCCATCTGCTGGTTCACTCCTCAATTGACTATAATAGCTGGAGCTGGGCTGATCCAAAGCCAGGAGCCAGGAGCTTCTTCCTGGTCTCCCGTGTGGGTGCAGGGGCCCAAGGACTTGAACTATCTTCTACTGCTTTCCTAGGCCAAAGCAGAGAGCTGAACCAGAAGTGGAGCAGCCATATGGGATGCTGGCACTGTATTCAGTGGCATTATCCACTATGCTATAGCACCAGCCCTGTACATACAATTCTAAGAACATAATGATATTCTCTTCTTCCCTTTCCCCTCCCTCCCACCCTCCTCCTTTCTCATTTTCTTTCTTTTTAAGTTTTTGAGATAACATATTTTAAATTTGCATTACTGTAGAAAGGCTTAACACTTCACCAAATAAGAAGTTTAAAAAGTAAAAAGTAAAACAAACAAACAAACAAAAACCCTAGTTTATTAGGAATATAGATAATGCCTATTAACAATAATTAAATGGGAAAATGACCATTTCACCCATAGATAGTAATTTTAAATTAATCACAGATCATTAAACCTATAGTAATATAACATTCTTAAACATTGATTTGAAAAAGATATAAAACAAAGCTTTACAAAACTATGCTTACAGCAATGCTGATACACACAAACATTTCTTCTTTTTTAAATTTTAACTCCTACCTATAAGGGAGGACATGAAATATTTGTCTTTCTGGATTGGCTTATTAACATTATGTCTTCCAGTTGTGACCATTTTGCTGCAAATGGTAGAATTTCATTCTCTTTTATGGCTGAATAATGTTCCATTGTGTATATGTACCACATTTTCTTTATCCATTCATCTGATGATGGATACCTTGGTTGATTTCAAATTTTCTATTGTGAACAGTGTTGCTAAAAACATGAGGGTGCAGGTATCTCTTTGAAACATGGTGCTCAAGTCTTTGGGTACACACCCAGTAGTGGGATTGCTGGATCATATAGCAAATCTATTTCTAGTTTTTTAAAGAAATCTCCACACCCTTTTCACGGTGGCTGAAGTAATTTGCATTCCCAACAACAGTGCCTAAGTGTTCCACTTTGTCCACTGCCTTGCCAGCATTTGTCATTTTCTGTATTTTGGATTTTAGCCACTCTGACAAGAGTGAGGTAATACCTCATTGTGCTTTTGATTTGCATTTCCTTGATGGCTAGTGATGTTGAGCATTTTTTTTTATATATCTGTTGGCCACTTGTGTTTCTTACTTTGAGAACTGTCTATTGAAGTCTTTTGCCCAATTCTCAACTGGGTTGGTTGATTTTCGGTTGTTGAGTTTAAGTTTCTGATATATTCAGGATATTAATCCTTTGTCAGCTAAGTGATTTACAAATATTTTTTCCAATTCTGTTGGATGTCTCTTCACTCTATTGATTGTTTCCTTTGCTGTGCAAAAGCTTCTGACTTCAATAATCAGTGAAGCAATCCTTTAAAAGTGAAGGAGAAATAAAGTATTTTCCAGATAAGAAAAAGCTGAGAATTCACTATGACCAGACCAGCCTTACAAGAAATCCTGAAGGGTATCCTGCATTAGAAGGAAACATGAAACACATGTCACCACCAAATTCACTAACAAAGCAAGTAGAATCATTATCCAATCAACCAAATGAGAGATCCTGATTCTTATCTATCACTACTAACCTTGAATACAAATGAATTAAACAACCAAAACACTTAGATTAGCTGAGTGGATTAAAAAAATGACCCCACTATATTATGCCTACAAGTAACTTACTTCACAAACAAAGATGCACACAGACTTGAAGTGAAGGTTTGGAATAAGCTATGGCTGAAAAATGGAGACCAAAGCTGAGGAGGCATAGCCATACTGATATCAGAAAAAACATATGTTAAGTCAAACACTGTAAAAGGAGATAAAGTAGGACATTATATTTTGATTAAAAGTTCTATTCAGCAAAAAGACATGACAATCATAAATATATATGTAACCAACAGCACATACTATTAGACCTACAGAGAGAGAGAGACTCCAATACAAGAATAGTAAGTAACTTTAACTTCAATATCACATTCTCATCAATGGACAGGTCACTGATACAGAAAATTAATAAAGATATATCAAAGTTGAAACATACTATTGAGCAAATGGACCGAACAGATATTTACAGGATATTTCATCCAACAGCTACAAAGTGCATGCTCTTCTCATTGCACATGAAACATTTTCTAGGATAGACAACATATTAGTCCACAAATCAAGTCTCAGCAAATTTAAAAAGATTGAACTCATACCATGTATCTTCTCAGACCATAAAGGAATGAAATCAACCAGAAGAACAATAGAACACTCATAGATATTTGGAAATTAAACAACATGCTACTGAATGATCAATAGGTCATTGAAGAGATGAAAAAGGAAATAAAAAACTTTCTTGAAATCAATGAAAATGAAAACAGAATGTATCAAAACCTGGAGGATACAGCAAAAACAACATTTTATTATTAATTGGGAAGTTTATAGCATTAAGTATTTACATTAAAATATAGAAAGGGGCTGGTATAACAGGTAAAGCTGCTGTTTGCAAGGCTATCATCCCATATGGTGCTGGTTTGAGTCCTGGAGCTCCACTTCTGATTCAGCTCCCTGACAGTGTGCCTGGAAAAGCAGCTGAGGATGACTCAAGCCCTTGGCCCCCTGGATCCATGTAGGAGACCTGATACTCCTGGATCTTAGCTTTGTCCTGGCCCAGTTCTGCCTATTGTGGCCATTTGGAGAGTGAACTAGCATATTGAAGTGTTCTCTCTCTCTCTCCCTCTCTCTCCCTCTCTCTCTCCCTCTCTCTATGCATGTGTGTGTGTCTCTCCCTCTCCCTCTCTATAACACTGCCTTTGAAATAAATAAGTGAACATTTTAAAAAAAGAGATAAATGTCTCAAATTAAAGATCTACTGATGTATCTTGAAGACTTAGAAAAACAAGAACATACCAAACTCCAAATCAGTAGAAGGTAAGAAATAATATGGATCAGAGCAGAGATAAATGAAATTGAAAGTAAAAAAAAATACAAAAGATCAAGAAAAAAAAGTTGGTTTTTTGAGAAGATAAACATAGATAAACCTCTAGCCAGACTAACAAAGAAACAAAGGGGAAAAAACTAAAATAATTAAAATTAGAGATGAAAAAGAATCTACTATGATGAGCTGTATGCAAATAAACTGGAAAACTCTAAGAAATGGATAAATTCCTGCATTCAAATAACCTACCAAGAAGAACTAAAGAAGATATAGATAATCTAAACAGACCTGTAACAAGAAATGAGATTGAAACAATAATCAAAAGTCTCCCATCAAGGAAAAAATCTGGGCCCAATGGCGTTACTACTGAATTTTATGAAATATTCAAAGGGGAAGTGACTCCAATACTCTTCAGACTATTCCAAAATATTGAATAAGATGGAACTCTGCCAAAGTCTTTTTATGTGGCTAGCACTACTTTGATGCCAAAACCAAACAAAGACACAACATGAAAAGAAAATTACAGAGCTATATCTCTGAAGAATGTAGATGCAAAGAGTCTCAACAAAATACTAGCAAGTCAAATGCAAAACCACATCAAAAAGATCATATATCACAATCAAGTGGGATTTATCCCAGAAATGCAAGGATGGGTCAACATTCACGAATCAATAGGCATCATAAATCACATCAATAGAAGGAAGTACAAAAATCATATTGTCATCTCAATAGATGAAGAAAAATCATTTGATAAAATTCAGCACCACTTCATGATCAAAATCCTCCACAAATTAGGTATAGAAGGAACATTTCTCAAAATTATAAAGGCTATGTATGACAAACCAACAGCCAATATCATTCTGAATGGGGCGAAGCTGAAAGATTTCCCCTTAGATCTGGAACAAAACAAGGATGTCCACTTTTGCCACTCTTATTCAGTAAAGTACCAGAAGTTTTAGTGAGGGCATTTAGGAAAGAGAAATAAAAAAGGGCATCAAAATTGGAAAAGAGGAAGTCAAATTATCCATGTTTGCAGATAACACAATGTTGAATGTGGAAAAACCTAAACACTGCACCAAAAAGCTATTAAAATTGATAAACCAATTCAGTAAAGTTGCAGGGTACAAAATAAACATGCAATAAACAGTAGCTTTTTTGTTCGCTAATGATAAACCAACAAAAAGTTAAATCAAGAAAGAAATCACATTTATAGTAGCCACCAAGATAAATAAAATGTTTTAGAGTAAACTTAACCAAGAAAATGATAGATCTCTACAATGAAAATTTGCAAACATGTAAGAAATAAAGCGTCAAGAACAGAAAAGAAATGTAAAGATATTACTTGCCCATGGATCAGAAGATTCAATATCATTAAAATTTCTATACTACTTAAAGCAATCTAGATTCAATGACTTCCCTATGAAAAATATCAATGTCATACATTACAGATGTATAAAATATAATCCTAAAATTTATATGGAATCACAAAAGATGCAGAATTGCTAAAGTGATCCTGAACAAGAAAAATCAAGCTGAGGCATCACAATACCTGACTTAAAAGCATACTACAAAGCTATAGTAATTAAAACAGCCTGGTACTGCCATAAAAATGGGATTCACATATATATAGCCAACTGATTTTTGACAAAAGTGCTCAGACTTAACAGTTTTATGATACTCTCTTCAACAAATGGTGTTGGCAAAACTAGATGTATATATGTAGAAGAATGAAATTACATCCACACATCTTACCATATACAAAATCAACTCAGCCTGTATCAAAGACCTTAATTTAAGACCGAATACCATGAAGTTGATGGAAGAAAATGTAGGGAAAGCACTCCAAGACATTGGTGGAAGGGACAACTTCTTGACAAGACCCCAAAAACACAGGCAACAAAAGCAAAACTAATAATTATTACTATATCACTACAAGCTTTTGCATAGTGTTCCTTATTCCTGTTGGTTTATTTAATGACTATTTGAGAAGTGGAGTTACAGATAGAGTGAGGGAGAGATATAGAGAAAGGTCTTCCATCTACTTGTTCACTCCCAAGTGGCCAAAGAAGCTGGGACTGGACTAAACTGGAGCCAGGGGTCCGGAGCTTCCTTTGGGTCTACCATGCAGATCAGAGACCCAAGCACTTGGGCTATCTTGCACGGCTTTCCAGGCCACAAAGAGGTGGATTGGAAGAGGAGCAGCAGGGACACAAACTGGCCCCTATATGGGATACCAGCACCACAGTCATCTTTCTGTTTAGCAAGATGATTATTAAAAACTTCTCATCTGGCCGGCACTGTGGCTCAATAGGCTAATACTCCGCCTGCGGCACTGGCACACCGAGTTCTAGTCCCGGTCTAGATTCTGTCCTGGCTGCCCCTCTTCCAGTTCAGCTCTCTGCTGTGGCCCGGGAGTGCAGTGGAGGATGACCCAAGTGCTTGGGCCCTGCACCCCGTGGGAGACCAGGATAAGCACCTGGCTCCTGCCTTCAGATCAGAGCGGTGCGCCGGCCATGGCGGCCATTGGAGGGTGAACCAACGGCAAAAGGAAGACCTTTCTCTCTGTCTCTCTCTCTCTCACTGTCTGCTCTGCCTGTCAAAAAAAAAAAAAAAAACAAAAAAAACAAAAAAAACAAAAAAAACAAAAAAAAAAACAACCTCTCATCTTTCTCTAATGAAAGCTTTGTCTGCATGCTATCTGTCTTGAAAGTAGTATTTCATTATGCTTTTCAATTATTACTTTGTAATTTCCATTAAAATATAATTTTTACCCAAACATGGAATTAAGCAGAAATTTTGTAGCTGGCACCGTGGCTCACTAGGCCAATCTTCCGTCTGCAGCACCGGTACTCTGGGTTCTAGTCCCGGTTGGGGTGCCAGTTCTGTCCCAGTTGCTCCTCTTCCAGTCCAGCTCTCTGCTGTGGCCCAGGAGTGCAGTGGAGGATGGCCCAAGTGCTTGGGCCCTGCACCCGCATGGGAGACAAGGAGAAAGCACCTGGCTCCTGGCTTCGGATTGGTGCAGTGCACCACCTGTAACAGCCATTTGGGGGGTGAACCAACGGAAGGAAGACCTTTCTGTCTCTCTCTCTCACTATCTAACTCTGCCTGTCAAAACAAAAAAAAAAAAAAAAAAGAAGAAAGTAGTATTTCATTATGGTTTTTAATTATTACTTTGTAATTTCCTTTAAAATACAATTTTTATCCAAAAATGGAATTAAGCAGAAATTTTTGTAAATTACAAAGGGTTTAGAATTTTCTTTTTGTTATTAAGTTTGTTTGGTTTTTTGTTTTGTTTTGTTTTTTGTTTTGACAGGCAGAGCGGATAGTGAGAGAGAGAGAGACACAGAGAGATAGGTCTTCCTTTTTGCCGTTGGTTCACCCTCCAATGGCCGCTGCGGCCGGTGCATCGCGCTGATCCGAAGCCAGGAGCCAGGTACTTCTCCTGGTCTCCCATGCGGGTGCAGGGCCCAAGGACTTGAGCCATCCTCCACTGCCTTACTGGGCCATAGCAGAGAGCTGGCCTGGAAGAGGGGCAACCGGGACAGGATTGGTGCCCCGACCGGGACTAGAACCCGATGTGCCGGCACCACAAGGCAGAGGATTAGCCTGTTAAGCCATGGTGCCGGCCTTTGTTATTCAGTTTGTAATTTCTATATATTTTGCTATAAGATGAGGGATATGAGATGATAATCTAATTTGATTTTTCTTGTGATTAAGCATTTGGTTTATAAAAACACTTAAATCTATTCATATGCATAAGTCTTGCCTTCAGATACCATTGCATTGGAGATTAGGACATCAACATAAGAATTTGATGGGGGAGTTGGTCATAACTCAGTCTATATCAATCCAGATTAAGAATGATTTTAGGGGCCGGAGCCGTGGCTCACTTGGTTAATCCTCCGCCTTTGGTGCTGGCATCCCATATGGGCACCAGGTTCTAGTCCCGGTTGCTCCTCTTTCAGTCCAGCTCTCTGCTGTGGCCTGGGAGGGTGTTGGAGTATGGCCCAGGTGCTTGGGCCCCTGCACCTGTGTGGGAGACTGGGAAGAAGCACCTGGCTCCTGGCTTCAGATCGGCACAGCGCCGGCCATTGCGGCCATTTGGGGAGTGAACCAACGCGAGGAAGACCTTTCTCTCTGTGTCTATAACTCTACCTGTCATATAAATTAAAAAAAAAAAGAATGATTTTAATTTAGAGGTTCAAGGATGGTAAAAGAGAATGCTGAATAAAGTTCAAGAATTTCAGCTTACTGAGGTGTCACTGACAGTCTTTATCCTTGGAGTCTTGTTATTAACTACTTGAATAATGATATCAGTACAAGTTATGTGAACACCTGTTGTTTGAATTTCCTGGGAGACTCCACATCTATTAGTCATTGAACATAGACAAATTCTTGGAATGGGCATCTCTCTTCAGCTGCAGTCAGTCCCCAAAGAGTCACTCAGCTGAGAGCTGCCAGCTGTTGTCACATTTAGCAGAATGCTTGAATCCCGATGTGGGGAAATCTAGACGGCACCCTTACAGAACCTGTTGCAATGCACACCTTGCACTGCTTGGATCCTCAGTTTGCTGAACATTCTTGGAGAAGCCCTTGTAGGGTCTGGTGGACCTCTTTTCTTTGAAGGAACAAGGAGAGAGTTAGTGTAGTGAGCTGAAGTCTTTCCCATTGTCACTGACAATTATTGTCTTCTTTTTCTAATATGTATCCTAGAATCATCAGGACCTCTGATTTCTTGGGTGAGTCAAGTCCTCTTTCCTATTGGATTTCCAAGTCCCTGGTCACTACCCACTTCTCAGTCTATGGCTATGGAACTTGCCAATTTACCATTAAAATCAGGGAGTCGTATACCAACAAACACACTCATGGAGCACTCAATTTCCAAACAAATTTCTCCCTTCCTCTGTTGTTTAATAGAAGCCATGACTCCTACTTCTCAGCAGCATCAATTACCCCTGTCAGAATTATGACAATTTCTTGATTTGCCTTCTTTCTCTTGGCATGTGTAGTTTGAATTGACTAGTAGGTAGCAAGAGGTTGAAATTTAATGGGATTCTTTCTCTGTTCCCCAGTGGATATATGCTGGTGGATATACTATTTGTCTTATAGTCCAAAGTACTCAACACACAGATCCCAGAGTGGCAGGCACAGTATGCAAAAATTTTTAGTTGGTCACTAGGAGCAATGGTATTTAACTGTCAAGCTACAATCATTGATTCAGATCAACTGTGGGTGCCTTCTTCTTTCTAAGGAATATATGGTAACAAGTAGAAAGTTCAAGAGTTAGTGGGAGGGTGGATGTTGCTACTGGCCTCTAGTGGGGAGAGCCAAGGTAGCTTCTAAACATCCCACAATAAAAGGGCTGCCCCCAAATGAAGACAAAGCGAGTGCAAGATGCCAGCCTTCTGGGCCTGCATTGCGACATAGCTGTTAAAGCCACTGCCTGAGACGCCGGCATCCCGTATTGGTGCTGGTTTGAATCTCAGCTGCTCCACTTCTGATGCAGCTCCTTGCTCACAGCCTGGGAAAGCAGTGAAAGATGTCCCAAGTGTTGAGCCCCTGTACCCACATGGGAGACCTGGAAGATGCCCCTGTCACCTGGCTTCAACCTGGCCCTGCTTTGGCCATTATGGCAATCTGGGGAGTGAGCCAGTGGATGGAAGATTTCTCTATCTCTCCCTCTCTCTCTGTAACTCTGCCTTTCAATAAATAAACCTTTATTTCCAAACCACCAAAAAAAAAAAGATGCCAGTTTTCTTAGGGTTAATCAAGAGAAGGTACTGCGTTTTTGAGTTCCTTCAACAAGTTGCAATAGGAAGAAGCTATGGAGTAGTGGGGTATGTCATTAAAACTGGCAAATTCTATCATCTTGTCACCGTGACACTCCCATTTCTGTAAAATAGGTCCCTTGACCCCATGTAATATTTTTCTGGATCCTATGCCAGTGGATCAAACACTCTACATTATAGTGGCACTGACTGAAGTCCTAGGGGTAGTGAAAGGAAACGCATGGTAAGTTTGTGCTAGTTCTAGTCAAAGCTGAAGCACTGCATTTTCTAGGGCTAAAGGTTTCCAATGAATTCAATTTGCTGCTGAAGGGCTGGTTGGACTCTTTGAGGGGCTCACTTTTTATCTTTCTACTTGGCAGGTCAGGCTTTCAGCAATGGCAGGAACTATCTCAGCCTTATTGAGTTGGCAGGAGTGGATGGCAAATGGCAAAGAATGAGTCATGTCAACTGGCCAAGCCATTCAGTCTAATTAGTTATTTAATGTCTACTCAGCAGTAGATGGTTTCTGGTGGGAATTCACAACTGATACAAAACTTCACTTTTCATTTCTTCACTTACTCAGCTAGACATGACTCTTCCCAGCTCTTCTTCCTTCCAGGCTCCGGATCAAACATCTCCTGGGCTCCTGATCAACCAGCCATGCCATTCACTATTGCCCATGTGTTCATAGATGTCAATCATCAGGCCACTCTTTCCCCACAAATCCAATGATTGATTGTGTTGCCTGAACTTTTGCCAATTAGTTGAATTTCTCCTTACTATTGACTTTCAGTATCATCCCTGAATGGGGACATAATGCAGCTACTGTACATTTTCAGCTTGTATCTACATTCTAAGCCAACCAGTCCATGTTCCAAACTTGGATGGACTTTTAAATCCCTCTTTCAACTGATTTAAGGAAGCCCCAGAACAAGAGGTGCCATTTCAACCATGATGGGTAGCAGGAAATCTGGCCATCTGCTTGCGCAGCTTACTTTTGCCATTTGACCCTATTCGGGCCCAAATCTGGATATGCCAACTTCATCTTATAATAGAATGCTTTGGACTCACCTAACCTTGTGTCTTGGTGAGTCTGGTAGAACCCTGATCACCATGAGCAGTTCTGAACACATGAGTATGTACCTAATGAATTTGATATCCCATGGCCATCTCCTTTATCATCTAACCTTGATTTCTTTTGCTTCTACAAATTAAGGGACATATTTGTTGCTTGTCCATTGATCTTGCCCTTTGGAATTCTGTTACATTAGCTATTCTAGAGTTTTTTTCAGATTAGACTTCACTTGTTGGCATCTAACCTTGCTATTCATTACAATAAAAGTGCCTTGTTGTTTCTGATAATTGACTTCTGCTACCTGACTGCTATTATTTTGGCAATGCAATAATCTTCTGTTGCTATCAGAGGGCCAGATTCTGTAACAGCATCTCCCACTGTCAGCCTTGGCCAACAAAGCAAAGCTACCACTGAGCTTTTCAAGGATGCCAAGGACCTTGTCACATGCACATTCACTATTGCTGGTAAATGAAGGGTTCTCTCGAGTGGTCTTACCTTAAACATGGTTGTCAGCTGGATTTTCTGCTCTTAAATAACATTTCCTTTCTATCAAGCCCACTTCTCTTCTTTCATCTTCTGCCATGGAGTTTCGGCAATTAGTTTCACTTAGTATGAGCTACTGCTTTGGTCAAGCTATTAAGAGCCATATGTATCTCCTCATGTAATCCTTGCAAGACTTTCTAGCCTATATCACATGAGGGTTTCAATATCTATAAACTCTTCCTGGTTGTCACGGTTAATTTGGTGATGTTAGCTTGATGAGACCATGAGGTACCCAAACATTTGATCAAACATAACTCTAGGTGTGTCCTTAATATTGAGTCTGAGAGAATTTTACCCACAATATCTCCTAGTGCTGGAGGACATGACTACACATAGTGTTATATTCAATTCATTTATTCATCTACAGAACTTTAAATTATTAACTACTATTTACAGGATACTGGAGGATTCTAGAAAGTTGTTTTTTTTGTTTGTTTGTTTTGTTTTTGTTTTTTTTGGTTAGGTGTTGCCAAGATCACCCTCAGAACTGATGATATGCCAGAAGGAACTTCCAGAACTCAGAAGTTATTACACAAACAGTTAAGATTTAGGAGAGTGAAAAGATACAGAGCTAAATTAGCCAAGAGGAAAAGCACATCATGAAAATCCAGAGAAAACCAGGCATTGCAGGTGATCTGTGTTTATATAAAATACATGACAACATGTGACCACTGTGCTTTTTATATTATCAACAGGAACATTTTTAAGCCTTTGGTCACCATAGTTTACATTTACACAGTGATCAGTCTGCAAGGAGCTGCATGCCACAATTTGATGGACTGGCAGAGAGCTATCCATGGCAATTCCTTCCCAAATGATATCTTACGTAGTAGATGTAACCTGAAAAATGACAATCAACAGCTCCTGGCACATTACTAGAGTCCCATTCAGTCATCAACAATTGGTCCTGCTCATCCATACTGTGTGACCAGAATATATCCCATTGTGATGCCACTCAAGTGCTCAGCAGTGTCGGGTTTTACTAAAGGAGGTGGTCTTGGCAAACATACAGCTTCCCTCTTTTCAGGCATTCGGTTTAACTCCACTAAGAGACAACATTATACTTTTGCTGTGATCCTCTGTCAATGTGATGTTATATTTTCCTCATTGCAGAACATATTTTCTTTTCATTCCTTGCCTGCAATTACTATTTCTTTTTCTCTCAATTTGTCACAGAGTTTAACCCAAACTGTTCCACCTTTGGAAGGAATGTTGGATTCTCTACTATGCTGGCTCAGAGTGCCAGCAGCAACACAAGCTAACCAGTGCTCTACCCCTAGTCTTTTCACATTCATCTGGGACAGGGTACACGGATGCAGAACTCTTGAGCTGCCTAGCCAGGAAGCAACACAGCTGCAGATACTGACAATGCTAATTTTGTCAGAATCCAGTCCTTCAGAACCTGAGGAATTCTAGCAAAAATGTATAAAGGTATAGTTATGGCTTCTTGTTTAAGGATCAGCCCTGCTACTAGCATCTGGCTTCTTAACCTCTTCTCAGAACTATTCTACCAGTCAGGATAAAACGAAGTTAAGGGAATGTGGGAAGACTTGAATAGTCAGAAAGTATCCTCTGCCTTTTGCTCATCTTTAGATTGTAGACAAGGTGGAGGAACCCATGCAGGCTGGTTCCCCCGTCGGTTGAGTGTGAGCATACACCCTTAAAATCATGGAGGAGGCCAGACCGCGGCTCACTTGGCTAATCCTCCACCTGCGGCGCCGGCACCCCAGGTTCTAGTCCTGGTTGGGGTGCTGGGTTCTAGTCCCGGTTACTCCTCTTCCAGTTCAGCTCTCTGCTGTGGCCCAGGAAGGCAGTGGAGGATGGCCCAAGTGCTTGGGCCCTGCACCTGCATGGGAGACCAGGCGGAAGCACTTGGCTTCTGGCTTCGAATCAGTGCAGCACGCTGGCCGTGGTGGCCACTTGGGGGGTGAACCAACGGAAAGGAAGACCTTTCTCTCTGTCTCTCTCTCTCACTGTCTAACTCTGCCTGTCAAAAAATAAATAAAGTCATGGGGGAAAGGCCTTTGTGCCTTGACCACTTCATGTTTGTCAACACATATTCCATATTCTACTGAACCACTTCTCTGAGGATCATCAGCAACACAACTTGTCCATTTGATGTAATGTAGCTTCTCCCATTACTACAACAGATGTATTGAAAAATTTAACCTGAAGGTTCCAACTGGTCTGATATTTTTGCTGTTGTCCTTATGTAGTATTTTGAGCCTTTGCAGCTAAGAATGAAGATGCAAAGTCCAGTCCGGAGCATGTAGGACACATTGGTAGCCTGTGGAGTGTACAGTGCCAGCTTCAGGGGACAATTAAAGACTGTATATGCTTACATTCATGACAAGTAAAGTATAGGTTGAACGTTTTGATTCATCAGCTCTGTCTTTGTGAAGTAAGGTAATTTTAGAATTGAAATAAAACAAGGAACCGGATTAGAGAACAGAGCCAAGACTAAAACTCAGGCATTCTAATATAGAATGTGGCTATCCCAAGCAGTATCATAAATTCTGTGCCAAAGACCCACCCTCTCGCAAATTTTATTTTTGTGATTCTTTCCGTTTTATCCTTGTCTTTTTAGTTAATCATGTCTTATCTCCATGACTTTTTCTCTTTTTATTAGTTTTACTTTATGTTTTCTTTTTAAACTTCTTGTTTTAATGAATTAAATAAGATACTATTTAACCTTCCTTATTTACTAGCATATGGTATCAAGGTTATCAATATTGTAGCTATCAATTTAGCACTATCACAAATTTTGATATGGTTCATAGTGTCATTCAGTACTATACATTTCATAATTTACAAGTTTTTTTTGACATATCCATGGAAGTTTTCATGTCAATGACAATATTTTATAATGATTTGTCTATTCATTCCTTTATCATATTATTCCAATTTCAACTTATATTTTCTTCATTCCATTTATAGATTTATATTCCTATGTATCTTTACAATAACTTTAGCAATTATTTTTTTATTTTAAGTACTTGGGCGGAGGTGAGACATTGTGACACAAAGAAGGTTAAGCCATAGCTTGGGATGTCCACATCTCATATTGGATTCTTAGTTCAAATCCTGACTACTTCATTTCTGATCTAGCTCCCTGCTAATTAATTCACCTGGGAAGCAGCAGCTACTTGCTCAGGTACTTAAGATCCTGCCTATGCCTCCTAAATGAAAGACCTACATGGAGTTTCTGGCTCCTGCTCCAGCCTGGTCCAGCTCTAGATGTTGTGGCCACGTGGAGAATGAACTAGGGATGGAAGATCTCTCTCCCTCTCTCTTTCTTTCTCTCTCTCATTCTGCTTCTCAAATAATTATTAATTAAATTACAAAACATAGAATTGTATCTATGAACTACATTGAATGTTCTCTTTTCATTAATATTACATTCACATAAAATTTATGAGAAATATGTTGTAGTAATAATCATTCATTTCCTGTGACCCTAAGAATCTAGTTTATTATATTAATAAATTCCTTAAAAAAGTACTGAGAAGTATATTTTTGTGTTTGTGTATCAACTTATATTCCCCCATGTTGCTTATATGTGATAGTTTATAATTTTTTATTGCTTACTATGCTTCAGGTAAAAAATTTAGGAGAGTTTCTGAGTTCTGAAATGCAAACCTGAAGAGATTTCTCTAGAGAATGTTAGGTCTTGTTTCTGTCAGGGTTATAGGCATTCCAATGGGCTTGGACAGAGTATTATGTTAATGTTACAGTTTGTGTTTTATGGATCCAACGAGTATTATAAATTCAAACCCCAATCCCAAGGTAAGTATAGGTTCTGGGTTTTGATTAACCCCTGATGATTTTTTTCCCATTCCATTCCTAAAATAAATAGCAAGTTTCCTTGCTGCTTCTTTAAGCCAGTGGTCAGGAAGGATTTTTGCAATTCTCCCCTTAAATGACATTTAAAGATTTGATATAGTGTATAGATTTAACCCTGTCTTAAAGAGAGAGAGAAGTTTAGGCAATGAAGATATTGCCAAATGTTTGTTAATCCTCTTTTCCTTCCTCTTCCTTAGGGCTTCAGAGTTATAATTTTGAAAACACAATTCATTCATTGCCTTTTTCCCAAGACCAATTCTTCTTCCTGTATTTATGATCACATTTATGATATTCATAATCTGCCTTGTTCTGGAATTAACTTTCAAAATCATTAGTTCTTCTTACTCTGTGTCCTTTATACCAACACTGGTAGCGTGCACCATCTATACTACCTTTAAATGTTCATATCCTCTTTTTTCTTTTCTAACCCATCATTATTGCTCCATTTTACATCCTCATTATTTCTTACCTGGATCACTGCAGTAGCATATTAAGTGGTTTCTCTGCACTCATATTTCCCCTCAAACTCTTCTCTAACATTAGTATAGAGGTTTGACCATGTCCTCAAAGTAGATGCACATTCTCAACTTCTTCCCTTACCATTCCACTACAGTTCTTAATTTGTAGCCAAATATATATATTTGATTTCCCCTGGACATTCCATATATCACTGTACTCATTTTTAAAAATTTACTTATTTCTTTGATACACAAAATTTATAGATATTTATGAGATTCCATGTTCAATACATGCATACATTGAGTAATGTTCAAATCTGTGTAATCACATTCTTTGTTTTTCCTCTGCCAGGATTAACCTCCTGTGTCCCATGCGTAGTTTCTACTAATTATTATTTTCTTCAGAGGCAGAGAAACACACACACACACACACAGATAAGACAAAGAGACAGAGCTCCTCTCTGCTTGTTCACTTCCCCAAAGCATGCAAATCTGTAGCCAGGAGCTGGAAACTCAGTCTAGGTCTCCCATGTGTTTGGCAGGGACTCAACTACTTGAGTCATCATCGGCTGGCTCCCCTGGGACACATTAGCAGAAAGTTGGAATTGAGAATGGAGTCGGGACTTGAATCCAGGCCTTCCAATTTAGGATGTGGGAGTCTCAAATGGCTGCTTAATTGCTATACTAAATGGCTACCTTGAGGTTTTACTAATTATTGAAGACCCAGATTCTATGCTATGGCTTCTTTATATTTCCCTTCTCATATGATGGAAACTATTCACTTTCTTCTTTATGTTACCATTTACTTTTTGTTCATCTTTATTTCAGTAGTATCCTACAATAATATAAACCCTTACATTCCTGTTTTGCCCTTCAGGCTGTGTGCTCCTGCAGGGTAGGTGCCATTTTTCATCATCTTTATCATCTCTGTCTGTCTAGCTAGCATGCTGCCTAGAACACAACAGATGCTCAATACATGTTTTTTAATAAATTAATAAAATAGCAAAGCTATATTATTATGCCAAAATAGGAACACGAAGATGTTTTAATATTTTAGGCAATGTGTGTCTTCTCATCTTGTATCTGCTGCAAAGTCTAAGAATTCAGTGGGGGAACCTATTTTTAAATGAAACCTGCTGATATAGAAGCAAAATTAGATTTTTGAACCTTGTTATCCTCTTCCCTAAAATACAACTAGGAATTCTTGCTTTCAGTTGCTGTAGACCTAGAGAAGCAAATGTGAACAGTGAGTTATTTATGCTAACTAATACTTATAGGGACTGAAAAACGCTTTCCTTATTTAATTATTTCAATTATAACACATATTTACAACAGTAAATTTATAACACAGGACACAAATAAAAGATCATGAATAATAACCATATCCCTCTGCATGATAGTCAGTACTTTGAAATATATTTATATATGACATCAGCGGCCAAGAATAAAGTCACAGGGTAATTCTATTCTTAGTATCACTTTAAAAAGGAATAAATTAAAATAATCAATTATTTTGATGCATTAAACTCTAATAGCAGAAAGTCTCCAGTCAAATAGACTTCATGAAGATTTTGTCTCATTGGTGATGAAGGTCAAGAGATGACTCTGATTGGCTTCTACCAAGCATGATTTCTCCTTAGAAGTATTCAGAGGACCACAGGTCTTGGGCAGCATGGGGAGGAGGGGTTAAGGATAGATAAACAAAATCAGGATCTCTTCCAAAAAACAAAGGAGTGGGATGGTATTGACTTGGTCAACTCCAGGTTCAACTCCAGAGAGTACAGATTTTCCTCATTTTTAAGGCGTTGAAGCCTATTTCACTTAAACATCACTAAGTTCTCTGAGGATTGACATTTAGGTATTTTTCTTCCCATATTTCCATTTCATAAATAATACATCCATGAAGATTACTGTGAACATTCATGTTTATATTTATCAGTTTAGGGTTAAATTAAGCAATATATTAAAGCTTCAATAAACCTTGAGGCATTGCCAATAAGAAAATCATCCATTCCCACTACAGCACATGAGAATAATGATTCCTTTGAGTACTTCGGGAATTTTCTAAAAAAAATTTGCCCAGGTATTTTTTAAAAATTAAGGAAATCTATGTTTCTATAGAATCTAACTCAGGCTTGCATGAGTAATAACACAAACTGACTTAGGTTCCCAGTACTTCTTTGATATTATTGATATTCAGTTTGTGTCTTTTAATCCTCCTTATTTTAATAATAGTTACACATGTATCTCTAGGAGTGATTGAGAGCTAACTCACAAGGATAAAACCAACCAACAAAATTATTCATGAATTAACAAATTTTGAAGAAAACGAAAGAATATCTTAGAAGGAATAAATTTTATTATAATGAATCAACATCTTATTTATTTATTCATTCATTGATTTATTTATATAATGAGAAGGAAGAAGCACCTGGCTTCTGGCTTTGGATCAGTGTATCTGGCCATTGCGGCCATTTGGAGAGTGAACCAATGGAAGGAAGACTCCCCCCCTCCACTGTCTGTAACCCTACCTGTCAAATAAATAAATAAAATCTTAAAAAAAAAAAGAAGTGGAGCAGCCGGGACTGGAACCAGTGCCCATATGGAATGCCAGCACTGCAGGCAGTGGCTTTACCTGCTACACCACATTACCAGCTCCTCTTAATTTTCTTTTAATATTTGTGATATATACTTTCAATTTACTTTTATAATCACAAACTTAATCCTCCACTAAATAAATAATTCAACAAGTAGTATTATGTAGAAAGACTCCTGTTCCACATGAGTGTAGGCAGGGGCTATAAAAAATAATAAAATCTCAAGTTGTCAATTTGAGTTGTACACATTACTTTTTTGTATCAAAGAAAACGTATGATACTTGCATTTTTGGTATGGCTTCATCTCAGTAAACATAACAGCCTCCCATTACATCTACTTTATTGCAAAAGACAGGATTTCATTCTTTTTTATGGCTGAGTATTATTCCATCATGTGTATCAACTGTCATCAGTTGATAGACATCTGGGTTGATTTCATATCTTAGCTGCTGTGAATTGATGTGCTATAAACATGGGAATACAGATAACTTTGGAATATGCTGATCTCACTTCATTTGGGTAAATTCCCAGGAGTGGAATGACTGTGTCGTATGGTAGGTCAATTTTCAGATTTTTCAGGGATCTCAATATTGTCTTCCATAATGGTTTTACTAATTTACATTCTCACCAACAATGATTTAAGGTATGATTATCTCCATATCGTCACCAACGTTTGTTAATTTTTTGATTTTTGGGTGGTAGCCATTCTAACTGGGGTGAGGTGAAACCTCATTGTGGTTTTTATTTGCATTTCCCTAATCTCTAGTGATCCTGAGCATCTTTTCATGTGTCTATTGGTCATTTGTATTTCATGCTTTGAAAAATGCCTGATCATATCCTTAATTGTTAATTGAATTGTTTGCGCTGTTGCTGAATTTCTTGAGCTCCTTATATATTCTGGATATTCATCCATTATTAGATGTTTAGTTTAGAAATATTATCTTCCAATCTGTTGGTTGCCTCTTCACTTGCTTGAATGTTTCCATTGCTGTACAGAAGTTTCTTCACTTGATGTAGTTCTTTTTGCCTATTTTTTCTTCTATTGCATGTCTTCTGGGATCTTATCCAAGAGATCTTTGCCTATCCCAGTATCTTGCAGGATTTCCCTTATTTTTTCCTCGAGTAATTTGATTGCTTCAGGTCTTAGGTTTAAATGCTTGATCCATTGTATTTTAACTTCTCTATCGCTGTAAGTTAAGGGTCTTGTTTCATACTTTTGCATGTGGAGATCTGATTTTCCCAACACCATTTGTTGAAGAGATTGTCCTTTCTCCAGGGTATGATTTCAGCTTGTTTGTCAATGATGGGTTGTAGGTATGTGGATTAATTTCTGGCATTTCTAATTTGTTGCATTGGTCCACATCTCTACTTTTATACCAATACCAGGCTGTTTTGATTATAACTACTCTGTAATATGCCTTGAAATCTGGTATTGTGATGTCTCCAGCTTGTTCTTATTGTTTAAGATTGCTCTAGTTATTTGGGTTGTCTTATTTTTCCTTTTGAGATTTAGGTTTGTTTGTTTTCTTTTCCTAAATGTGAGAAGAATATTCTTGTTATTTGGATTGGGATCACATTAAATATGTAACTTGCTTTGGGTAGTATGGATATTTTGGTGATATTAATTCTTCTAATTCATAAACATGAAATTTTCTTCCATTTTTTTGTGTCTTCTATTTTATTCCTTAATGTTTTGTAATTTTCATTATAGAGATCTTTCACTTTTTTGGTTAAGTTTACCCCAAGGTATTTAAAATTTTTCATAGCAATTTTTATCTTACAAGTTCTTTCTCAGCATAGCATTGTTTTTGTATATAAATGCTGTTGATTTTTGAGTGTTGATTTTATGTCTTGCAACTTTGCAAAACTCTCTTGTGAGTTCTAATAATCTCTTAGTGGAGTCTTTTGGTTCCCCTGTGTATAGGATAATGTCATCTGTAAAAAGGGATAATTTGACTTCTTCTTTTCTAATTTTTATACTTTTGATTTCTTTTTCTTGCCTAATGGCTCTGGCTAAATCTTCCAAAACTATAGGGAATCCTAATGATGATAGTGAACATCCTTGTAAGGTTCTGGCTATTATGGGAATGCTTCTAGTTTTTCCCCAGTCAATGCGGTTTTGTCATATATTGCCTTAACTGTGTTGAGCTATACAGGTATATTCCTTCTATTTCCAATATGTGTAAGATTATTTTTTCTAATCATGAGAGGATGTTGCATTTTATCAAATACTTTCTCTGCATGTACTTAGGTAATCATGTGCTTTTTATTCTTTTTGCTAATATGATGTATCAGATTTATTGATCTGAAAATGCAAAATCTTCCCTGTATCCCAGGGGTAAACCCATTGGTCCAGGTAGATGATCTTTTTTTTTTTTTTTTTTTTTGACAGGCAGAGTGGACAGTGAGAGAGAGAGAGACCGAGAGAAAGGTCTTCCTTTTGCCATTGGTTCACCCTCCAATGGCCACCGCGGCCGGTGCACTGCGGCCGGCACACTGCGCTGATCCGAAGCCAGGAGCCAGGTGCTTCTCCTGGTCTCCCATGGGGTGCAGGGCCCAAGCACTTGGGCCATCCTCCACTGCACTCCCTGGCCACAGCAGAGAGCTGGCCTGGAAGAGGGGCAACCGGGACAGAATCCAGCGCCCCAACTGGGACTAGAACCCAGTGTGCTGGTGCCACAAGGCGGAGGATTAGCCTCTTGAGCCGCGGCACCGGCCATAGGTGGATGATCTTTTTAATGTGTTGCTTGATTTAATTAGCCACTGTTTTGTTAAGGAATTTTGCATCTATGTTTATCAGTGATATTAGTGTTTATTTCTCTTCCTTTCTTGTATCTTTTTCTGGTTTTAGAATTAAGGGGATGCTTGTCTCATTGAAGAAAATTGGGAGTATTCCCCCTTTCAGTTGTTTTGCATAGTTTAAGAATTGGGATTAGTTCTTTAAAAATTTGGTAGAATTCAGCAGTGAAGCCATCTAATCCAGGGCTTTTTTTTTTTTTTTAATTTGGAAGGTCTTTATTGCTGATTGAATCTCTGTCTTTGCTATTGGTCTACTTAGTGTTTCTGTGTCTTTCTGTTTCCATTTTGGTAAATCTATCCATTTCTTTAGAAAACCCTGTGGTTTTTCTAAAAGTGCCATTTTAGAGTTCACCATTAATAACCAGTTTGTTGGCATATAGTTGTTTGTAGCAAATACAGATGGTTCTCACTTATTTCTGTGGTGGACATTCCAACATTTCCTTTATCATCTCTAATTTTATTAATTTGGATATTCTCTCATTTTTGATTAATTGGGCGAGTGGTTTATCAGTTTTATTTTTCAAAAAATCAACTCTTCATTTCACTGGTCTTTTATATTTCATTTTGTTTTCAATGTTGTTTATTTTCTAATTTTTATTATTTCTTTTTTTCTACTAATTTTGTGTTTGGTTTGTTCTTATTTTTCTAAGTCCTTGAGATGCATTATTAGATCATTTATTTGATGTCTTTCCAATTTCTTTTTTTTAAAAAAGCTTTATTTATTTATTTGAAAGGCAGAGTTAAAGAGAGGCAGAGGCAGAGAGAGAGAGAGAGAGAGAGAGACAGAGAGAGAGGTCTTCCATCCACTGGCACACTCCCCAAATGACCGTGATGGCCAAAACTATTGATCCAAAGCCAGGAGCCAGGAGCCTCTTCTTGGTCTCCCATGTGGGTACAGTGGCCCAAGGACTTCATTCATACTCCATTGCCTTCCCAGGCCACAGCAGAGAGCTGGATTGGAAGTAGAGCAGCTGGAACTTGAACTGGAGCCCATATGGGGTGCTGGCACTGCAGACAGCGGCTTTACCTGCTATGCCACACTGCTGACCCCTCAATTTCTTTTTTTTTTTTTTTGACAGGCAAAGTTAGAGAGAGACAGAGAGAAAGGTCTTCCTTCTGTTGGTTCACCCCCAAAATGGCTGCTACAGCCGGCACACTGTGGTGATCCGAAGCCAGGAGCTAGGTGCTTCCTCCTGGTCTCCCATGCAGGTGCAGGGCACAAGCACTTGGGCCATCCTTCACTGCCTTCCTGGGCCACAGCAGAGAGCTGGACTGGAAGAGGAGCAACCAGGACAGAATCTGGCACCCCAACCGGGATTAGAACCCAGGATGCTGGCACTGCAGGCGGAAGATTAGCCTAGTGAGCCATGGCGCTGGCCCTCAATTTCTTAATATAAGCCCTGATACAATCTTTCCTCTTAATATGTTGCATCTCATAAGGTTTTTTTTTTTTAAGATTTTATTTATTTATTTGAGAGGTAGAGTTACAGACAGTGAGAGGGAGAGACAGAGAGAAAGGTCTTCCCTCCGTTGGTTCACTCTCCAAATGGCCACAACAGCCAGAGCTGTGCTGATCCGAAACCAGGAGCTTCCTCCCAGTCTTCCCATGTGGGTGCAGGGGCCCAAGCTCTTGGGGCATCTTCCACTGCCTTTTCATGCCAGAGAGCTGGACTGGAAGAGGAGCAACCAGGACTAGAACCGGCACCCATATGGGATGCCAGTGCTGCAGGCAGAGAATTAACCTACTGTGCCATGGTGCCAGCCACATCCCATACGTTTTGATATGTTGTGTTGTTATTTTCATTCATTTCTAGGAATTTTTTTATTTCCCTTTTGATTTAAGAGGCACTATTCGTTATAGAGTATGTTATTCATTCTCCCTATGTTTACATATTTTCTGTAGTTTCTTATTTTAAGTTTCAGCTTCATAACACTGTGGTCAGAAAAGATACATTTCAATTTGTTTTAATTTTTTGAAACTTTTTTTTTTATGGCCTGACATATGGTCGATCCTAGAGAATGTTCCATACACTGATGAAAAAAGTTTGTACCCTGCAGCTGTGGGATGAAATGTTCTTTAGATATCAATTAAATCTATTTGGTCAATAGTGTATATGAGCTCTATTGTTTCTTTGTTGATTTTTTGTCTGTTTGAACTGTTTATTGATGAAAATTGGGTATTGATGACAACATTGTTATTTACTTGATCCTATGTCTCATTTTAGATCCTTTAATGTTGTTTTAAATAGCCAGGTGCCCTAGCATAGCATGTATATACATTTACTACAGTGAAATTTTTCTGTTGAATTGATCCCTTAATCATTATATAACACCCTTCTGTGTCTTTTAACAGCTTTTTGTCTTCAAGTATATTTTGTGTAATACTAGGATGGCTATTCCTGCTTATTTTTGATTTCTGTTTGCATGGAATAACTTCTTTTTTCACTTCTTTTTTAAGCATTCTCTTTTTTAAAAAAAAAAAAACTTAATTAACTTTAACAAAGAACCCAAGAATTATATATCTTTTGCAAGCACTTAGGCATGACTATAACTTATGAGACATAAGAATATCCTCCACTACACACACCACACACTAAAATGAATTAAATCTTTGAGAACATGTTTTAGTATTAACTCTTATAATAAAATTATTTGAGGATAGAGGTCCTGCATGGAAAGTTAGTGCACAGTGGCTCCTGTTATTAATTTATCAATTAACACTCAGTTACCACCCAAGGCTCTTGACATGAGCTGCCTAGGCTATGAGGAGCCTTTTGAATCCACAAACTCCTTCAGTATGTAGATAAGGCCATAAGCAAAGTAGAATTTCTCTCCTCCCTTCAGAGAAAAGTACATCCTTGTTTGCTGACCACTTCTTTCCACTGGAGTCTCACTCACAGAAGTCCTTCATGTAGGACACTTTTTGTCATAGTGTCTTGGGTTTCTATGCCTGAAATGCTCTCATGGGCTTTTCAACCAGACCAGAATGCCTTAAGAGCTGATTCTGAGGTTAGAGTACTACTTAATGTGATTGTCATTCTATGAATCTACTGAATGGACTGCTTCCCATGTTAGAACATTCTCTCCTTTTTAATTCTGTTATTACTAGCAAACACTTAATCCTATTTGGATGATCACTTTAACACTTAATCCTATGTATGATTACTTTACTACTTAATCCTATCCATATGATCACTTTAACACTTAAAATGCTATTTTTACCACCTGACTTAAGGGGACTTGGGATCCTATGCCAAGTTTCTAAACTATACCCTTAGAATTAAGTCCATAGGAATGTATGAGGAACTATACAGCTTTACAGTTACAAACTTCATACACATCATAATTATAACTTTAGGTATGTGGTGTTTCTTCCCAACATGCCTGCCTTCCCAACCATACTCCCACCCCTCTTCCTCCTCTCTCTCTTATTCCCACTTTCAGACTGTGTGTATATTTGTTGGTGAGGTGTGTTTCTTGTAGGCAGTATGTAGACAGATCTTGTTTTTTAACCCACTTGCCCAGTCTGTATCTTTTAATTGGGGATTTTAAGCCATTTACATTCAAGGTTATTATTGATAGAAATGACTTGGTCCTACCATTTTTCTGTAAGTATTCCTAATGTTTTTTTTTGGACTCCATTGTACTTTTACTAGTAGGTTTTCTGCCTTCACATTCTTTCATCATGCTGATTATCTTTTTCTGTTTCTTTTGAAGTTCTGTTTTTGTTACTTTGGGGAGTTGTATTTTTTCTCTTGTTCATTTCTACATTTATTTCTACACTTGCTTTTATGTATCTGTGGAAACATTTGTTGATATCTCTTCTGAAGGCTTTGTTCTTTGAGATATACCTCTATGGCTTAGTGGAATGCCTAATTTTTCAGGAGCTTCCCAAGATGTGTACTGGGTGGGGTGGGGCCACAGAACTCTGACCAGAGTCATGGTGTGCAGGGGATCCACTCCCTGCCCTGCAAACCTCTCCACCCGTGTTGAGAACTGCCCCATTCCTAAAGCCTGACAGAGGTTGGTTGGGTGAAGAAAAGGGAGCAGCATGCCCTCCCTTCATAGAAGTAAGTGAGCACCCTTCCCCACCTGCCAACACTCCAGTTCAGACCCAATGTCAGTGGTTCTGAGAATTTATTCCTCAGACAAAATTGACCAGTAATGTGTGGGCCACAATAGCTGTCACTCCCCTTATTCTGGGAAGATGGTACTTCTCTGCTGGCTGTTTTGTACCTTGGTGGGGAGAGGGGAAGAAATCAGTGTGCCCTCCCTTCATGGGGTTATATAAGCACTTTATCCCCTGCCAGCTCCAAAGGCTAGACTCAGAATCAGTGGGACTGTGAGGTTATGATCACCAGTGGCTTGGGGGCTGCTGTAGGTTCTTCTTACCTCAGACTGAGATGATGGTGTCCCTGCTGACTGTGGGAGTCACTGGTGGTGTCTGCTGCATGTTTGCACAGACCTTGCTGTTCCACGGAGTCTCTCTTATTTCTGTAGACCTCCCTGTGAAAAACTTCTCTCCAACTGTACCCTGTGAACGTGGTTCCTCTCCTTTTCTGGTTTCTCACCCTGGCCAACATCAGCTTGTGTTTAACCTATTCAACCATCTTGGAACAATCAACCGAGTTTGTTTTTTTGTTTGTTTGTTTTGTATTTTTTTTTTTTTAACTTTCAAAACACCCTTCCACTATAAGAAATAGTTTGGCCTAAACCAGAATGCATTTTGATTTGTTGCCAGTGTGTGTGTGTGTGTGTGTTTAATGTGAGACTTTCCCTTCGGGTCATAGGTCTGTTTTTTGATGATTTCATCGTTTCATAGACGTTGCAGATTCCTAGACCAAGTGGAGTTCATGTGAGACCAGGGCTTTTTCATGCTTTGCAAAAGTTGAGACATTTCATTTTGATCCTCTATAGGGTTTCCTCTCTTTCAGGAGTGGTTGGCTATGGTTCTGGGTATTCTATCCCTGTCTACTCAATTTTCTAGCTTTACATAAACTTTAGAGTGTTTGTCAGCTTTCCTGCCAAGTGTATGATATCATTAACTATAATACTTCTACCCATTTGCAAGTGTTCCATTTTAGTTTCCGTATGTAAACCTCATTGTAATCCATAGGATAAAAGAATTTTCTTGGAAATCACAACCTTAACAGGAATGTGTTAAAATCATATACAATGTTTCTTTGCTTAGGTGGCTGCCACATCCATTACTTCATCTGCGGAAAAAACACAAACAGCATCTGTAACTTCAAAAATGTCTTTGTAAAAAATTTACAGTCTTTCTGCCTTTCCTTTCTTTTTCCTTTCTTTCTTGTCCCAACTCTCAATCAGACCTCAGGAATTCATTTAGCTTCTGCCCTGCTAAGGCCAATTGGCTGATACACTGGGAGGCCCAAAAAAGCTGCAGGTAAATTAATAGCAGAGTTGGAGACTGCAAACCATGCCTGGCTGCTCTTGAAATCCTTCTGAAGCCTGAATTATTTGTATTAAGATAGGCCAGCACTCAGGCCC
The DNA here is from genome assembly GCF_033115175.1 of Lepus europaeus. Classification (NCBI taxonomy): domain Eukaryota; kingdom Metazoa; phylum Chordata; class Mammalia; order Lagomorpha; family Leporidae; genus Lepus; species Lepus europaeus. The sequence continues at coordinate 88,261,418 of NC_084838.1, read as the reverse complement.
CTATGAGTCAATTCTTTGTAACAGTTGCCAATATTTTTATACCTGAGAGAGCGGCTTCATTCTTTATTATTGCTCAGGAATCAATACTCCCATTGCCCTCACAAAATGCTATACAAGCATTATTGGCATTTCACTTGGCAGTGAAGGGTATCAACATCAATCTCGCCAACTGCACACTTCGCTAACCCTGCTCCACTTCTCCTGCATCTATTTGTATTCCATCCGGGCTGTCCGTGGCTGCTCGATTTGAATGGGAATCTTTCGTACTGCCCTGACACGTTCTGCGATAAGGAAATGGAAAAGCATCATTTAGTCACTCACAGAAATAATCACTCTCTCCTCTCCCCTGCCCATTTTGTGCTTAGATATTTTGCAGCTTTTAATAAAATATCATTTCCCACAACCCTGTATTTTCTAAATGTGCCTTTCAGAGTTCACCATTAATAACCAAGTGGCAGTGTCTAATTCCATTCATTGGAAGTGGCTGTGAACTTTAAAGACAGTTCTTGGGTTTGAGAATGTTTCTTAAAGCAACAAATCTTTAAAAAAAGAAAGAAAAACATGTGCAGGTATAATATGTACAGGGGACATGATGAATAATGAGGCTGTGTTTGTTCTAAATCTAAATATGTATGCTGCCCTGGTTGTTTAGTAAACTCAGTCAAAAAAAATTCACCCACATGTAAATTTCACTTCCACTGTGGAGTTTTTGGCAATGTCCAAATGGAAGCCACTATAAGGGATTCAGTCTTATGTCAATGTCATACTGGGCATCAGCAATATGTATCAGATGTCTGATCAAAGAATATTTCTAAAATGTGTAAAGAAATCTTGAAACTCAATAATAAAAAAGAAAAATAATCTCAATAAAAATAAACAGGGGTCACAGTAAGACACCACTCCACACATTAAAATGGCTATTCTAAAAAAAATAAAGAAAAAGAAAGATACAAGTGTTGGAGAAGATGGGAAGAAGTTGGATTCACTGTGCATTACTAGTTGGTATAAAATAGAGCAGCCATTGTGGAAATCAGTTGAACAATTACTCAAAAATTTAAACAGAAGTAGTGTATAATTCATCGACTCCACTCCTAGATATATAACCAAGATAATTGAAAGTAGTGAGTCAAATGCTTGTATGCCAATGTTCACTCATGATAACCAAAAGGTGGGAACAATCCAAGGGTCTACCAACAAAGAATGGATAAACAAAATGTGAAATATACATGGAATGGAATATTGTTCAGCCATAAAAAGAAATTAAATTCTGATACATAGCTGAACCCTGAAAGCATCATGCTAAGTGAAATAAGTCAAACACAAAAGGCTAAATATTGTGTGATTCAATTCATGTGACAAATCTAGAATAGGCAAATTTGCAGAAATTGAGAGTAAAAATATAGTTTATTAGGGGTTTTGGGTAGGTAGAAACAGAGCATTAGTGTTTTATGTGTACAGAGTTTCTATTTGAGATGAAGACAAGATTCTAGAAATAGATTGTACTGGTGATTAAACACATTGTGAATGTACTTAACCCACTGAATTGTATAATTAAAAATTGTTGAAACATTAAATTTTGTTTTATGAATATTTTACCACAACAAATAGCTGGGAAATGTATCTGAATTGACATTTTTAAAAGAAGATGTACAAGAAGTGGCAAAAAATACATGGAAATATGCTCCATGTCATTGGTCACTAGGGAAATGCAAATCAAAACCACAAGCAGATACCACTTGAAACCCATAAGGATGACTGTTTTCAGGAGAGCATAATTACCTGCAGTGACAAGGATTTTCAGAAACTGGAACCTTTGTAACACTGTAGCTGGGAATAAAAAATGGTGCATTTATCTTAGAGGCAGTCCATCAAATATTCAACACAGATACTACATAACTCAGCTTTTCTACTACTACATATATATTTGACACAAAGCAATCTATATCCCCCTTGTAATTTGTACATGGAGATTCAAGGGTCATTTTACCTCTGAATCCAAAAGTTGTAGCAAGTCCCATGAAGTTTAAGGTTCTAAGAGAGACCAATATTCAGGTGTATAGGCTGAAATCAGGACTTAATCAAAACAGTATTATAAAATGAGTGGCATTTGTCTCTCTGAGTTCCTCTTTCTCTCTTAGTAGTATGTCTGTAAAAGTATTTATTTATAAATATCAAATAAATTGCATCAGTGGCTGCCTTTAATGACCAATGACATATGATCTAGCAATTTCACTCTCTACCTTTTTCATTTCAAGATCTAACCAATGATGCCCTAGGGATTTGGAGTCAGAAGAGAGATTCTTGTCCTAGTTCTATCACTTGTTGGTGGAGTGACTTTGGACAAGTTAGATGATGGCTGTGAATCATGGTTTCTTTCTATGTCAAATGGTGATGATAATGATGACGATGATAATAATGATTGTGCTGCTGCTATTGGTGATGGTGGTGATGATATTGATAATAATGATGAAGATTGCGATGCTACTGCTTCTGATGCTTATGGTGACCGTGATGGTGATTTTGCCATTGCTGCTGATGCTGATGGGGTTGATGATACTTCACAGGATTGTTGTCAAGAATAAGATGCGGCCAGCGCCATGGCTCAATAGGCTAATCCTTCGCCTGCAGCGCCGGCACACCGGGTTCTAGTCCCGGTTGGGGCACCGGATTCTGTCCCGGTTGCCCCTCTTCCAGGCCAGCTCTCTGCTGTGGCCCAGGAGTGCAGTAGAGGATGGCCCAAGTCCTTGGGCCCTGCACCTGCATGGGAGCCCAGGAGAAGCACCTGGCTCCCGGCTTCGGATCAGCGCGGTGCGCAGGCTGCAGTGCACTGGCCGCGGCAGCCATTGAAGGGTGAACCAACGGTAAAAGGAAGACCTTTCTCTGTGTCTCTGTCACTGTCCACTCTGCCTGTCAAAAAAAAAAAAAAAAAAAAAAAGATGCAGAGGCTGGTATTGTGGCATAGCAGATAAAGCCACTGTCTGTGATGCCAGCCCCCATATGGGTGCCTTTTCATGTACCAGATGCTCCACTTATGATCCAGCTTCCTGCCAATGCACCTGAGAAAGTAGCAGAAGATGGCTCAAGTGTTTGGGCCCTGACACCCATGTCAGAGACTCAGATGAAGTTCTTGGCTCCTGACTTTAACATGGCCTAGGCTCAACTCTTGCAGGCATTTCTGTGTGTGGGTGGAAGATCTCTTTCTTTCTGTCTCTCACTCTGTCTCTCTCTCTCTCTCTCACTGTAACTGTGTCTTCAAATAAATAAAATGAATCCTAAAAAGAACCTAAGATGCAGTATAATAAAATGGAAGATTTTTGAGAATATATGAGACTACAAGGTACCATAGTTGTTTATTGTATTTTAAATTCAGTGATCACAATATTTATGTGCTTTGTGTCAAAGAAATATATTAAATAGCCTAATTTTTGCCTCAAAGTTCAGACAGATATTTGAAAACTGAATATCATGTTTGTAGTCATGTAAATGTATGAGCTTAGATTATGAAATCTTGTCAATAATATTCAATTTCAGAATTTCATTAGTTTCAGTGAAGATAAAATGACTAAGTTATTAATTCTTTCCAAGGACAACAAAAGTTGATTTTGTATTACCTGCAACAACTTTCTGGAGTTTATTTTTTGAGCTAATCCGTTCATCAAGTTTAATGAAAATGACCTTGAAAAGATAATTATTCACTTGGTTTGTCTTTGGCATATCAAAAGGCAAGATTTTTCTGAATTATTTTTATATTAGATCTCAAACTATAATTGTGAAATTAAAATTTTCAGCTCATTTAGCTTGTCACTTTTTGCTTTATTTTTAAAAATTTTTATTAATATAAAGTGAACATATTTGATTTATTTTATACATACAATTCTAAGAAGATAATCAGGCATCCCTCCCTACCTCCCTAAATCTATTATCCATCTCTCTTTCTCTTTCTTTCTCTGTCTCTCTTTCTCCTTCCTTCCTTCCTTCCTCCCTTGCTTTCTTCCCTCCTTCCTCCCTTCCTCCCTTCCTTTTCTCTCTCTTTCTCTCTCTTTCTTCCTTTCTTCTAATTTTTGCAAAAACATACTTGCAATTTACTTTATAATCACAGGCTTCATGCACCACCAACCATAATGTTTAACAAGTAAAAAGTGGAAAGACCACTGTTTCACAGTAATTTAGATGAGGGCTATAAACATTAATCAAATCTTATATATTGCAAATGTTGCCTTCACTAAATCTTTACTAATATTTTCAAAAAAGTAATTAAATATGTATGTTTTGTTACATATTAAATACATTACTCTAAACATGTTAGTTATTTAGCATTCATTGTCTCCTCTGTTTAATGTTTATAAAATAGACCTACTCCTATTTCATATGCTATAGAGGTCAATTAAAATAATCTTTGTGAAAACACTATCAAGTTCTATGTAAATAGAAACTGCTATAATTTTTAATCTAAGATATTATTATCATAAGATATACCATTAATTAAATTCCACTAAGAATAAAAATGCTGCCAATTAAACTCTAATACAATGCATCAGAAGTGCTATTTGATGCCTGAATGGGTCACATCTGCCTTTTTAAATTTTGAACATTCTTTCATTTCTCTCAAGAACTATAAAAGTACTTCTTGCTTTCAACTGTGTTGCTTAACAGAGGATAGGCAAGTGTTTAAAAATTTTTTTTGCATTTAATCCAAACAGAAAAAGAAACAGAACAGAACAAAATGAACTGTATTTCCTTAGATCTAGTAAAGCATTTGATTGTTTGCCTAGCAAGGAAAAAAAAAACAAGTGGTCATTCTTCTCATGAAAAATTCCCCTAATCTTAAAGATACCCATTTTTGTTGTCCGTGGCTTTTTTATATGCAATATTTTCATTTCATTGCTAAATATAAAAATTTAAAAAATATTTGAGAGAGAGAGAAACAGATAAGACTCCCATCTACTGATTCACTCCCTAAATGCCTATCCTGTCTGGGTCAAATGAAGGAGCATGGGATGCAATTCAGATCTGACACTCCTGTAGTAGAGAATCACCTATATGAGCCATCAACTGTGCAAACTCAGGGTTTTCATTGGCAGGAAGTTGGAGTTTGGAGTCAGAGTTGGGGCTTGAGCTCAAGAACTCTTATGTGGAATGTGGGCATCTTAATCACTAGGCTCACCTGTTTTAGGATATTTAAATTAAACTCAACATGTGACCTACTAGTAATGACCATAACTCAACTCAAGGAACAAAAATGTGAACAGCTCTGTCTGAGTTTGTCCAAGCAGTCAAGGAAAATTCCTTATGACTGCTGTTTGACATTCAGTGTTTGTAGGACAAATGCTGATTCTAGGGATATTAAAATTTAGAGAAAAAGGTGTTCCAGAATTTATTCAATATTGCATTCATGTTATTAGCCATGTAATATTCTTATTCTCAATGCATACTGAAGACCACACATTTGCTTGATGTATCTTGTTAGTAATAGGAGTGTGAGACTTGAAGCTCACTAAGCTTCTTGGAAAAGCAGACAGATGTCTCTTCCCTATTTGCAGACAGCATAGTGCCAGCTTTGAGTTCTTCTTTACACAAAACTCCTGTCACTGTACTTTATCACTTTCTTCAGGCTTTAAAATGGCTTGGTTTTGAGACTTTTTCTTTGATCATTTGCCTTTGCACCAGGCCCCATTATTCAGAGCTCTTTAACATGTCTTATTTCAATCTAAACACTACCACAGTTGTGCTTATTAAAATGGCCAAATGGCCTATAAATTAAGAAAAGTAATGATTTTCTTGGTAAATAAAATTTTGAATACATAATTTCCACATATACTTACAGTATAGTTTTATTTTTAAATGATAATTTTACATTATTTGTATATTATTATCTTAAATTAAGCATATTTTTCTTAATATTTTTGTTCCTTTTTCTCTTTTTTTAGCATTTCTGTTGTGTTTTCATTCAAATTTCTTTTGGAATGTTGAACACTGGTTCTTGGGATCTGCTTGTGGTATTAGTGTCCTAGGGCTTCTGTCACCAAATGTCACAAACAACAGGAACTTATTCATTTATAGTTTTGGAGAGTAGGAACCCAAAATTAAGGTGTTGACAGGTCCATGAAGCCTGTAGGAGAGAATTCTTCCTTGTTTCTTCCCAGTTTCTAGTGGTTGCTGGTAATCCTCGACATTCCCTGATTTGCAGCCATAGCACTTCAGCCGCTGCCTCTGTTGTCTCATGGTGCTCTCCCTGTGACTCTGCCTTTGCATGGTATTTTCCTTTTCTTATCAGAACAACTAACACCTTGCACCATGACCCACCATAATAGCCTCATGTCAACAGGATAACATTTATAAAAATCCTATTTCCAAAGAAAGCAATGCTCATAGATTCTGGTGGATAAAACTTTAGTATATTATTTATTTCAGGGAGATAACCAACCCATAATATCTGTAAACATTATTATTGGGTTGATATCAAGTTATTAGTCACTGCTCTTTGATATACCAATTCCACCAGCTATTAAACTGATCATCTTTCTAACCATTTAACCCATATTTCTTTATTCTATATTAAAGGATATAGGAAGACAACTACTTTATTGTCAGTTGATTTACTGAGGTCCACATAAGTTTTGTGTCCTGGTTTTCAGATTAGATAAGTTTTGTACTCCTTCTAGTGCAAAACATGACTGGAATGTTTAAACAATTTACAGTGGCTGCCCTTTTCCGGGTACTCATGGTCTATTCCTTCAGTAACTCATCCTCGCTTCCAATAGTTTGTGTGCCAAACCAAAAATGTCCCACTTAGGAAGTGGGACTGACCCTGGCTTTTCTCCAGTTTTCTGGCTCCTTTGCCCTTCTCTAAGATTTATCATAAAATAAGAATGATGTTGAATGGTTTCATTTATAAGTTCTCTTAGAGGCTTAGGTTGCAATTCGTCTAAGCCAACTGACCTGAATTCATAGAAAATAACTTTGCTACTTTGGATTTTGTATTTCCTTGTGAATGCTTGTTTTATACTTAGCAGAGGAATCCAAAGCAAACACAAGGATTCAAAAATCTATTTTCTTTCTGTCAAACATCAGTTTAGCTCCTTGTGTTCCATGTCATGGTCCTAGCCATCATTTGTTCACCTTTTTTTTAAGCACAATTCACATTTTATATAGATTCAAATAAACTATACAAAATCAATTTTCTTCACCAAAAATAACAGCAATATTTTCTGTATTATTTCTAGTTAAACCACAAAACACTTCTTTTTGTAATTTTTCTGGTTTTGGTTATAAATCAAGTCCAGGCTGTAGTGTGATAGAAAAAGAAGAAAACAGATAAGTCGATTTTCCATATCCATGGCCTCTGAGACTCTCTCAACCATTGAATACAAATGTTAAACATAAACATGCTAAAAAGGTATAGGCTCAACAAAGGAATGTAAACAGCAATTTCCAGATGTGGAATGACAATTGCAGGTTCTGTCACTGTTAACTTAAATCATTTAAGGCTCATTTGGTCAAGACAAAACTTACACTAAAACCCTTGTATAGTGATACCACTAACTTCTCTCTGGTAATTGTCCATTTCAGATTTTTAACTCCTGTTAGTCAAAACTCTTATTAGTCAAAGTTCAATCATGGGTTTCATTGCAAATTTCTTAAAATCTATTCCTTTTTTCCACACCTCCTCAAAATTTATTTATTCAAAACATTGTTAATTCAAACCCGAAAGTTGGATCCACAGTAACAATAAGCGTTATATCTAAAATGACTTAACTGGGGACAGTGCTTAGTAGGTTAAACCTCTGCCTGCAGTGCCAGCATCCCACATGGGTGCCTGTTTGAGTCCTGGTTGCTCCACTTACAATCCAACTCCCTGGTATGGCCTGGAAAAGCAATGGAAGATGGCCCAAGTGCTTGGACACCTGTATGCATGTGGGAGACCCAGAAGAAGCTCCTGGCTTCTTCAGATTGGTCCAGTTCTGGCCATTATTGCCATATGGGGAAGGAACCAGCAGATGGAAGACCTTTGTCTCTCCCTCTCTATCTGTAACTCTACTTCTCAAAAATATAAACAAATATTTTTTAAAAAATAAAATAACTTAAGTAATTCCAGAATGCTACTACCAGAGCCACATAAAGGGAATGTCAATTGCAATGCTATTTTTGGAAGAAAAGTACTTATAATGCTATTTTTTGCTATTTTGAGAGGTTGTCCAAGCATGAGTGTTTAACAGCAGCCATTTAGGGAGATTATCAAAGGCTCACATAGTCAATGGGAGGCCTATAGGTAGAGATATTCATTGATTAAGTGGCCTATGGGTATCAAATAAAAGAGAAAGTCTATTTTTAAAGTCTCTGAAGTATTTTCAATGGGTTCTGAATTGTCTGTCAGAAGCTCTGACTTAGTTGTGTAGTTTAATGCATATATCCACCAATAAATACAGATTATGATTTACATCACAATTTATATTAGCCAAAGCCAAGTTACTTGACCTTTAATCTGTTAAAACGTTCCTCAGGTATGCTTTGAGACACTTGAGTCCATTTTCATAGCACTCATTCTCAACCTTCACTTCAGGAAGAACACACAGCACCTCCGTAAGACATACACATTAGGAAAAGCTTGATGTCAGGCAGATAGAGGCCTTCATAAAGGATGCATGGAAGCTCTATACCTTTGCCTCCTTGTTTCCATTTTGTTTGCCAACAATGAAGCTAATCTGACAGAGCTTCAGGATTGGATAAGAGACTTCCATACATGATAGCATGATGCTCCTCTGATGTATTGAATTTGAGCTGTCCCATGACCAAGGGTACCAGAGGAAAGCATTTGCGAGCCATGAGGTGCTGCTCTGAAAATACATCTTTAAATTCCTGAATAATGTGCTCCACTGTTGGACTACTTAAGGTTTCTTTATAGGAACTCTCAGAAGTTAGCTGAGACTCCAGAGTTGCCTTGATGAACCCTGTATAATTTTCCAGGGAGTTTCATTTGAATATCAAGCTTGGTTGCCAAGTTTGTGGCTTCCTCAAGCCAAAACTCATGATACATTTCAATATTTTCCATCACTTCATTCAGCAAATGTAGGATTGTGGTCAAGCTACTGGTTGACCCAGGAGATTTTTCCCAGAGGCTCTTGTAAAAGATAAGACAATTTTAAGAACAACAATGGTAACAATGAAATCAAAATTTGTGACTGCACTACAGAGTACAAATGCAGGACCACTATGCAGGTATTTGATCTAATATTTGTATCACTATTTATACCATCTAAACATAAAACAAGTGCTTGAAGAAGGTCCATGAGAATTTCAAAAGAATCATGATTGAGAATGTCAAATTTCCTTCTGTTCTTTGCCTCTTTTTCACTGTTCTGAAAAGAATGGAAATCACATTGTCAAGTTCAAGAAGCAGTTGTGTTGATGGATGGAAAAAAGAACAAACTTCCTCAATTGTTTCCAATGCAACAGATACCACCACAACAGGCACTGATTTTTTCTAACCACATTTTTAAGGTACAGGAAGAGCATAGCATGTAGACAGCTTGGGGATATTCCTCTAAAAGCATAGAAGCATTAATTTTTATTTTGGGAAGAAAATCCACCAGACACATTGTAAGTCTGGCCACAGCAATATTCCATATTTAGTCCTCACTTCTCAGTTATCATAGTGTGAAATTTCCCAGCCAATCTGCCTCCTTCTCTCCTTCCCCCCTCCTTTCCCCCTCCTCCCTCCCTCCCTCCCTCCCTTCTTTCCTTCCTTCCTCCTTCCCTCCCTCCCTCCCTCCTCCTTCCTTCCTCCCTCCCTCCCTCCCTCCCTCCTCCTTCCTTCCTTCCTTCCTTCCTTCCTTCCTTCCTTCCTTCCTTCCTTCCAGCAATGCAAGATTTATTGAGGTCCAAAACCTCCTGTTGCTGACTCCAAGAGAGGAAGACCCCCACAGTCAAAATTTCTGCATCAGCTTCATCAGGCAGGAAGCCCACAGATTCTTCTCTCAGGTCATGAGATTCTCAACAAACCTAACCAACACATTTTGATCTCAAAATGCTTCCTCAGGACCTCTTCACTAGAATTTTCTGGCACTCCAGCAGAGCCTGAAAATTATCGGGAGTAAAGAGACTTTCTGAAATTTCATTTATCTTCTGTCCATCCAGAGATATGTTTTGTTTGCCCATAAAAATCAAAATTTCAAAGAAAGGTTTTCAATATTCTTTGTTTCCCTTCACCTCAAGGTTAAAGGTAAAATTCTTCATCTTGCTCATCACCCTCTTCTTCTCCTCTGGGGTCCTGAGCATTGCTGTTGTTTGTTTCTGTCCTTTGCGCCTGTTCAGAAGTTCCACCAGTTTTTTTCAGTTTTCAGTGTCTTGATTTCATCTTCATTCAATTCTTTCATTCATTCGCTGTGTCTGCTGTAAGGATTGTTTGAATGATTGGTAAGGCCAAATATTGCTGGTATTTCATTATCTCAAAGATCTGTTCTATAAGAACTAGTTCTATAGATCCTAGAGTTCTCAAAGTGTTTGGCACACAATCGATAATATTTATGTAATTGATCAGGTATTTTATCTTTTAAGTCTGCCCTCCTACAATTCACCCCCTTCTGATGTTTGGCCAGACCCACGGGCACCTGAAGAAGGCCAGATCTGACTACATGCTCTTCCAGGCTCCCAGGAGGGGAGCCACACCTGTCAGCTTGTTTGGCAAGCTTGGTCACCTTCTTATTTATTTAACAATATTTTTAAAATATTGTTGTCTTAGCACTTGGTATTTGTATCAACTTATTTTGGACTTCGTCTCACTGACAGCATGGTGTCATTCACATCCCTGGTTACTTATTCTGTCCAATCTTGAGGCAAACAATTCATTCATGCCTTTCCTCTTTGTTTTTTTTTTCTCCTAAAATGATTTTCTATTTCATAATTGGAACTGCAACAATAAAAGCTTCTTGACTTTCTCCAACCATGCAAGAGTCATATGTGGAAACCACATCCCATGCAACCATAAATAATACTTTTGAAGCATGCCCCTGTAAGTGTCTTAGCAGAGTATTTTAAACAGGTTTTGCCCAATCTTTTCTACTGGAAGTACTGTAATCTAATATGACAAAACTGATGCCTTCTAAGATGTTTATCATTTTTCTGTCAACAGTAACTCCTCTGTTAGTTAAAACTGAATCTATTATGGTAGTTTTAAAAGTCACTTCTTTTACCACTAGGGAGATGAGATTAACAGAAATGTTGTACAAGACTTTCTCAGAACCTTTAATTTGAAGTAATTGAAATTTGGCGCCTTTTCCTGGACAAATAAAGTCCTCCTCATCATTATATATATATATATATATATATATATATATATATATATATAGATTTGCCAACTAGGAACACATGATTTAGTCACTTCACACAGTGAGTATTATCACAATATCATTTTTTTATTTCTCTATTTCTACTCTCATGTTTTTCAGCATGTTTCTAAGTGATGCTTTAGGTATTTCTAAATAGGATTATATGAAGCAGAATGTTAAATTGGATGTTTTCTCTCTGGTTTGACTATATTACTAATGCTATAGATTTCAGATTCTAAATTACATGAGAGAAAAATCCCTTATGTGATATTTAAATCTTCCAAGTATCATTCAAGTAACAATTCCATGTCTCATGCATCACTCAATCAAATAAAAACATAAAAATCTGTCAGGAATTCTCATTCTAGTATGGAAAATTTAACAGTTATTGAAGAGGAGTTTCCATTTTGGTTTTAAAAGAGGATAGCATGGAATAAAATTCCAATTGCTTTGTCTTCACTCTGAGATCAGTCTGTAGTCACAGCCACACAGGATGCCTGAAGCTCTGATAGAAAACCATATTTATCTGACCTGAGGAATCAGAGAGCAGAGATTGAAGCTAAACAAAAGTTATTGAATATTTAAAAAAGAATTCTAGAAAACGTAGAAAACTGAAAAAAGGAAGCTTCCAAATCTGTATAATAATTTTTCTAAACCTCTGGATGAGTCTAGAACCACTATTGTATAGAATTCAGATAAAGAGAAATGAAGTGACAGTTGTGCTGATAACCAAGAGACAGAGTTGGCTGAATCCAATCAAGTTAATCGCCTCTTTAAAAACATTAGCACTCTTCTGAGAAATATACTGAAATCCATAAAACATTTACAAAATTACTTTATATATAAAGATTTAGAAAAATTTGACTCATTGTTGATATAGAACAATTGAGGCATAAGAACTACAAGATGATTCAAGAAATGGGAACAGCAAGAAGTTTAAGCTCTTGTGCTCAATAAGATAAAGAAAAATATACTCAGGTAGAGTGAAAAGATAAAATATCTCATCAAACATAATGTATACTAAAGAGCAAGATATAAATTCTGAAATAAAGAATAAAGTATCTGATATGTAAATTTCTCTTAGTCACAGAGTCAAGGTGATAAAAACAAAGAGATATTAACCTTGAAGATAGTTTAATAAGCATTATCCAATCTTAGAACTCAGCGAAAGAGAATTGAAAAAGAAATAAACAGGGCTTTCAGAAACTGTGGGGGAATTATAAAAATAGAAGGGAGAGAACAACAGGAAAGATTTGATGAAACAAGGGCTCCAAATCTCACCAGTTGGTAAAAGGCACAATTGTACAGACTCAAACACACACACACACACACACACACTATAATCAGATTCTTAAAAATAAATGTAGGGGAACTCTTAAAAACAGAAAACTAATGAAGAAAACTTGTAGGCATCAGCAAAAGAAAAAAAAAAGGCCACATTTCATATAAAGAAAGAATGAAACTGTCAACTTCTTATCAAAGACATGGAGGCAAAAAATAAATAAATAAATAAAAACGTAAATATAATCTTTAGAATGCTAAAAGGAAAATAAAGTACCCCAAACTAATAATCAAAAATTCTATAGCTGATGAAGTTGTATATTTTGAACAGACGTGAGTATGCATTTGGCTTGAGTTGAACTTGGGAGAGATTTTCAAAAGCTCTACTATGGTCTTTATTTTTAAAAGCTCTACTATGGTCTTTGTTTTTAAATAATGGTTTACTTGGTGATAAGTAAAATCATAAGAAGATTTGAAATCTTGACGCCAGCATTGGGCATAGCAGGGTAAGCCTCTGCCTATGATGCTGTCATCCATTATGGGTGCTGGTTTGAGACCTGACTGCAACACTTCAGATCCAGCTCTGAGCTAAAGTGACTGGGAGAGCAGCAGAGGATGTCCCAAGTCCTTGGGCCCCTGCACCTGCAAGGGAGACCTGGAGGATACTCCTGGATCCTGGCTTCAGACAGATAGATCGATCCAGCTCTGGCTGTTGAGGCCATTTGAGATTTGAGGAGAAAACCAGAGGGTGGAAGATTCTCTCTCTCTCTCTCTCACCCTCCCTCCCTCATTCCCTTTCCTCCTTCATTCTCTCTCTGTAGTTCTGCCTTTCAAATAAATAAAAAGTAAAATTTCAAAAAATGAAGGAAAGCTTGCCATTTGATATATCTTTGTCTTCTGTTGTGTCCTCATTGTCAGACATATCCCAGAGCTAGCACAAGGGAGTTATTTTTTGATAAAAGAATCTTTGCCAGATCACAGGTGATGTGTCTTCCCAATACTCAAATGATAAAGGGAAAAAGTTGTAATTTGATATTATCCCTGGCAATCATTGTGTGTATTATAAAAGGAGGCAGGTCACATTAAGTGTGAAAGGCAATGTCTGAGAGCTTGGCTATAGATGTTTTGTTTTTGTTGCTCTCCATCTTAGATTGATTGTGTGTGTGTGTGTATGTGTGTGTTTGTGTGAGAGAGAGGGAGAGAGAGAGGGAGGGGCTGATCTCATCAAATGGTTCATTCCCCAAATACTTGCAATAATTAGTACTGGGATAGACTAAAGCTGGGAGCTGGGAACTCAAGCCAGGATTCCCATGTGAACGGCCGGAACCCAGTCACCTGAGCTGTCACTATTACCACCCAGAGTCCACACTAGCGGGAAGATGGAGTCAGGAGTCAAAACCCAGAACTAAATCCAGACATTTTAATGTGCGCTGTGGATGTCTTAAGCAACATCTTAACTGCTAGCCTAAATAACACTTCTGATTTTTTGAATATTATCTTCAGTATAAAATAAATGGACTTTGCTGAAAAACCCTAATGACTTGTATTCAACTTTTTGAGCTTTGAACATTTATTTCACTACCTCATAAATTTGGAGATGTGCAATTGAAGAGTTCAAAGGTTTGGGCAATTTTACTCCCAAATTATATTTAAGAATTTATATATATTTTAATATTCAGATAAAATTTTAACCATAATATTTAATCATTTTATAGATAATATATCAATTTTTCATATTAAATCTTTCTACTGTGAAATTCACAAGATGTTTTATGCATGCTTTTCATATTTTAATTTAAAACAAATGATGCATGAACATTTTATACTTGTACAGTATCAAAAAATTTGAGATGTATGCATATGAGTGTTTAAAAAGTTCATGGAAAATTTGCATTATCTTTTATTTCCATTTTCCCAGGAAATTTTTGAATATGAAGCCACACTCACATGGATTCTCTCAAGACATTATCAAATTTTTACTTCTCTTTTCTTGAAAGTAACAAGAATTATGAGCTTAGCAAATCATTGTAAAAATGATTCTCATGTGGGCACTTTTTTTTTAACCTAGAAACCTTTTATTTAAAGTATACAAACATCATGCATTTCATATATACAAATTTAGGAACACAGTAACTCTTGCCACCTTACCCTTCCTCCTCCCTCTCCTATTTCATTCTTATTTTTTACAAAGATCTATTTTCAGTTAACTTTATATACATAATAATAGCCCTACACTAAGTAAAGAGTTCAACAAATAGTTTGAAAAAACCCTATTCCTCAATAGTCAAGACAAGGGCTGTTCAAATCTTCACATCTCAAAGTGTCAATTTTACTTCTACAGACCTATTAGGTACTCTATTAATTATCACAGATCAGGGAGAAATATGGAATTTGTCTTTTTGAGATGCATATTTCACTAAGTATGATGATTTCCATTGCATCTATTTTGTTGCAAATGACACCATTTCAGGTTTTTTTTAACTGCTGAGTAGTATTCCATAGTGTATATATACCATAATTTCTTTATCTGGTCTTCAGTTGATGGACATCTGGGTTGATTCCATTTCTTAGCTATTATAAATTGAACTGCAACAAATGTGGGGTTACAGGTAGCTCTTTCATATAGTTATTTCATTTCCTTTGAGTAAATTCACAAAAGGACAGGGATGGTTGGATTATATGGTAGGTCCATATACAGGCTTCTGAGTTATCCCCATACTGTCTTCCACAGTGACTATGCCAGTTTACATTCCCACCAACAGTGGATTAGGGTACATTTTTCCCCACATCCTCACCAGTATTTGTTGTTTGTTGGTTTCTGTAATAAAGCCATTCTAACTGGGGTGAGGTGAAACCTTATTGTGGTTTGGTTTTGCATTTCCCTGATGGCTAGGGATTCTGAGCATTTTTTCATGTGTGTCTTGGCCATTTGAATTTCTTCTTGAAAAATGCCTATTCCTATTCAAGTCTTTTGTCCATTTCTTAATTGGATTGTTTGTTTTGTTGTGATTGAATTTCTTGAGCTCTTTATAGATTCGGGATATTAATCCTTTATCAGTTGCATAGTTTGCAAATATTTTTTCCCATTCTGTCAGTTCCCTCTTCACTTTGCTGAGTGTTTCTTTTGCAGTGCAGAATCTTCTCAGGTTGATGTAATCCCAGTTGTCTAGTTTGCTTTGATTGCCTGCGCTTCTGGGATCTTCTCCAAGAACTCTTTGCCTATGCCAATGTCTTGCAGAGTTTACCCTATGTTCTCTAGTAATTTGATGGTATCAGGTCATAGATTTAAGTCCTTGATCTATTTTGAGTGGATTTTTGTATGAGATGTAAGGCAGGAGCCTTGCTGCATACTTCTGGATGCAGAGAATCAATTTTCCCAGCACCATTTCTGGAAGAGAATGTCCATGCTCCAAGGATTGATTTTAGCTCCTTTGTCAAAGATAAGTTGGCTGCAGATCCATGGTTTGATTTATGGAGTTTCTATTCTGTTCCATTCATCTATACATCTATTAATTTTACCAGTACCAAGCTGTTTTGATTATAAATTCTTGTAGTAGGTCTTGAAATCTGTTATTGTGATGCCTCCAGCTTTGTATTCGTTGTATAAGATTGCTTTAGCTATTCAGAGTATTTTGTATTTCCATATGAATTTTAGCATTGAGGCAGAAAAGGGAGGGAACTAACTGCTCTAGGCTAGGGAAAGGTGGTGAAAAATGTGTAGAATGCAATCTTAGGGAACAGCTAGGGAGAAAACTGAAGTGGAAATTCCACAGAAGGAAGATGGACACTCTGGACCTATATGAATGGTGTGGATGTGCAGCACAATCACATATACAACATGGAGCCCCAGTAGCCAAGGATCTGAATGCCAGTTTTGGAGAGTGCTTTGGAGAGTACCAGACTGTAGCAGACTATGCCACTGGTGATATAGCTGCAGAGAGAGCCTGCTGTGGGTTTGGCCTGAAGCCCTGTGGAGAACAGAGTACCTGCCAAAAAGAGGACAAAAATGGGGCACTTTCTCTGTCCCTGTGCTGGTGCTCACCAACTAGCTAAGAGAGGGCATGCACCATTTTGGACATAGGTAACAGCTGCACCAGCTCATGTCCACATGCTGAGCAATCATCAGAGGAGACACAACTGGGTATGGCTCAGAGTATTGACAGGAGGCTGGGTACCAACATAGGTCTGTGAAGTATCCCCAGGCTCCCATAACATCACAGGCTCTGGGGCTCAAACTGCCTTGGTGGAGTCCCACATTAGGTTGGTTCTGGGAGTGTCTCTGCCCCTCTGTAGAAGGGATAGAATAGCAGGGCGGAGCAGATCCTTGGCATTCTGTGACTGTGGGAGCCTTGTGTGCTGAGACTGCAGGAATACTGTTACTACAGGAGAGGATGCAGAGTGTAGCTGGGTTTCTGAGTGATCTCAGTGAGTGGCTCCACATGGTCGAGTTCCCTGATTGCCTGTGGTGGGTCATTGCAACAAGATCTGTGCTTACACTGAGGACTGCACAGACCCTTAGAGTGATATTTATGGCAGCATGGATTAGTTCTGCACCCATTGTAGACCAACACCTGGACATTGATTACCTTTGAGGAGAGGTGGTAAGGGTGTTACTATGTCAACAGAGTTGATCAAACCCTGCAAGCTAATAAAAAGAGGATGTCTACCATGCCCAAATTGGGTGTCATCAGGGATAGTCTCCCCACTGAAGCACCTACTGGAGCTCCCTGGCCACATCTAGCACATGCCTCTGGATATTCACTGAGAGAACAGACAATCCACTAAGCCACAGAGGCATAGTCCAAAGATAAAATCCTTCAGAGGAAAAAACCAACAAGTATCTCCACAAATGGCTAAAAAATTGCCGAGATTCAAGAAAGAAGAATAAAAAAGACAATATAATGCTGCAAAATGAACACAATGACACTTCAATATTAGAATGTGAAGATGAAGAGATTGAGGAAATGCCTGAAATGGAATTCAAAAGATTAATCATAGGATTACTCAGATGCAATCATAAGCAAAACCATGACTTAAAGAAATCCATACATGACATGAATGAAAATTTTTCCCATGAAATTGAGATTTTAAAGATATCAAAATGAAATATTGGAAATGAAGAATTTAATAGATCCAATTAAAAAATGCAGCAGAAAGATTTACCAACATACGTTATGAGGCAGAAGAAAGAATATCCAAACTAGAACACAAATCTGGAAATTTTACAGTCAGGGTAAAAAAAATGAGAGGAAATTAGAAAAATTAAAAACAATGTTGGAGACTTATGGGATACAAACAAACAGGTATTAGGGATTCCTGGAAGTGTAGAAAGAGAGAATGGACTAGAAGGCCTATTTAGTGAAATAATTACAGAAAACTTCCCCAATTTAGAGAAAGAAAGGAACATCCAAGTAGAGGAAACACATAGAACTCCTAACAGACATGACCAGAAAACATCTTCACTATGACACATTGTAGTCAAACTTTCCTTAGTAAAACATAAAGAAAAGAGTCTAAAATCTGCATGAGAGAAACAGCAGATTATTTTCAGAGGGTTTGCAATTAGACTCACAGCTGGCTTCACATCAGAAACCCTACAGGGTAGGAGAGAATTGGCAAGAGATAATCTAAGTCTTAAAAAAAAAATTGTCAACCCAGAATACTATACCCTGCAAAGCTCTCATTTATAAATGAAGGTAAAATAAAGGCCTTCCAAAACAAATAGAAATTGAAAGAATTTGTCACTGCTTGTCCAGCTTTAAAAAAAAGATGTTTAAGGATGTGCTACACACAGAAACACAATAATAGTAATCACCATGAAAGAATGTGTGAAGGGAGAAAATCTCCCAGTAAAAGTACAAAGGGAATCCAAAGTAAACAATAGGAATATTTTTAGAAAAATGGCAGAGCAAAGTTGTTATTTATCATTAGTTATCTTGAATGTAAATGGCATCATCTCTCCAATTAAAAGACATAGACTGGCTGAATGGATTAAGAAAACAAGACCCATCTATTTGTTGCCTACAAGAAATACACTTTACCAACAAAGATACATGCAGACTGAAAGTGAAAGGATGGATAAAAGATTTTCCATGCTAACGGAAAGCAAAAAAGAGCCATTGTAGCCATGCTAATATCAAACACAAAAATTGTTAAAAGAGATGAAGAAAGGCGCTAGGGATTAAGGGATCAATTCAATAGGAAGATGTGGCTGTAATAAACATACATGTACCTAATTACAGGTGCTTGTCTTTTTAAAAGACATGTTAATGGCTCTAAAGGGAGACATAGACTTCAATACAATAGTAACAGGGGACTTCAACACCTCAATTTCAGCAATGGACAGATCAACCATACAGAAAATCAACAAAAGAAACAGCAGAGTTAACTGACACTAATGAGTGAATGGACCTAACTGATTTCTACAGCACTTTTCACCCTACAGTTGCAGAATACACATTCTTCTCAGCAGTGCATGGGGCTTTCTCTAGGCATGACCACATGTTACTCTATAAAGCAAGTCTCGGCAAATTTCAAAAAGATTAAAATCATGCCATTTATCTTCTCTGACCACAATAAAATGAAGCTGGAAATCAACAACTCACAAATCTCTAGAACCTCTGAAAACACATGGAGACTGAACAACATGCTCCTGAATGAACAGTGGGTCATAGAAGAAATCAAAGGATAGATAAAAAATTTTCGGTAAATGAATGAAAGAACAATGCAACATATCAAAACTTGGGTATACTGCAAAAGAAGTGTTAAGAGGGAAGTTTGGCCAGTGCCGAGGCTCAAATATGCTAATCCTCTACCTGCAGCGCCGGCACCTCGGGTTGGGTTCTAGTCACAGTCAGGGCGCCGGATTCTGTCCCGGTTGCTCCTCTTCCAGTCCAGCTCTCTGCTGTGGCCCGGGAGTGCAGTGGAGGATGGCCCAAGTCCTTGGGCCCTGCACCCGCATGGGAGACCAGGAAAAGCACCTGTCTACTGGCTTCAGATCAACATGGTGCGGCGGCCGCAGCGTGCCGGCCGTACCGGCCATTTTGGGGGGTGAACCAACGGAAAAGAAAGACCTTTCTCTCTGACTCTCTCTCTCTGTCCACTCCGCCTATCAAAAAAAAAAAAAAAAAAAAAAAAAAAAAAGGAGGGAAGTTTATAGCAATTGGTGCCTACATCAAGAAGTTGGAAATGCTCCAAATACATGAGCTATCAATGCATCTCAGAAACACAGCAAACCAAACTCAAAAATAGTAGGAGAAGCCACTCGTCCACCCTCCCCCCTCAGCCTATGACCTGCCTCCATCCCCCGCCCTCCCAGTCCAACCTCTGATCTGTTTAGTAAGAAGGCGCCTGTGTCTGGCAGAGCCAGTGTGAGACCAAGAGACAATCCTTCCCTGCCGGGAAGGTCCTTTGGCCGGACCTCTGAGCATACACCGAGAGAGGGAGAGAGGAGCCAGACTAAAAGCACAGACTATGGTGCTGAAACGGATTAATAAGGAACTTAGTGATTTGGCCCGTGACCCTCCAGCACAATGTTCTGCAGGTCCAGTTGGGGATGATATGTTTCACTGGCAAGCCACAATTATGGGATCTAATGACAGCCCATATCAAGGCGGTGTATTCTTTTTGATAATTCATTTTCCTACAGACTACCCCTTCAAACCACCTAAGGTTGCATTTACAACAAGAATTTATCATCCAAATATTAACAGTAATGGCAGCATTTGTCTCGATATTCTAAGATCACAGTGGTCTCCTGCTTTAACTATTTCTAAAGTTCTTTTATCCATTTGTTCACTGCTATGTGATCCAAACCCAGATGACCCCCCTAGTGCCAGAGATTGCACAGATCTATAAAACAGACAGAGATAAGTACAACAGAATATCTCGTGAATGGACTCAGAAGTATGCCATGTGATGCTACCTTAAAGTCAGAATAACCTGCATTATAGCTGGAATAAACTTTAAATTACTGTTCCTTTTTTGATTTTCTTATCTGGCTGCTCCCCTATTAGACCTCATCTTTTTTAATTTTATTTTTTGTTTACCTCCCTCCATTCATTCACATGCTCATCTGAGAAGACTTAAGTTCTTCCAGCTTTGGACAACAACTGCTTTTAGAAACTGTAAAGTAATTACAAGAGAACAGTTGCCCAAGATTCAGAATTTTTTTAAAAAATGGAGCATGTGTATTATGTGGCCAATGTCTTCACTCTAACTTGGTTATGAGACTAAAACCATTCCTCACTGCTCTAACATGCTGGAGAAATCATCTGAGAGGGAGGGAGATGGATGCCCAGTTGTCACAGCAAAGGAAGCAGCGTTATTCTAGCAGCATCCATCCTTGTTTAAGCCTTCCACTGTTAGAGATTTGAGGTTACATGATAGGCTTTATGCTCATAACTGATGTGGCTGGAGAATTGGTATTGAATTTATAGCATCAGCAGAACAGAAAATGTGATGTATTTTATGCATGTCAATAAAGGAATGACCTGTTCTTGTTCTACAGAGAATGGAAATTGGAAGTCAAACACCCTTTGTATTCAAAATAGGGTCTCAAACATTTTGTAATTTTCATTTAAATTGTTAGGAGGCTTGGAGCTATTAGTTAATCTATCTTCCAATACACTGTTTAATATAGCACTGAATAAATGATGCAAGTTGTCAATGGATGAGTGATCAACTAATAGCTCTGCTAGTAATTGATTTATTTTTCTTCAATAAAGTTGCATAAGCCAAAAAAAAAAAGTAGGAGAAAGGAATAATTAAATTTAGGGTAGAAATAAAATTGAAACAAAAGAATTCAATAGGGTTCTTATCAGCTGTCCATTTTTTCATTGTATATTTGGATTTGATGGAAAATAGGGATAAAAATGAAAAAAAAAAATAAGACCAAACCTTCTGTTGCCAGTCCTTTGGGCTTTGCTTCTAAGGTAGTAGCTACTACATATATCTGCTTCATAGATTTTTCATGAGAAAGGTTAGCATTGAGATCATCAATTTAGAGGCATATCATGGAAAGGAATCATTTCAGAAATTGTTTGAGAAAGGAAAATTGAACTTCAAAATTTGTTTTCTCTATACTTATCTCAAAATGTTTGTGTTACCACATGAAAGTTACAAATGAAACTGACTGGAGGGACTGGCCTTGTGGCACAGCTGGTTAAGCTGGGATCTCATATTGGAGTGTCTTATCATGTCCTGGAAGTACCACTTTAAATCCAACTCCCTGTTAGTGTGTCTGAGAAGGCAGTGGACGATGGCTCAAGTGCTTGGGCCCCTTTTGCCCAAATGGAAGACAAGGATTGAGTTCATGGCTCCTGACTTCAGCCTGTTCCAGCCCTGACTTTTGCAGCTATTTGAAGAATGAATCAGCAGATAGATCTCTCTCTTTCTTTCAAATAAATAAATAAATATTTCTAAAATGAAAATGATGGGAATATTGTAAATATAGGGGTATTTTTCTAAGTCTCAGTTCATCTTTAACTAATAGAATAAGGAACATTAATGTTGGATTCATGATACTATTCTGGATTAGAGACTAACTTTTTTTTTATGCAAAACTGAAGAAGACCATCATTTTTTTATTGCTTTTCACAGAATAGCCTAATTAAATATTTAGAAAATCAATGTAAGCACTGAATCATTGAACTAGTATTTTTAAAGATGTGAGGGAGACATAAAAGTAAGACCATTTTTAGATTCCTAAAATGACCGAGTTATTCACAAGTGCTTAAAATACTGGGCTTGTATTCATTGTATTCAGAGTGATGAAAGTCTCAAACAGTCTCTAAGATGATCTGATGATGTAATTCGAAAAACCAACAGAGTTTAGTGATTTAATAACTTTCTAATGAAAACACTCTCTAGAAACGTTTCAATGTGATTATATCTATTAAACTCAAGCAACTTATTATAATTTCACTTTTTTATTTTCTCATGAAAGACACATACCATTTCTTATATTGCTCTTGATGATTTAATTAGGATACCAATGCATTAAAAATCCTGATTTATTGCATTCCTGAATGTCAGGTCCATATATTTTCCTTGTTCTATTTTAATTTTAAAATTGTATTTATTTGATAGGGAAAGAGACAACTCCCCATATATCCATAGTGTCTGAGACTGGCCTGGGGCTGGAGCCAATAGATAGATAATCTAGGTCTGTGTAGCAGGCACAGCAATTACTCAAGCCATTCCACAGGGTCCACACTGACAGGAACCTGCAGTAAGAAGCTGCTCTGGGAATCAAACCCAAGTATTATGATATGAGACAAAGTCACCCTAATATGAAGCTAAATACCCACTCCTATGTGTACATTTTTTTAAAAGATTTATTTATTTATTTGAAAGTCAGAGTTAGATAGAGGAGAGGCAAAGAGAGAGAGAGAGAAGACTTCCATCCACTGGTTCACTCCCCAGTTGGTTGCCATGGCTGGAGCTGTGCCATTCCAAAGTCAGGAGCCAAGGAACTTCCTTTAGAACTCCCACACAGATGCAGGGGCCCAAGGACTTGGGCCATCTTCCACTGCTTTCCCAGGCCATAGCAGAGAGCTAGATCAAAAGTGGAGCAGCCAGAACCAGAACCGGTGCCCATATGGGATGTTGGCACTGCAGGCAGTGGCTTTACCCGCTGCGCCACAGCGCTGGCACCATGTGTGAATTTTTAAAAGTAGAAGAAAATAACTTTTCCTGGTCCTTAATATTTCAAGAGAGTGATGAGACAAAATGCGTTTCAACAAGTGAATCTAGATTAAATAGAACACATTCATCTCAATTAAATTGGGGAAATTATGTTATTTTTTTGTTTTGATTTATTTTGCTTTCAGTAATTTAGCATTACAAGGAGAAATATATTTTTAACTCATTGTCTCCTGGTAACATTTATTAGATAATACTGTGAACCCAATAGTGAATGAATTATTTCATTCCTGGCAGGGGACTCCCCCTGAATTTGGGTAGGTCTGGACTTTTATCAGAGAATACAGGTTATCAATATTTGGATTTATTTTAATTCTGGTGGGAAAATGTAATTAAGACATTTGACATCTATTTCAGTGAGTGATTTAATGCTGGTCTTACCTCTATGAGCGCAGTAGAGCTTACAACCTTGGAAGTGAGGCTGCCTGGAAGCATCCTGGATCCATGCAGGTCTCTTCATCTCATGTTGTTATCCAGATGCCATCCTAATCATGCTTTTGCTTCACTTCGCCCAGCTGAGCGTGGCCGCTTCCTTGGTCCTTCATACTCCACACCACTGATCTGGACTATTCACAGGTCTGTGGTTGTTCCCTGGCAGCATTGCTCATGCTAATATTCTAGGCTTCAAAGCCCAGCCAAAACCAAGCCATTGAGATTCATAGATGATCAATCCTTATAGGGCATGCAAAATGTCCAACATATCAGAGGCTCATAGAAGCCATTTTTGCCAGGTGAGTCTGTAATAGAACAAGCTTAGCCCTTGAAGTTAGAATACCCAAATCTGTAATTCCATCTTCTAAATGATAGATTGGATGATTGTACTACAGAGAGAGATCCACAAATGTGTTTTGACATATTGTCCTAGGATATTATTTCACATATTGGCTTCATTGACAAAATAAATTCAAATCTTGTAAGGAATGAAAAGTGATAACCTGAGTTCTCTCTTAACTCTTTGTAATAAATTTTGTTTCTACTTTCTCATATCCAATGTGATGTTGTTCTTTGTATTGATAAGCCTCTCTGTGTAACTAAAATTGCGCATTTGGAGAGTCATGAATAGAGTATTAAAATCCAAATTCTGTCTGTATATTTCTTGTTTCCTGGAAAGGTGGAAGTAAAGTACTCATCAGTGAATACTGAATTCATTACATTTGTGGATTTACAAGGCTCTTTCCCAGGGCTCCAATGCATATAGATAAAAGTGATCTGTGTGTTCACTAAGTAGAGTCATGATATTTTAATGATCTCCAGAAACAAACCATTCTTGTATTAGAAACTATGAGTTGAGGCTTGATCCTGAAGGGCTGGTAAGTAAGATTACCTCTTACATTTAGTTTTGGTATCTAAAACCTTCACTGCCTATACTGCTTGTTCATTATGAATAGACCACTAAGAGTATTGGAAGTTTCCATTTACTCACTCATTTACATTTCTTCTGTACCTACCATGTTCTACTTTTCTAGTAAATATATTCCAGAGACACACAGTTGAAGAAATGTATTCTTTTCAAGGAATTATTCTTCATAGTTCAGCTATAAAAGATGAAAAGAATAGTATAAACCTAGCAACAAATCCAAAAGATCAGCACCAACCTGTAAGAGTTACATGATAAAGTGTATTTCTGGCACCCAATATTTTAGGTGCAGTGGAAGTAATTTCTCAGAATAATAGTAGGGACAACGTTGAAACACAAAGGAAAATGCTCAAGGAATTAATCAATAGAAGACAAAAAAAGGCATCTTATCTCCTAGATCAAATGTCTGTCCCAAATTGTGCATTTCAGTTGATACTATTCCTCGCAAATATAAGCAACAGTTTATTGAATTTCAATGAACTTAACAAAATGAGTAAGTGAATAAAAGTCCCTTGATAGACAGCTATGAGCAAAAAAAAAATCAGGATATGAGTGAAAATTCTTCCTAGAAAAGCAAAGATGAAAAACTAGTCTAGATGAAACAAAAGCTATATTTCTACATTCCAAGTACTCCTCTTTCTCTTGTTTAAAGAATATAAACCAGTAGGATTAACTAATGCTACCGGATTACTAATAATGCCAGCACACTAAATAATAGCTACATATATTATATATAGACTGATTATTAAGTGACAGAATATACTACTACTATGTGCTTCAAAATATATATCCCATACTTGCTGAGTAATTCAAAATTGAGGGGTTTATGGCTAGCATTGTCGCCCAGTGAGTAAAGCTATTCCCTACTGGGCCAGAATCCCATGTGGTCACTGATTTGAGTGTTGGCTGCTCTACTTCTGATCTAGCTCCCTGTAACAGCCTGGGAATGGCAGCAGAAGATGAGCCAAGTCTTTGGGCCCATGTTGCCCACATGGGAGACCCAGAGGAAGCTCCTGGCTCCTGGCTTTTGCCTGGCCCAGCTCCAGCTATTGCTGACATGTGGAGACTGAACCAGCAGTTGGAAGATCTCTCTTTCTTTCTCTTTGTCTCTTTCTCTCTGTAACTCTTTCAAATAAATATATATATATATATATATATATATATATTTAATTTGGGAGTCTTAGTTCATCCATAATTTCCCAACTCTTTTCTTCCTCTAGCTTCCTCTTTTGTGCTCTATTCTTTTTATTTATTCATTTATTTATATTTTTTTGACAGGCAGAGTTAGAGAGAGAGAAAGGTTTTCCTTTTCCATTGGTTCACCCCCTAAATGGCCGCTATGGCCGGCGTGCTGCAGCTGGCGCGCTGTGCTGATCCGAAGCCAGGAGCCAGGTACCTCCTTCCTGGTGTCCCATGTGGGTGCAGGACCCAAGCACTTGGGCCTCCTCCACTGCCTTCCCAGGCCACAGAAGAAAGCTGGACTGGAAGAGGAGCAATCAGGACAGAACTGGTGCCCCAACCGGGACTAGAACCCGGGGTGCCAGCACCGCAGGCAGAGGATTAGCCTAGTGCAGGCCTTTGTGCCCTATTCTTTCACTGTTCTTAACAAACAATTCTTTGTCTACCTGACAGATGTTTCTCTACATATTCAAACCTCTTTCAGGGTTTTACCTATTATCCCAAGCAAATTTTCAATAGCTTTTCTTCAAAAAAAAAAAAAAAAAAAAAAGTCCCTTCCCAAACTAAAGTGGCTTTAGTGGAATATAATTTTCTCCATCTGGAGAGTTACACAGGCAGGTTAAAGATTAGAATTCTTATATAATGTTCAGGGTATTCCCATGATATGGAAACCACTTGCTCCGATTTTCTTGGGAAGCAACTTAACTGCAAAAGGTTAAAAGAGCGTGCCTGAAATCACACAGATAGTTAAGTGGTTAATCTAGGATTCAGTTCCAGACCTCTCTGGCTTTAAACAAGGCATTGTCCACCAATTGAACTCAATCACTAAACAAAGAAAAAGCCTTGCTCCAGCTGGATTTAGAAGTCAAAGGCCTCTAAAGCTGATAGTTAGGAGGGACATAGTGTACTGTGAATTATAATTTGTTAAGAAATCTAGGATCAGGCAGAGGGAGAAATGTGGTTAGATGCATCTAACAACACACAAGATTGATTTTGACCTTCACAGATAAGATAAACTTTTATGTATTTCCGCAAGGTAATCAAGCACCTTGTCAAGTCCTAAAGACCCAGCATCAAATATAACAAAGCTTCTGCCTTCTGTGAGTTGCTGGTTGAAATGGGGAGGCAGATTATTGGAACAATGTTTGTAATACAGGAATTTGTGGTACAGCTATGTACATGCTAGCCCAGGATCTGTCATGTACTTAATAATCAGTAGTGATTAGTTTCAACCTACCTTGTAAAGCGTACATGTGGCCACTAGCAAAGCAAGAGAAAGCATTTTGAAAAAGATGGAGTTGAAAGCACAAATGAATAGTGAGGAAGACTAGAGGAAAATTCCAAACGAGTTTTGTGTGTTTACATTAAGAACTTCCTAACTTTTTCTCAAAACATAGGGAACAAGAGAAGGCCCTAAAGGTGAATGTCATGATACATATTTGTAATATTAGAGATAGGAAAAGAATGGGTCCCAAGGCTGGGCATTGTGGTGCAGCAGGATGTCCAAGCTGCCACTTGAGACATCCTCATCTCTTATTGAAATGCTGATTAGAGTCCTGGCGTTTCCACTTCTGATCTAGCTTCCTGGTAACACACTCTGGAAAGAAGCAGACAATGGCTCAAGTGCTTGGACCCCTGCCACCCACATGGTGGACCTGGATGGAGTCCTGAGCTCCTAACCATGATGTGTCCCAGCCTCGATGTTGGGGGCATTTGGGGAGTGAGCTAGCAAATGAAAGATCTCTGTTTCTGCCCCTGTTTCTTTCTCTGATTTTGTTACTTTACCTCTTAGTAGATTATAATAATTTTTTAAATTGTGTTGCAAACTGTTCTGGGAATGCAATGCTTTTGGCCTGCTTCTTTCTGGTTAACTGAGCAAGATTTAAGGGTGCCTTGGCAGTAGTATTCAGGAACTCATTGGTTCCTGAGATTGGTTCTGTAGGATTGTCAAAGTTCACTTTTGAGATTTAGGATAGAAGAAAAGAACTAACAATACTTGAATACTAGGGATGTGATACATCCTGGGCTTGTTCTTATTCTAAGTAATTTTTATTTAATTCTTATAACCATTCTAGGAGTGTTGGTGGCACACTCAGCTGATCAGACACGTTCAGGCTTTATGGTATGTGAAGCCCAGAAAGGGTTCCCCACATTGAATAGTTAGGTTGATCCAAAAGACAAGAAGCAGAAATAATGAGTGCTACTTTGAGACAGGGCGAGTATCTTCCATCATTTCTTTCTTTACCGTAGTGATCTCTATTTTTCATCATTGAAATTTTGTGTGATTTATTATTGAACCATACAATAAACTATTTTTCACTAATTTTATCTATTTTTATCTAAAATGGTTATTATTTATATGTTTGTACATTTATCTTGAGTGAGCTCTCTGAATAAAGAAATTTCTAATGTTGATCAGAGGGCTCTGTCAGCTTTGGTTCAGAGTGGATCAAAGGCATATCTCACTCACACATACACACAAACAAAAAGAAAGAAACCACATGTCACCAGTTTCATCAGATGCCAGGAGTGGAACCTTGGGTCAGTCAGCACCAAAGCTGTTGTTCAATCTACTGATCTTCTAGTGTCGCTAGGGGTCAGCACCTTAGACCAGAGCGTGTAGTGCCTGCCCCTTAACCCAGCATTTTGCGAAAGGAGCCCTAGTGTATAGATAGGCACTGAGGTTAAGTAAGCTGTTCAAGGCCAGATGTGTTGTAAATAACAGAGACTATATTTGAATGATTTTATTTAACTGTTATAACTTTTCTGGCTTCATTGGTCATTGTCTTTCCAATACTGTACACCATTACCCATGTTATCGAGTTGTTTAACAAAATGTCTCTTTTTAAAACGTTGTATTTATTTTATCTGAAAGGCAGATAGAGAAAAAGAGAGACAAAGAAGAGAGAAAGAGAGCTTAATATGTATTGATTCACCCTTTAAGTGCCCTCAACAGCCAGGTCTGGGCCAACATGAAGCCAGGTTTCACTCCATCCCAGGGTGCACATTGGCAGAAAGCTGCAATTAGAATGGGACCTGAAACGTGAACTTAATGTCTGTACAAATATACACTACAAGAAAGTTTCTGAATGTACAGTTTTATTAAAATTATTCCCCTTATTCTTTTTTCTTGTTATTATTACCTTGTTTCTACACCATCCTCCTCTGCCCCAGCTTAAAAGTATACACGACTTTGTATTCTGATGGATATTGAAGATTCAAAATCACAATAACCATCATCCATAATGGGGACATCATAGGGAGAAATTAAGACCAATACATTAGTTGTTTCCAGGTCAGCCACCAGGGTGACCAGTTCCGCCATCTGTGACTGCTTTACAACTCTCTCCTGGCTGAAGGCAAGAAGCAAGAGACAATGAAGAGGACTAATTCAAAATTTGCACAAGCATTTCCCAAGTTCCTAGTAATTCCTGAGGGTGGGAAACTTAAAGAGTAAACTTTTCACTACAGGTGTGGGAATTGGGATAGTTAAATTAGAATGTTCTGTCCCTTTGTGGCCTTATTTTTTCTGCCAAGCTCATTAAGTTAAGCCAATGGCTATAATAATATCTTCTATTTTTTAGATTTATGATAAGAATTAGAGATAATATAGTTTATAGCCTAGCACAGTTAGAGCTCTAACTAGCACAATTTGCTAATACAGTTCATAGCCTGACACCTAGTTGGCAAATTAATAACAACAAATATTATTTTTAAAATTAATTTATCAAATATCAATTGGAGCATTAGTAAGTTTTAAGTTTATAAAAACTGAAACTTAGGGCCAGCACTGTGGTGTAGTAGGGTAAGCCTCCGCTTGCGGCACCAGCTTCCCATATGGGCTCCAGTTCAAGTCCGAGCTGCTCCACTTCTTATCCAGCCCCTGATGATGACCTGGGAAAGCAGTGGAGGATGGTCCAAGTGCTTGGGTCCTTGCATCCCTGTGGGAGACCCAGAAGAAGCTCCTGGTTCCTGGCTACAGATTGGCCCAGCTATTACTGTTGTGGCCATTTGGGGAGTGAACCAGTGGATGAAAAACCTCTCTCTGCCTCTCCCTCTGTCTGTAACTCTGTCTCTCAAATAAATAAATAAATTAAAAAAAAAAAAAACTTAAACTTTGTGTAATATTCTTTCAAAAATGATTTTATCTTTAGAAATATTTTTTTAATTTTTTTTTATTTTTGACAGGCAGAGTGGACAGTGAGAGAGAGACAGAGAGAAAGGTCTTCCTTTTGCCGTTGGTTCACCCTCCAATGGCCGCCGCGGTAGGCGCGCTGCGGCCGGCGCACCACGCTGATCCAAAGCCAGGAGCCAGGTGCTTCTCCTGGTCTCCCATGGGGTGCAGGGCCCAAGGACTTGGGCCATCCTCCACTGCACTCCCTGGCCACAGCAGAGAGCTGGCCTGGAAGAGGGGCAACCGGGACAGGATCGGTGCCCCGACCGGGACTAGAACCTGGTGTGCCGGCGCCGCAAGGCGGAGGATTAGCCTAGTGAGCCGCGGCGCCGGCCAGAAATATTTTTAAACATTTATTTATTTGAAAGACAGAGATACAGAGAGAGAGGAGAGACAGAGTGAGAAAGGTCCTCCATCAGCTGACCCGCTTTCCAAATGGCCATAATGGCTGGTCCTGGGCCAAGAATCAGGTGCTTCTTCCAGGTCTCCTGTGTGGTGCAGGGACTTAGGGTCTTGAATCGTTTTCCAGTGCTTTCCCAGGTGCACCAGCAGGGAACTGGATCAAGTTGAGCACCCAGGACTCCCACATGTACCCATATCGAATGCTGGTGCTGCATTAACCTGCTTAACCTGCTGTGCCACAGCACCAGGCCCTGTCTTTAGATTTTTTTTCTTTTACTGTTTTCTGTTATTATACCTACCATTACTTACCTCTCTGTGCTCTTCCCTCTCTCAATCTTTTTAGTCCAGTATATTGTTTGTTACCCTGAGCATTTTTTTAAGTGATTGTCTGTCCAACTAAATTAAAAGCTTATGTAGAACAGAGAGCTCTTATATTCAGTGATAGTTTTCAAAATATTTATAACCAGTGTGGTGCAGACACCACTAATCACAGTGGAGACTGGATGTGAAGAATCTAATTGGTCATACAGGCATGTACCAATAGGATCCTGACTCACTTTATATTTCGTTGACTCTTTCTCAGTGCCTTCAATGTAAAAGAGGCTAAGCAAATACATGTTGATGATTAAAGTTTTTGTAAGTTTCCATAATGTGACAGTAGAAGACGTTTAGCTGCCAGATATCATTCCAAGATTATGCTTACGTTGAAAATTTTATTCCACTTAGGTTTTCAACTGTGTGGACTCAGAAAGTCTGGTTAACTGAACTTACAAGATTACATGTGAATTGGAATACCAGTTAATTTATTTAAACTGCAGGCACTGATGTTCACACTGGCCTCAGCAGTGTTTTCCAAAGATAAAACACTTATAAATGCATGGAATTTTCATGAAAGAATATTATGCTTTAGATTACATTAAAGAAGAAACCTATACATTTATGCCCATTTGATTTTCAACAGAGGTGTTGAAGTTATTGGATGAAGGAGAGAATCGTCTTTTTAGTTGAGAAAATTGGACATTCACAGGAAAAAAATTATCTTTATCTCTTATTTCATACCATAAACAAAAAAGGTAACTCAAAAGAGATTATAGATCTAGATTTAAGAGTTAAAGCAATAAAAGCTCTAGATGAACACATTGGGAAAAAATCTTTGTGGTCTTTGGTTGTCATCAGTTTCTTTTCTTTTCTTTCTTTCTTTCTTTTTTTTTTTGACAGGCAGAGTGGATAGTGAGAGAGAGACAGAGAGAAAGGTCTTCCTTTTTGCCGTTGGTTCACCCTCCAATGGCCGCTGTGGCCGGCGCATCGTGCTGATCCGAAGCCAGAAGCCAGGCGCTTCTCCTGGTCTCCCATGCGGGTGCAGGGCCCAAGCACCTGGGCCATCCTCCACTGCCTTCCCGGGCCATAGCAGAGAGCTGGCCTGGAAGAGGGGCAACCGGGATAGAATCTGGTGCTCCAACCGGGACTAGAACCCGGTGTGCCGGCGCCGCAAGGCGGAGGATTAGCCTGTTAAGCCACGGCGCCGGCCCATCAGTTTCTTAGATCAATAAAAAATACTCATAATTCATAAATTTAACCTTATTAAAGTTAAAATACTTTGTTCTCAAAAGGAGGCAAATGAAAAGGCCACTATCCAACTGGGAGAAAATACTTGGATAGCACATACTTCATAAAGGACTTCTTGTTAGAATATATAAACAATATTTATTGGGGCCAGCATACTGGCTCACTTGGTTAATCCTCCGCCTGCGGCGCCGGCATCCCATATGGGCACCAGGTTCTAGTCCCGGTTGCTTCTCTTCCAGTTCAGCTCTCTGCTGTGGCCCAGGAGGGCAGAGGAGGATGGCCCAAGTCCTTGGGCCCCTGCACCCGCATGGGAGACCGGGAAGAAGCACCTGGCTCCTGGCTTCAGATCAGCGCAGCGCCTACCAGCCGTAGGGGCCATTTGGGGAGTGAACCAATGGAAGGAAGACCTTTCTCTCTCTCTCTCTCTCTCTCTGGCTCCAACTCTACCTGTCAAATCAATAAAAATAAAAAATAAAAACAATACTTATCACTAAATAAGAACACAAGCAACTTGATTAAAAATGGGCACCATTTTTGAAGAAACATTTCACCTACAAGAAAAGCAAAATGCCAATAAGTATGTGAAAAGGTGTTCAATAGTCATTGTGAAAATGCAAATTAAAACCACCATGAGATTCCTGTACCTTCCACTACAAGGGCTGTAACCCAAAGGACTTGCATTATTAAGTGTTGCTGAGGATTTAGGAAACTGAAATCTTTAAACTTCACTAGTAGGCATGGAAAATGGCATAGTCACTTTGGAAAGTAGTTTTACATATTTAAAAGTTTAAGAAATACTTATAGAAGACCATAAAATTTCATTCCCAGCTATCTTCCAAGAGAAAGAAGGCATATGTCCAAGCAAAGACTTGTTCATGACATTTTATGGCAGCTTATTCATGTAACCCAGTATCCCCAAACTGGTGAATAGACAAACAAGATGTAGAAACACACAATGAATGTTATTCAGCAATCTTAAAAAATAGCCTATTGGTACCTAGAAAATGAATAAACTTGTGCATTATGCTAAGCAAAAAAAGTACAACACAAAGACTATATATTGTATGATTTCATATATATTGCATGAAATTTCCAGAAAATGAAACAAATATGTATATAAAGAAATATGTATGTATATATACATATATATATATATATATCTCATATATATATGAAAGAGAGAGAGAGAGGGAGAGAGATTTACAGCTTCTTGGGCCTGAGGGTGGAATTAAAACTGCAAATGGCACAAGGGAACTTGGGTGGTGGAAATGTTCTAAAAGTTGATTGTGGTCATAATTATGCAACTGTATAGATTTACTAAAAACCATTCATGTATACACTTATAATGCTGACTATTACATGTAATTATAAAACTAAAAATTCAAGGTCAAGGCAGTAGGTTACTGAATAAAATCTTAAAAGCCATCCAAGGATTCATTTCCCCCCATAATTTATTTACCTGGCTCAAACCTGCTGGCTGAACCCATCCTGAACAATGAAGAAAGGGATTAGAAATATATTTCTGAAAGAAAAACAAAACAAGAAATGTATTTCTGTGAGTCTGTTTACTTAAAACTTTATATTGACCAAATTTCATTAATATGGACATATAAATTTTTAATTTTTAATTTTTCATTAATAAACCAATATTGTTCTGGTCTAGGATCATTTTATCTTTGACATGAACTGGTGTTTTTCTATTCTAATGGGTTTTGTTTTTTTGTGATACAATAGGAAGGTAATCTTAATTCTGGCAGTGTAATTTACATCCAAAGGTGCTAACTTATTTTAACTTATATCCAAGTTATTGGAGATATTTAATTGGCTCAATATACAACTACACACATGCAGACACACCATGCCCACAAATTAACACTTCATTAATAACCTACAAAGTCCCTTTTTTCCCCTATAGATATATTATTTGGCTTTCTGACAAAACTACAAGTAAATTCTTACCACAGTTGAGTTTTGTAGACATGGAAAATACTATTTAAGTGGGGAAATATAAGCCACATATATTCCTTATGGGTATTTATAAGTTTCTCTAGGTGGAAGTGGAACACTGAGATATATGTTATTTTTTCTTTGAAACAAGAAAGGGTAAGGAAGAGGTGGAAAATATGAATGTATTATGTAAAGTAGGACACTCAAATCTCTAAAATGTAAATAAAGTATTTTGTGGGAAAGGATTTAAAAAATAAAGGTTTGTAAATGTCAGTTGGTTGCTTATAAATTTATTTTCCAAATCAACAAGGTGATTCAAGGCAAGACTCTGATGAATGAAACATTACTTTGCAGTAGATTCAGGATGTGGTTGCAACAGCCCTTCCCGAGCTGGCTTCCCTCACTGAGATGACAGAGGAGATAGTCCGTGGACTTCTTGCTGAGTCGCGATCCATCATTCTGCCATTACTTGTGTGAAAATCATGAGTCAACGCTACCAGGCCAGGTTTGAAGAGGATGACATTGATAAAGAGATCAGATTCAAACACACCATAAATATCTCACAATGCCTCCCATAGCAGGCCAAGGCAAAGCTTAGTGAACAAATACATCATTCTAAGGATGGTATATCAAGAGGGTGTTCAAAGAGCCTGCTGATTGCCACTGCCCCAGCAGAACTTCATCATTTTTTGTAAGAATGATGAGACTCAAATCCAGATTATTCTTTCCAGCATCTCTTTGGTCATTAGTTTGGGCCCATGTGTTCATGAGCACATTTAGGGTGTTTACTTGCACAATTTAACGTTTAGCATTTATGTCAGTGGCCTCCAATTGCGATAGGTGAGTATAGCTAACAGGTTGAGCAAGATGATCTGTTAGAGTTGTGGGAAGAAAATGCTAGAACTACTATTTCCATTTTTATTTTTAAAATAATTTGAGCTACATTAATATTTAATATATGAATTTATTCTTAAACTCCAAATATTTAACTGTGCAAATCTGTTTTGATGGCAGCATTTCATTTTTAAAAATAATGGCTTTTGGCCAGCGCCGTGGCTCACTTGGCTAATCCTCCCCCTGCGGCACTGGCACCCCTGGTTCTAGTCCTGGTTGGGGCGCTGGGTTCTAGTCCTGGTTGCTCCTCTTCCAGTTCAGCTCTCTGCTGTGGCCCGGGAGGGCAGCGGAGGATGTCCCAAGTGCTTGGGTCCCTGCACCCACATGGGAGACCGGGAGGAAGTACCCGGCTCCTGGCTTCGGATCAGCGCAGTGCCGGCCATGATGGCCATTTAGGGAGTGAACCAACGGAAGGAAGACCTTTCTCTCTCTCTCTCTCTCTCTCTCTCTCTCTCTCTCTCAGTGTCTAACTCTGCCTGGCAAAAAGTTAAAAAAAATGGCTTTTATTTTGAGAAGCAGAGAGACAGAGAGGGGCAGAGAGATAGAGAGATCCCCCATCCATTGGTTTACTCTACAAATGCCTAGATGGTTGGAAGTAGACAAAATCTGGCAACTGAATCCAGGTCTTCCACATGGGTGGCAGGAACCTAACTACTTGAGCCATCACCACTTCCTCCTAGCGTGTGCATTAGCAGAAAACTGGAGACAGCAACTTTTTAAAGTAGATGCTATGAGACTGATTAGAAAAATAAAGGTTGAGACATAAAGAAGAAAAATAATAGGCCCAAACTACGTCTGATCTGTCCACAGTTAGTCTCTGAATGCAGAAGATTTAGGAAAATGAATGATGAGAGGAGGAGGAAAGAAGAGTCCCAAATATTGACAAACTGCAACCTCACTCTTAAGCTACTCTTAGGGGAACTGCTTGGCATGTTTCCCTCCATTCTAGCTGTGTTACTGAAACTCTCATTGAGCTGTGGACATGATCTGGCATGATGAAGTTGAATTAGAAGGCTTCTGCTGTTCTACACCAGTGTTTCCAGGTCATGCCAACTTGCAGCTCTTTCCTCTCTCACCTTGATTTCATGGCTGCCCAGATTCTAGTCTTCTGTTCATTTCTTTATGGCTGCTTCTACTCCTGAAAATCAGGCTATCAGAGACTGAGTTTTATGACACTGATTGCCAGATGTTTCTTAGGCTAACCGTAGCGTTCTTGGGCTGTTGCTTATGGTGACATCAAGTTGAAGCCTGGAGACTATTAGGATCAGCTGAATTCCATTACCAACCTGTTCTTATTTGAAGTCATTGGGTCTTAACTCTTATTTTTTTTTAAGATTTTATTTATTTGAGAGGTAGAGTTACAGACAGTGAGAGGGAGAGACAGAGAGAAAGGTCTTCCTTCCATCGGTTCACTCCCCAAATGACCAACACGGCTGGAGCTGCACTGATCTGAAGCCAGGAGCCAGGTGCTTCCTCCCAGTCTCTCATGCGGGTGCAAGGGCACAAGGAATTGGGCCATCTTCCACTGCTCTTCCAGACCACAACAGAGAGATGGATTGAAAGAGGAGCAGCCAGGACTAGAACCAGCGATTATATGGGATGCCAGCGCCGCAGGTGGAGGCTCAACCTGCTGTGCTACAGCGCCGGCCCCATCTTAACTCCTTTTATAAGATTTGTTTTATTTATATGAGAGGCAGAGTTATAGACAGAGATAGGGAGAGACAGTGAAGGAGGTCTCCCATCTGCTGGTTCACTCCCCAAATGGCTGCAATGGGCTGAACCGAAGCCAGGAGTCAGGTGCTTATTCTGGGTCTCCCATACGATTACAGGGACCCAAGCACTTGGGCTGTCCTCCACTGCTTTCCCAGGCCATCAGCAGGGAGCTCGATTGCAAGTGGAACAGCAAGGACTTGAACTGGCACACATATCGGATACTGGCGCTGCAGGAGGAGGCTTACCTACTACTCCACAGCACCGGCCCCTGGGTCCTGACTCTTAAGTAGATGCTACTGGTAGCTGTTCTAACTGGGCTGCCTGAAAAGATGATCAATTCCTTGTACCACAGGTCAACTT
The DNA here is from genome assembly GCF_033115175.1 of Lepus europaeus. Lineage (NCBI taxonomy): Eukaryota > Metazoa > Chordata > Mammalia > Lagomorpha > Leporidae > Lepus > Lepus europaeus. The sequence continues at coordinate 88,224,517 of NC_084838.1, read as the reverse complement.
GCTCCACTGCCCTATTGAGAAGCCTTCTTTTTAGGTAGGTCTTCCTTCTCATCTTTCTTAATCTGGCTTCCTTCCCATGAATGAGCCTCACTTAAATAAGGAAGACCTGGTTAAAATCATAAAGCCTGTTTTGACTCTTTCCTGTGTTCCTTTTTGTGTTGCTTCTACTCTTTGATGTTCAGGTTCTAAAGGTATCATCATTAACATTTGTATCTAAGTTTCATGCATTTGTTGTGTTTCAGTAAATGAAACAGAATATAAAGATGAAGTTCTGTTATTCAACTCAGCCTCTCTGTTTCCTTTCTCCTTAGAGGCATGCAATATCATGAATTCCAGTTGATATTATTGTATTTTCTGCATCAGTGTGACCATAAATAATAAATGATAACTAATGTTTGCTGAACATTGAGTATGCGTTTAGCATTGTTCTAAGATATTCACATTTATTCTTTCTTTGACTCTTGAAAATAACCCCGTGAAATGAGTGCTATTGTTGTCTCCATTGTGCATATTCAAAAATTGAGACACCAAGAACTTAAATAGCTTGGACAAGTCACATAGCTAATAACTTGGGATTCAAATGCAGGGATCTGACTCCAGAACCAGTAAGGTTTAATCACTTGTTTATAGTTTCACTACTCTACTATTATGTAATCTTCTGCAGCATTGCTTGATTTTTAAAATGATTGAAAATACACTTAGAAAACTTCCTTCAATGACTTTTTCTTCTCAAATGTTTTTTAGCCGGCGCCGCGGCTCAATAGGCTAATCCTCCACCTTGCGGCACCGGCACACCGGGTTCTAGTCCCGGTCAGGGCACTGATCCTGTCCCGGTTGCCCCTCTTCCAGGCCAGCTCTCTGCTGTGGCCAGGGAGTGCAGTGGAGGATGGCCCAAGTCCTTGGGCCCTGCACCCCATGGGAGACCAGGAGAAGCACCTGGCTCCTGCCATTGGATCAGCATGGTGCGCCGGCCGCAGCACGCCTACCGCGGCGGCCATTGGAGGGTGAACTGACGGCAAAAGGAAGACCTTTCTCTCTGTCTCTCTCTCACTGTCCACTCTGCCTGTCAAAAAAAAAAAAAAAAAAGGTTTTTTAGACATATATTAACCTGATCATTAATATTTACTGCTGTGTAATATTCTGTCAGAAATATCCATTATAATGTACTGTTTTCCTCTGGATGGGTTTTATCCAGTGTATTTCTGATTCTTCCTTCTTACAGACTATGCTGCAATGGAGAAACTGTGTCTCTCTCCTTGGTAGCAATCATTTCCCCTTATAATTGTAACACAGTAGTTTCACCAATGTATTTGTCAGTTGATAAGATGAAGTCATTAATTTAAGTACTTCTCACCAGTGTATGACTGATAATACACAACATTTCAGTCAATGATGTGACACATATCTTTATATTGTCCCATGAGTTTATATTGCCTGATGACATTGTAGGCATCTCAGTTTGTGTAAGCACACTCTATGATGCTCATGCAACAATGAAATTGCCCATTTCTAGGCAACGCATGAGTACAGTTTAATTCTTTGCTGGAATTTGCATTTTTAGAGTCCCATTTATTAGCTGAATTTAATCTGTAATGGTGGCTGTGGATAGTTTCAAAAATTAGGAGGAAGAGGTGGATTTGAAGGCTACATATGGTAGTAGATATTCCCAATAATTTCAGGATTTCTGTTATCCATCTGGTATGACTCAATTTTCTCCTCCATATCATGGAAATCTCAGTTTCCAAGGGAGTATGTTTCAACAGCAATATTCCAAAGTGGTTAAGCTGTTTCCTAAACCACATTCAGTGCTCCCTTTCTTACCTTGTAAATAGTAAGTGGTAGATGAAGTGTTGGATTGCAAAACACTCCAGGATATAATTGCCATGTGACCTTATGACATAGGAAAACATATTTGTAATTTTGATGATCACAGAGTACCTACATTTACATGCGAAATGGTATTTCTTCTGCAGTCCAGTTAGCCTTGCTCATCAGTGCCTGTCCTTTAGATGGAGATGGTCCAGGTGGCAGTCTCAAAGCATTGTACATCAGAAACCTAAGAATATTCCATGCTGTGACAACTGCAGGTTTTATTTATGGGGAAGCTTCATTAGTATTGAGTTTTGTCAGTTGAACTCACTATGAATGAACTCAGTAGTTCTTTTCTTATTCTATGTGCCTGTGGCTCTCCATATATATCCTGGTACATGACACTGATTTTGTCTTAGAAAATTGGACACAATTTCATAAGAAAAGCACAAGTTCCCATAAACAGCACAGTTTTGAAGAACATTGGCCATGGAATTTGAACACCTGGTTCTAATTCTAATACAGCCTTGGTTAAATTAGGCAAATTATTGTAAATAGGAATAATAACAATACTGATCTTCTTAGGCTGTATGATGATGATAATATACTCTAAATTAATATAATTTTGCAAAATATATTTTTAAAATGATGTGTTTTTAAAACACTGGTTGGTGTGATTACCTGTAATGATGTATGTGGGAAACTTTTTAAAAACTTACTATAACCTGGCATAGTAATTTCTTTTTTACTGAGAGTTGTGGGAAGAAAAATGACTTGTTACATGTACAGCACTGTGTATGAGAAGAGAATCTGGCTACATGGTTAATTCTCTACTTGAGTTTCTATTTTTCAAGGATCAACTAGTGGGTACACGTAAGTGTAGTAGACATTGATTATTGTTCTCTTAATTTGAAAAATTATTTATTTATTTATTGTTATCTATGTGTAAGGCAGAGAGAAAGAGTCACAGACAGACAGACAGACAGATCTTCCATCCACTGATTCACTACTCAAATGCCTGCAATAGTCAGGGTTGGGCCAGTCCAAAGCTGGGAGTTGACAACTCAGTGTAGGTTTCTCACATGGGTGGCAGGTTCACTACTTGAACTATGACTTGCTACCTCCCAGGGTGTTCATTAGTAGCAAGTCAGAATTGGAAGTGCAGTCAGGACCCCAACTCAAGTACTTGGTTATGAGATGGGGAATATCTTAACAACTACACCAAAAACCCCAGGATTGTCTTAAAGTATAGCATATTTCAATCTTGGAATCCAGTTACTCCTCTCCAGAAGAGGCTAAAGACAGTAGTTTAATAAAATGAATCTACCCAGCCTTCCCTTAGACATGCATATAAAATATTTCAATAAGAGAAGATATATCATCTTTTATGGAAATATGGATTATGTGGATTGTATAGAAAAGTAGCCATCCTATCGCCAAGAAAAGAATGGTGTATGATTTGTTCTCCTACAAGGTCAGGAGTGCTCAACTTGCCTTGAAGAAATGAGGATGCTCAGCTAGAAAATGCAGAGCCACTGAACTGATGACTCGAATGTCCTTTAGACCTAGGCATGGAGGAAAGGATGAGAGGAGTGTGATAAAGTTGAACAAGAAAATTCCAGAGTGCAGCCTGCATGTCTATGTTTAGTATAACAAGTATATGGGAATGAAATCTGAGAGTTAAGCTTTTTGTAATCACTGCCCTCTGTTAAGTGCCACCCACTGGGTAAGAGTAAGAAGAGAATGTGTGTGTGGGAGGGGGTTGTCAGGGATTTGGGATGGGGCTTGAGAAGAGGAGGGAGGCACAATTCGTTGCCCCATTTCTGGGAATTATGCAAGGAATAATCTCTAGAGGCCGGATCCAAGAACCCATAAACACTTCCCATTGGAAAGTCAACATTTTATGGAAAGAAGGGAATGAGGCCAGACAGTGACAGCCTAGCAAACAAGATAGGCTGATTTGCCGTGAACAGTTGCTGTGGAATGTCTTCCTTCCTCTCCATCATCCCTCTAATCCCAGAAGAACAACGACAGAAAAACGGATGGACAACAGTGTGAAGGAGAATATTGCATCTCCTCACTCTCCTGCTACAAGTCACAAAGCCACCTGTGGAGCCTGTCTAGGACTACAGAGGAAGAGAACTTTGAATTGAATATGAGGCTGAAGTTTTGTTTTTTAAGAAATGTTTGTTTATTTATTTTATTTGAGAGACAGAGACACAGTTGGACAGAGATAGAGAGCTACCATCCATTGGTTCATTCCCCAAATCAAAAGCTGGATCTGTGCCTGGCCACAGCAGGGAACCTGAACTCAATCCAGGTTTCCCACGTTGAGTGGCAGGGACTCAGTTACTTGAGCCATCACTGCTGCCTTCCAGGGTGTGCATTAGAGGGAAGCTGGAACCATCAGTGGACTGCATCTTAAACTCAAGCACTCCAATATTGAATACAGGCATCCCAACCAACATCTTAACTGCTATGCCAAATGCCTGCAGCATCTTAACTGCTATGCCAGATGCCTGCCCTGAGATTGAAGTTTTTAAGGTTTATGAATTTGGATTGAGCTATCATTAAGGAGCCTGAATCCAATGGGAATGGAGGCTTTGACAAATAATTATTTATTAAAAAACACACTTTATGATGATGCCATAAATTAATTAACTCTGATGAAATCAGTTAAATTAGTTATTAATTATTCATCATAAGTATTTATTATATTAATTATTCATTATAAGTATTTCTCTCCTTACAAGACTGAATGTCCCAAGCAGTCGTTCCTCCAGATGGATCTTATGAGCCTTTCACTCAGTCCTGGCAGAGATGAAACTTGGCTTGCTTTCTATATGGCTAATCTTAAATTGTTCATGCATTTGTTCATTGATTCAATCTACATTTATTGAGCATTTAGTGTGCCAGACACCGAACTACTGAACCAGACTCCTGGGATAATTAAGCTAGCCAAATATTCAGTTCACATGATTTCACATGGAATAAAAGAACTTGTTTCTGTAGTGTTTGAGGCACTGGCAGACAGCTCACAAAATAAATTGTGGGCTTTACAACTAAATAGCATTCTTGACTGCCTGGTAGAAATAGTGGTGACCATTCATCTTGGGTTTTCCAGCGTGCTCTTGGATTCTTACAGTTTTATTTTATTCTTCAGTGAAGTAAATGTATTCGATACGTGGCTAAATGCAATTTGTTTTTATGAGCTTATACCAATTTTCTTTTAAATTTGTAAATGATGAAACTTCCGTTGTTAGACCACCTGCCCCAATCTTTTATTTGAAAGGTGTGGATGCTTAATACTGTAGTTTTTTTTTTTAAATCAAGATGATGATGACAAAAGTATGAAAATTATTTTTTTTCCTGGAACCCCAGGTTTCCTGGCAGTTGTTTCTCTTGGAATCTGGCATGTTTTAAAGGTGTAACATGCTGCAGCTAAAGCAAGTGTGCTTAGTGCCAACTCTAACCCATAGCTATGAGAATTCTGCCTATAATGTGTGCTTCATTTGTTTATTTAAGTATTAAAATTTATTTTCACTTTATTTGAAAGAGAGAGACAGGAGAGGGGGTAAAGAATGAATTTTCTGTCAACTGATTCACTCTTCAAATGTCCACAGCAGCCAGGGCTGTGCCAGCAGTAACCCAGGGAACAGGAACTCAATCTAAATCTCCCAAGTGGGTGGCAGAGGTCCAAATACTCAAGTTACCACCTGCTGCCTCAAAAGAACACAGTACTAGGAAGCTGGTTTAGAAATGAAGCCAGGGCTAGGCACTAGGCTTTTAGATGTAGGATTTGGGTGTCCCAAGTACTATCTTAACCACTGCACCAAACATCCACTCCTTTCATGTGCTTTAGACAGCAATAAACTGATGTACTGGAGTCTTCACTCAGGTCACACTTCTTGCAAGACAAGGTGAAAGAAGGAGAGAATTTGAGAGAGACAAAGAGACAACGTCATGAAGGAAAGAGGGGAGAGAGGCAGAGTGTGTGAGTGTATGAGCATCATCTCAAAATCATTTCTTGCAGAGGCCATTCAAAAAGCAAAATGAGGATAATGATCAACCATTGTTTTTAGGTTCCTTTTAGTTTTATTGTGGAATAATTTAATTAAAATACATTTTATTACCCTTTTATGGCCTCTGTCTGCTCTCACTTCTACTGTAATTTCCTGAAAAGGAGACGCATGACATCCTGTGGGCATCCCTAGTAGCTTTTCAATTGCTCATTAATATCTTCTGAATTAATTTCATTTTGCCAAAGGAATACTTTTCATTTTAGCATTCTTCTCACTAGATATGAGTGGTTTGATTATCTGATGTACTGCATAGTTATGGGAGAAAAAAAATCCTTTAATTTCTTTCAATCTCATCTTTGAATGCAGTTCACTTACAAAATGGAAACCTGTTAGTAATAAGTTTCTTTTAGAAACATATCCTGTAACTCTAAAATCATGTTAAGCAAAATAATGGCTCCCTCTCCAAATCTCTTCATGTGCTACTCCCCACAACCTGTGAATATATTACCTTAAACAGCAAAAGGAACTTCGCAAATGTGATGAATTTAAGGACCTTGAGATGGGAGATTAACGTGGAGAATATGGGGGAATACACTGTATTCATAAGATTCCTTGAAATTGGAAAAGAGAGGCACAAGTGAGGCCAAAAAAAAGATGAGTTATTGGGAGCAGAGTCTAAGGGACTCTATACTGCCAGCTTTGAAGATGGAGGAAGGGGCCAGGAGCTGAGGAATATGGGCCACATTTAGAAACTGGAACAAGCAAGCAAACAGGTGAAAATTTTGGAGCCCCCAGAAGGAAGAATGTCTCCCTGTTGCTACCTTGATTTCAGTTCAGAGGAGCCTGTTTCAGACTTAGAAACCATAAAACTGTAAGATATAAATGTTTGAAGCCTCTAAATTACAGCAGCAGTAGAACATGAATATATCAGCTATTCTGAGTATACATTAAGTCCTGCATTTATAAGCTTTTAATTGCATTATTTAAGTCTTCCTAGCCTTTTAACCTCACTTACTTTTAAATGCAGTGTTTTATATAACTGAAGATGCAGTGCTATTAGTAGGCTTTTCACTTCTCTGTATTTCTTTTCTAAGCATCGCCCTTTCTAGAAGCCAATTTTTAGTGACAATATCCTTAGAGTTGGGTGGTTCCATACAATTCATTCTCAAGTCTAATTTTGTTTAATCAAATTTATCAATGGATAGAAGACTCAAGCTAGATAGACTTTTCTGGATTTTATAATGGTTCACAAAACAGGAGGGAACATTACCCTTCCTTGTATATCAGAAATATTTCCCTTTGTATTACAAGCGCAAAATCTGCCAGGATTACTCTCATGTTGCACTGTCATGCTGAATATTCAATGGTCAGTAACATAATCTAAAAAGGAAGCCAGTTACTTGAAGCAAATATTAGAATCTGAGACTAGAAAAACTGTGGTTGATTCAGTTGGCAACTTCACTCATTGGAAGCTACAAATCAATAGGAAACCAGGACGCACTGATGCAGACGCTAGTTTCTCAAGCACTTTGTCTGTCAGCATTTTCATGCCATCTCTATTTCATGCAGCCTATAACATATTGATATGTAAAAATATCTCACTTTGGTTTCTTGGAACCCTACAAAAAATATAAGGGAAAGTAAGGAAAGAAAAATTTTAATTGCCCTTTTCCCCCTTTCTGCCTTTAATAGAAGCTTTGTAAAGGCTGTGCAGGCTTTCAGTTAAGGAAATTCTCCTTGAAAAACTTCGATTGTGATAAACAGAGGCAGTGACACTCCAGGGATGTCTTTGTACAGATCTACCAAATGTCAGGTAGTGGTTTTTTGGTTTCCTTCTAAGTGAGGAGCTACGTTTCACTGAGATTTTTAACTGTAAAATCTGTGACAGTAGACTGATTTTTTTAAAGATTTATTTATTTATTTGAAAGGCAGAGTTACAGAGAGGCAGAAGCAGAGAGAGAGAGAGAGAGAGAGAGAGAGAGAGAGAGAGAGAGAGACAGGTAGAAAGAGGTCTTCCATCCACTGGCTCACTCTCCAGAAGGCCGCAATGGCCGAAGCTGCACTGATCTGAAGCCAGGAGCCAGGAGTTTCCTCAAGGTACCCCACATGGGTGCAGGGGCCCAAGGACTTGGGCCATCTTCTACTATTTTCCCAGGCCAAAGTGGAGAGCTGGATCGAAAGTGGAGCAGCCAGGTCCTGAACTGGCGACTTTAACCACTATGCCACAATACTGGCCCATAGATTGATTTTTAGCAATCATATTTGCATAGTATTAAGGTCTTCAAAGATTTGAATGATAAGTTTATGTGTGTGTATGTGTGTGGGTGTGTGGGAACAGAGGATGGAAATGGGAGAGAGAGAGAGAGAGAGAGAATGGGAGGTAAGAAGCCTTAATAAAAAACAATCTTCTCCAAAGATTCTAATGCTAGTTCATGGAAACGCTTTTTAATTTCAAATTAAGGTACACCAAATGGAAAGTTGTGATGAGACAGCAGGATTTATCTCCTCAAAGCTCATGCAGGTGTTTAAACTCAGATGTGCTAATGTTAGTGGTTGATGGAGTAACAGTGGAGACTTGATCTAATGATGGTGTGAGAGGTAGGGCTGGGAGGGTTGAGGTGTTAATTATTTAAGTTCAAGGTTTTTTTTTTTTAAGATTTATTTATTTGATAGGCAGAGTTACAGAAGGAGAGAGTGAGAGTGAGAGAGAAAGAGAGAGCTTTCATCTGTTGGTCTACTCCCCAAATAATAATAATGGCTGGAGTAGGGCTGGTCTGAAGCCAGGAGCCAAGACCTTCATCTAGGTCTCCCACATGGGTGCACGGGCCCATGAACTTGGGCCATCCTGTGCTACTTTCCCAGGCCGTTAGCAGGAAGCTGAATTGGAAATGGAATAGCCAGGATTCAAAGTGGTGCCTATATAGTTTGCCGGTGTGGCAGGTGGCTGCTTTACCGGCTATACCACAGGGCCACCCCAAGTTCAAGTTCAAGTTCAGGTTTTTTCTCTCTCTCTCCTGGCTCACTGTGTCACTGTGTCTCCATATCTGCCATGACCAGCTTCCACAGATGCTTGCCTGTGGGGCCACCTGATCCTGTAACCTCCAATAATAAACAGAACTTCTTTCCAAAAAAGAAATCCTCTTGGGTGTTTTAGTTCAAGTAATGAAAGGTGGACTAATACAGAAGTGAAAGACACAATCATTAAAACTTGAATTAGGGCCAGGCGCTGCGACTTAATAGGCTAATCCTCCACCTGCGGTGCTGGCACCCGGGTTCTAGTCCCGGTCGGGGCGCCGGATTCTGTCCTGGTTGCCCCTCTTCCAGGCCAGCTCTCTGCTGTGGCCTGGGAGTGCAGTGGAGGATGGCCCAAGCCCTTGGGCCTTGCACCTGCATGGGAGACCAGGATAAGTGCCTGGCTCCTGGCTTCGGATCAGCGCGATGCGCCGGCTGCAGCCCGCCGGCCGCAGGGGCCATTGGAGGGTGAACCAACGGCAAAAGGAAGACCTTTCTCTCTGTCTCTCTCTCTCACTGTCCACTCTGCCTGTCAAAAAAAAAAAAAAAAAAAAACAAAAAAAAAACTTGAATTAGAAATGCCCTGCCCTTTTGCTTCCTGCTTCCCCTTATTTTTCAGTCCTTTAAATCTCCAAATCTGTTTTCTCCTCTCTGTATAAAGAGAATCTTGAATTTGTAGATAAGAAGTCTTCACAAGACAACTCTAATTTTTATCTAATAACAGCAATGCATCTTCCAAATCACCAACAAAAGTAATTTGTATCTAACCCAACCTTCTTTCTCATGACAATACAGCTGTTTCCACCACCTCAGATTTTGGATTCTATCCCTTGTGGCTTCCTCCAGAACTTTGCACTATTGCTTTCACTCTTGTGCAGTAAACATTTCCCTCTTAACCCTGCTGTGGTCTGAAGTTGGGCTCCCAAATGCAGGTGTTGCAAACTTAATCCCCAGTGCAACAGTGTTAGGAGGTGGGAACTTTTTTTTTTTTTTTGTATTTTTTTTAACTTTTATTTAATGCATATAAATTTCCAAAGTACAGTTTATGGATTACAATGGCTTCCCCCCCCCATAACTTCCCTCCCACCCGCAACCCTCCCCTTTCCCGCTCCCTCTCCCCTTCTGTTCACATCAAGATTCATTTTCAATTCTCTTTATATACAGAATATCAGTTTAGTATATATTAAGTAAAGATTTCAATAGTTTGCACCCACATAGCAACACAAAGTGAAAAATGCTGTTGGAGTACTAGTTATAGCATTAAATCACAATGTACAGTACATTAAGGACAGAGATCCTACATGAGGAGTAAGTGCACAGTGACTCCTGTTGTTGACTTAACAAATTGACACTCTTGTTTATGGCATCAGTAATCACCCTAGGCTCTTGTCATGAGTTGCCAAAGCTATAGAAGCCTTTTGAGTTCACCGACTCTTATCATATTTAGACAATGTCATAGTCAAAGTGGAAGTTCTCTCCTCCCTTCCGAGAAAGGTAAGGAGGTGGGAGTTTTTGAGATATGTTTAGATCACAAGGGCTCGGCCCTCATGTATGATGTTGCCACTAAAAGAGCAGTTGGAAGAGGGTTTGCTCTTGCTGGCCTTTCTGTCTTCCATCAGGTGAGGACGTGGTACGAGGGCCTTCCTCAGATGCCAATGACTTGATGTTGGATGTCTGAGTCTTTGGAATTGTGAGAAATAAATTTTTCTTTATAATTACCCAGTCTCAGACACTTTTTTTGTAGCAGCACAACAGAGAGTGAGAGGAGCTAGCATTGTAGTGTAGGAGGTTAAGTCACTGCTTGCAAGACTAACATCCCATTTAGGAGTACTGGTTTTAGTCCTGGCTGCTCTGATTCCAATCCAGCTCCCTGCCACCACACCCGAGAAAGCAGCAGATGACAATCCAATTGCTTCAGTTGGCTCCTGGTGTCAGCCTGATCCAACCCTGGCTCTTGCAGCCATTTTGGGAGGGAATCAGCAGATGGAAGCTCTTTCTGTTCCTGTCTCTGTCACTTGCTTTTTTTTAATATTAGTAAGATAAGTACCTTTTTGTTTAAAAATAGACTAAAATACTTTCCATTAACTTTTATGCAAGGTTGTCTCTTAGTTTTTAAGAATAGCAAAAGAATCTTCTTCACTCTTCAGATATTTTATCTTTTTCCTCTTCCACAATCATTTTCTTTGGATTACTTCTGAGTTCACCTCAATTTGTCATCTGATCTCTTGACTCCACCAAAATTGCTGTCATTTGTGTCATCAATAACGTCCATTGAAGGAACCCTTTACATCTTTTTGTGACCTCAGCTCTGATGCATCCTCCTTCTCAAAGACTCTTTCCTTGAATTCTGAGGTGTTTTTTAGGGCAGATTTTTCTGCCTATTTCTTCATTCTTTTGCTGTTTCATGGTTCTTTTCTTTGTGACCTAGCCCTACCTGGCTGTTTTTCCAATGAATGCCATCAGTAATACCATCAGTCAATACTCTAACATCCACTGATGCATGCTACTGAGAGCTCAGAATCATCCTAGATAGATCATTTTAATCCAGTATCCCAATCCCATTGAACATTGAACTGTCATATTTTATTTTTAAATAATCACTCATATATATTTACTATTTATCTCTGTCAACTTCAACCTAGTCTGAACTATCAAAGTACCTACTTCTCTTCCAATGTTTATCTGTAACACAGCTAGAGTGATGGTTTTCATAATGTAAGAATGAACATCTTACTTTGCAGACTAAAATCATTTGATAACTTCCTAATGTTCTGCTGATAAAAATAATATCATCACACATGCTCTTTGGGCATTTGTATTCTAGTCTCTTCCCACTTCTTTAGCATTAGTTCACCATACTCCCATCCTCTTTGATTAATCCCAGGAATATTATCTTAAATTCAGCCTTGATATATTGTCACATTTTTATAGCTATCGGCCTTTCGTGCAAGTTTGGACATGCTTCCCTCATCTCTTTTTCTACTAGTCTCCTATAAATCAAGGATCATCTATTAATGGATGAATCTGCTCAGTAGACAAGTTCCACTGACAAGTCCTTCATAACAGGTAGAAATGCTACAGTTTACTATACAGCTGTCACTTGGTATCCATGGGAGTTTGGTTCTAGGATCCCCACAAATAGCAAAATCTGCAGATATGCCAGTGTATTTTATAAAACAGCATAGTATTTGTATACAACATATACACATACTTCTAAACATTTAAACCACATCTAGATTACTTGTATTACTCAAAGCAATATAAATACTATGTAAATAATTGTTACACTGTATTGTTTAGAGAATGATGAACAAAAAATTTGTACATTTTCATACATTTTGTGTGTTTCAATCTCAGTTGGTTGAACCTCACAGATGGATACAAAAGACTTACTGTATATTTATCAAATTGCTTGATTAATAATTATAATACATAGCTTCATGAAACATACAGAAAATATAATGCTAAGCCCTTTTATTATTTTGGTTTAGATAAACCCAGTCAGCAAGGTGACTGGGAAAGATATTTGTTGAGCATATACCTGGAAAAGACTCACAAGTTATTGAAATCTGTTTCAGAAAGATATAGACTGCCTCAAAGAGGCAAATCACGGAAACTGAAGCTCTTCTAGTATTGGTGTGAATTCTGGAATAATTTTACATCTTAAAATGTATTTTATGCTCTCTTTACACTATGCTACAAGCCTGAGTGGAGTCAGTATCAACTATTTTAACAGCAGTAGAATTAGAAGAATTAAGGTAAAATCTGCATATAATGTCTACTATAACTAGTTAACTTTTATAACTTTTGACAGTGAGTCAAACCCCAAATTTCTTGTTTAAGTCTGTTTAGATTATCCAGTTTGTTATACGATCAAATATTCTACCTTGAATTGAACTAGAAATCTATTTATGACACAGAAAGCAACATTATAAGAAGTGAGTGCGAAGCATCTTAGCCTAATCCAAATTGGCTTGGCTAAAACTAAAAACTAAATTACAGCAAACTCACTTTGTAAAAGCAAATTGGTTTTCTGTTTATTGTTTTCAGTTCAGTTATTGCCTATCTCCTTTTCTACTCTATGTTGCAAGAAACTACTAGTCTCTAGACATGGTCAAGCAATGAGAAGAGAACATGATTATGTAAGAGAAAGGAAGAGTTTATGATTAATTCTCCTATCTCATACTGACTTATGCAACATCTCTGGCAGCAGCTGCATCTATTTTTTAATTCTAGATCCTGGCAGATAACCACTCATTCAGTGGTCCCAATTCTCACAAGCAGGTCTTCTTGTTAGTCTTGCCCTTATTACCTGTCTCTGGCTTAGGGACAAGAGCAAAATCATACTTTCTGTTCCCTAGCCCTGTGGGGTGATACTGAATTACCTGCTGTCTCTAATGTGCAACTTGTTTAATGTTCTCCTATTTCATTTTTAAGCTCTATGAACATTTGTGTAATCACTTACCTGCAATACATTGTTTTAATCTGAAATACTTAAATTAGTTTATATTTTCTTGGTTAGTCTCTGACTGATACAAATTTTTTTGAATTAGGATTAGCCAGGAAACAGACCATCATGAAAGAATGCTGGGTTTAGATTGCTGGCTTCTTTTATCTTGAACACAGCAAAGAATTTCTTTCAGGTACAAAATGGTACACTATAATTAATCTGTCTCATCAGGTGCCATCAGGATGATTTAAATTATTACCTGGTTTGTCTGGGAAGATGTGCCAATTGAAAGCAAGTCTTTTGGGAAACAAGTAGCTGTGATATTTGACTACAAAAACGGGATAGCTGTTTCTGATTGTGCTGGACTGCTTACAGAAAGAAAATTAAAATCCTAGAGCTTTACACTCTTAGCCCAGTGTACAGCTAAAGAATCAGAGAACTGCTATGCAAGTCTCAGAATATTTTTATTAAGATAACTATATGCAGAGTTCCTACACAAGTTGAAAATATAGACTCATCAATGTATCGTGTTAATATTAAGTAACTAATTCTAAGGAGGGGAGCTATAAGAGTTGGCATGGAAAATATTTGAACAGATAGGGTGAGTTCTAGAACCCTGAATGCAATATATTCCCAAGTTTCTATTACCAGCAAATGCAACCTATTTGGATGAGGCATATCTTCTTTTACTCAAAGAGCCTATACTTTGTCCATCTGAAGAAGCTGCCTTGAAAAAATGGTATTTCCTCAAGACCATTCAGAAACATGTCATTGCTTCCAAATTCATAAGAAGAATCAGATATCAGCATAGCTCAGGTGGAAAATTATAAGGGTTACTTTAGAAAAAAATAACATAAACACCAAAGAATTGCAAATATTAATTTTAATCAGCAGTCCACTGGAAAATGTATGTGGAGATAGAAGCTAAAGAGAAGAATGAAGAAAGATTATAACATGGTGTTCATCAGTATTTATCAATACAGATATATTTTCTTGAGCATCTAGATTAAAATAAAAGTGCTAGTTTAAGAAACTGAAAACTTATCTAAAATTTGCTTAGGTGATTCCCTGAAATATAGAGTTAGTAGTAGCGTATGTGAAATGAGGATGAGACTCCAGAACTTTCCTTGAATTATGCTGAAGAAACATTCAAAACCAATTCAGTAAAGTTGCAGGTTACAAAATAAAAATACAGCAAACAGTAGCCTTTTATATGCTAATGAAGAACTTACTGAAAGAAAAATCAAGGAAGAAATTCCAGTTACAATAGCTACAAAAATCCCATAAATATTTAAGAATAGATTTAACTACAGACATGAAAGATCTCTACAATGAAAACACTGATGAAGGAAATCAACAAGGACACACAAAAAATGGAAAGATATTCCCTGCTCATGGATTGCAAGAACAAATATCATTAAAATGTCTCCACTACCTAAAGCAATCTTGAGATTCAATGCAATCTTTATCAAAATGCCAATGACATTCATTACAGAATTAGAAAAAAAATCTAAAATTCATATGGAATTACAAAAGACCCAGAAAAGCCAAAGCAATCCTGAAGGAACAATAAATCAAGCTGGAAGCACCACAATACCTGACTTTGAAGAATACTACAAAGCTATAGTACCTAAAACAACATGATACTGGCATAAAAACTGACATGTAGATAAATGGAGCAAGATAAGAGAGCCTAGAAATTAGTATGTATACATACATATTATCAATTATTATGATTTTTGACTCACATATCCAGATCGTAGATTGCAGTAAGTATGGACTCTTTAACAAATGATGCTGGTGAAAGTGGATGTATGTATGTAGAAGAATGAACTTAGATCTATATCACATGTTCTCACTTAAATGTGGGAGCTAAAATTAAAAGAGAAAAAACAAAACAAAACAGAAATGCTATATACTGTAAATCATCCATCAAGTTTTCCTCTAAAAGGACCTAGACTGACCGTGTGAAGAAAAAGAAAGATATCCAGGAATTTTAGAGGTTTTAGTACATGACTGATGGTAATACCTGGTGCTCCCAAAAGTAATTCTGATACGCTGATCAGAGTAGGATTTTATGGAGATCAGGTAGTACATATAGTTTTGGCCATAATTCATCACACAATATTTCCAATCTGTGGTTATTTTCCCAATTCCTAAATGTAAAAGTAAATAGACTTACCCTGAAACTGACTGAATCCCTACTTTCATGCCTTGACTTAAAGAGTGAGGGCTAGTATGATGTGATAGCCCAGTCAAGTGCATCCTTCAACTAAAATGCCAAATCAGAAGTAACACCGATATGAATTTTAAAGTGCTACCAACTAAGATGTTCAGAATAAAGGTTATGAATACTATCATATTCATCTTTAACTCAGTTTCTTGATCCAAGATAAAGCCAATGTATCATTAAAAATAAATGAAATTTTTAATTTTTTTTTTTTTGCCAGGCAGAGTTAGACAGTGAGAAAGAGAGATAGAGTTATAGACAGTAAGAGAGAGACAGAGAGAAAGGTCTTCCTTCCATTGGTTTACTCCCCTAATGTCTCTGCCAATCTGAAGCCAGGAGCCGGGTACTTCCTTCCATTCTCCCAGACGGATGCAGGGACACAAGCACCTGGGCCTGCTCTGCTGCCCTCTCATGGGCTTTTTAGCCAGATCCAAATGCCTTAAGGGCTGATTCTGAGGCCAGAGTGCTGTTTAGGACATCTGCCATCATATGAGTCTGCTGTGTATTCCATTTCCCATGTTGGATTGTTCTCTCCTTTTTAATTCTAGTCTTGTTTATGTGATCCCTTTAACACTTAATCCTATATTATGATCAATTATGAACTGAAACTGATCACTTTGATTAGTGAGATGGCATTAGTACATACCACCTTGATGGGATTGAATTGGAATCCCCAGGCATGTTGCTAACTCTACCATTTGGGGCAAATCCAATTGAGCATGTCCCAAATTGTACATCTCTTCCCTCTCTTATTCCCACTCTTATATTTAACAGGGAACACTTTTCAGTTAAATTCAACACCTAAGAATAATTGTGTTTTAATTAAAGAGTTCAACCAATAGTATTAAGTAGAACAAAAAAAAAATACTAAAAGGTATGTAGTATTAAGTTGTTCCTCGATAGTCAGGACAAGGGCTGATAAAGTCATTGTTTTTCATAGTGTCCATTTCACTTCAACAGGTTTCCTTTCAGGTGCTCAGTTAGTTGTCAGCAATCAGGGAGAACATATATTTGTCCCTTTGGGACTGGCTTAATTCACTCAGCGTGATGTTTTCCAGATTGCTCCATCTTGTTGCAAATGACTGGATTTCATTGTTTTTTTTTTTTTTTTTTTTTTTTTTTACTGCTGTATAGTATTCTATAGAGTACATGTCCCATAATTTCTTTATCCAGTCTACTGTTGATGGGCATTTAGGTTGATTCCGTTTCTTAGATATTGTGAATTGAGCTGCAATAAACTTTGAGGTGCAGACAGCTTTTTTATTTGCCAATTTCCTTTGGTTAAATTCCAAGAAGTGGGATGGCTGGGCTGTATGGTAGGGTTATGTTCAGGTTTCTGAGCAATCTCCAAACTGACTTCCATAGTCAGTTTGCATTTACCAGTTTGCATTCCCCACAACAGTGGGTTAGTGTCCCTTTTCCCCTACATCCTCTCCAGCATCTGTTGTTAGTAGATTTCTGTATGTGAGCCATTCTCACCGGGGTGAGGTGAAACCTCATTGTGGTTTTAATTGTGGCATTTCCCGGATGGCTAGTGATCCTGAACATTTTTTCATGTGTCTGTTGGCCATTTGGATTTCCTCTTTGGAAAATGTCTATTGAGGTCCTTGGCCCATCTCTCAAGTGGGTTGTTTGTTTTGTTGTTGTGGAGTTTCTTGATTTCTTTGTAGATTCTGGTTATCAACCCTTTATCTGTTGCATAGTTTGCAGATATTTTTTCCCATTCTGTCAGTTGCCTATTTACTTTCCTGTTTCTTTTGCAGTACAGAAACTTCTCAATTTGATGCAATCCCAATTGTTAATTTTGGCTTTGACTGTCTGTGCCTCCGGGGTCTTTCCCAAGAAGTCTCTGCTGGTACCTATATGTTGCAGGGTTTCTCCAATGTTCTCTAATAATTTGATGGTGTTGGGTTGTAGATTTAAGTCTTTAATCCATGTTGAGTGGATTTTTTTGTAAGCTGTAAGATAGGGATCTTGCTTCATGCTTCTGCATGTGGAAATCCAGTTTTCCCAGCACCATTTATTGAATAGACTGTCCTTGCTCCAGGCATTGGTTTTATATCCTCGATCAAATATAAGTTGGCTGTAGATGTTTGGATTGATTTCTGGTGTTTCTATTCTGTTCCATTGGTCTATCCATCTGTTTCTGTACCAGTAGCATGCTGTTTTGATAACAACTGCCCTGTAGTATGTCCTGAAATCTGGTATTGTGATGCCTCCAGCTTTGTTTTTTTGTACAAGATTGCTTTAGCTGTTTGAGGTCTCCTGTGCCTCCATATGAATTTCAGCATCATTTTTTTCTAGATCTAAGAAGAATGTCTTTGGTATTTTGATTGGTATCACATTGAATCTATAAATTGCTTTTAGAAGAATGGACATTTTGCCGGCGCCGTGGCTCAACAGGCTAATCCTCCGCCTTGCGGCGCCGGTACACCAGGTTCTAGTCCCGGTTGGGGCACCAGATTCTGTCCCGGTTGCCCCTCTTCCAGGCCAGCTCTCTACTATGGCCCAGGAAGGCAGTGGAGGATGGCCCAAGTGCTTGGGCCCTGCACCCGCATGGGAGACCAGGAGAAGCACCTGGCTCCTGGCTTTGGATCAGCGCGATGTGCCGGCCACGGTGGCCATTGGAGGGTGAACCAATGGGAAAAAGGAAGACCTTTCTCTCTGTCTCTCTCTCACTGTCCACTCTGTCCGTCAAAAAAAAAAAAAAAAAAAAAGAAAGAAAAGAAAAGAAAAGAAGAATGGACATTTTGAAGATATTGATTCTCCCAATCCATGAGCATGAAAGATTTTCCATTTTTTGGTATCCTCTTCTATTTCTTTTTTTAAGATTTTGTAATTCTCATCGTAGAGATCTTTAACATGCTTGGTTAAGTTTATCCCAAGGTATTTGATTATTTTTGTAGCCATTGTGAATGGGATTGATCTTAGAAGTTCTTTCTCAGCCATAGAATTGCCTGTGTATACAAAGGCTGTTGATTTTTGTGCATTGATTTTATACCCTGCTACTTTGCCAAACTCTTCTATGAGTTCCAATAGTCTCTTAGTAGAGTTCTTTGGATCCCCTAAATAAAGAATCATATCGTCTGCAAAGAGGGATAGTTTGACTTCTTCCTTCCCAATTTGTATCACTTTAATTTCTTTTTCTTGCCTAATGCCTCTGGCTAAAACTTTCAGTACTATATTGAATAGCATTGGTGAGAGTGGGCATCCCTGTCTGGTACCAGATCTCAATGGAATTGCTTCTAAGTCTCCATTTAAGCTCCTTATCATATCTTTTAAATAAACTAGTGCCCTGTAATGAGGTGCATATACATTTGTAATAGTTACATCGTCCTGTTGAATTGATCCCCTAATCATTATATAGTACCCCCTCTTTGTCTCTCTTAACAGTTTTTGTGTTAAAGTTTATTTTGTCTGATATTAAGATGGATACACCAGCTCTTTTTTGGTTTCTATTGGCATGGAATATCTTTTTCTGACCTTTCACTTTCAGTCTGCATGCATCTTTGTTGGAAAGATGTGTTTCTTGTAAGCAGCAAACAGATGGGTTTTGTTTTTTAAGCCATTCAGCCAGTCTGTGTCTTTTAACTGGAGAGTTCAGGCCATTAACATTCAATGTGACTATTGATAAGTAATGACTTTGCCCTGCCATTTCCCAAAGATATTTCTAACCTATGCTTGGACCTTCCTGTGATCTCTTACTGGGAGATTTTCTTCCTTTAATTTCTTTCATGTTGATGGCCATGTTTCTGTGTGTAACACATCTTTAAGCATCTTTTGCAGGGCTGGGCGAGTGGTGACAAATTCTTTCAATTTCTGTTTGCTATGAAAGGTCTTTATTTCACCTTCATTCACAAATGAGAGCTTTGCAGGATATAATATTCTGGGCTGGCAGTTTTTTCTCTTAGTACCTGGGCTATATCTCTCCATTCCCTCCTAGCCTGTAGGATTTCTGATGAGAAGTCTGCTGTGAGTCTAATTGGAGATCCTCTGAAAGTAATCTGACGTTTCTCTCTTGCACATTTTAGAATATTTTCTCTATGTTTCACTGTGGTAAGTTTAATTACAATGTGTCGTGGTAAGGATCTCTTTTGGTCATGTTTATTGGGGGTTCTATGTGCTTCCTGTACTTGGATATCTCTGTCCTCAAAACCTGGGAAGTTTTCTACTACTATCTCACTAAAAAGGCCTTCTAATCCTTTCTTTTTCTCCATGCCTTCAGGAACTCCTAGAACTCGAATGTTGGGTTTTTAAATAATATCCTGTAGATTCCCAATGATTTTTTTAGCTTTCTAATTTCTTCTTCTTTTCTTTGGTTTGACTGTATACTTTCCTGTGCTCTGTCTTCTAAGTCTGATATTCTCTCTTCTATTTCACTGATTCTGTTGTTAATGCTCTTAAATACATTTGTCATTTGTTCTATTGAATTCTTCATTTCATTTTGATTTCCCTTCAATATCTCATTTTCAGGTTCTACTAAATTCCTCATTTCATTTTGATTCTTCCTTAAGTTTTCAGTTTCATGAGAGAGATTTTCTGTCTTGTCCAGTATGGATTTCTGTAGTTCATGAATTTGTTTTTGATAACTTCTGAATGTTCTTATCATAAATTTTTTTAAATCTGTGTCTTGTATTTCTTCTGCCTCATCATCTTCATAATCTTGTATTGGAGTGTCATGTTCATTTGGGGGCATCATAATGTCTGCCTTGTTCTTGTTTCCTCGGTTTCTGTATTTGTTGCTTGACATTTTGGAGCTATTCTTTGGTTTCTTCTTTTATTTTTTTCCTTGCTGTTTTGGCTTTCTTGTTATACTATCACTCTAGATTAAGTGGAGTGTCTGCTTTTGGTGAATCTCTAGAGGCTTGTGGTGGATGTGGCCAGAGAGCTCTGTTCAGCTCTTCAGGGTTAAGGGTATGCCAAAGATGACACACCCAGGTTTGGTGTGGTAAATCTTGTCTCTCTCTCTCTCTCTCTCTCTCTCTCTTTTTATTCAGAAGGGAACTAATTCCGTTCGGCTGAGCTCTTCTTGATGGCAATCAGTGCCTGAACGCTATATATATCCCAGTGGGTATAATATTCGTCTGCTCTGTCCCAAGGACCACACAAAGTATCTGTACAGTCCTCAGTGTAAGATCAGATTCCCCTGCAATATCTCTCACTGGGTTTCCAAGGTTACTGAGTTTATGGCGTCTCCCACCGAGAATACTCACATCTCAGCCACACCATGAGTTCTCCCACACACCCTCAGTTTTTTTTTTTTTTCTCACAGTCCCAGTTCATAAGCTCCACACATTCACTAGGTCTTAACTTCCTGTTATTTCTCACCCCTCACCCAGAGTCAGATTTTTCTGCGGTGGCTGAGGGTGGGCACAGCCAAAATGTCCAAAATGGTGCCTGCTGTATTGTTTTCCCCACCTTTGTAAGGTGAGTGGAGAGAGAGAATTGTGTCTGTACAGGTTCCTTTTAATTTTTTTTTCTCTCCTTTAGTTAGGCTGTTGAACTTCCCCCCCACAGGGCTTTAAGCCTCGTTCCCTCTAGGCTCTTCCTGCTGCTTTTCCGCCAGTGTCTCAGGTACTGCGGTTTTGCCTCACCTCCCTTTCCAGAGCTAGTGTGTAGACTCAGCGGCTGGGGTCCCGAGCCATGGGTGCCCATGTCCTCCACATGGGTTCACCATGTCCCACTAGTTCCAGAAGAATTTCCTCTGCAGTTTTTTCCATAACTCTTCCCTGAGACTACAGTATCTCCATTTTTATTAAACTACCTTTTGCTGGAGTATCAGTGTGCTCCTTCCCTATTCTGCCATCTTGGAGTTCCCTCTCCAGGTTTGATATATTTGTTAGAGCTAATCAAGAGAAATCCTGGCACCAGTGTGTGACCATTGGTCTGATGAATACCTTATTTCCCCAACAAAAAGATTTATGAAAATAATTTTTTTTTACTTGGAAGGGGCAGTAGTATACCTTTCTTTGCTTACTTTAGGTTTATGTTCATGCTCTTACTCTCTATCATAATATATTCAATGGAGGTGTTAATCATCTCTACATCTCACAAAATATGCTGTCACATATTAATGACATTATTGTTACTGTCTCTGTTGAGAAGCAGTGTCAACATTTGTGTTCCAGAGAGTGGAAGAAAAATTCCAGTAATCTGCTATTTCATTAAAAAGCTTTCAATTCAGTGTGAATGTTAAGTTTCCATGCCTTGCATTTCTTTCTAAAGATAAAGGTACATGAATTTTCCTGGTCTTTATGAAATTAGATGGTAACATAAATTGTAATCAGTGAAGAATTCTGATTCATCTGAGTATTTCCTATGATCACAAGTTTTTAGAGAAATATTTGCTGCAGATTTAGGTTTCCTACAAGTACAATTTTCCATCTTATTTGGGAAATAAGCTCTACCAGTTGCTGTAGTGTTTTTGGGAACTAGGGATCTATTTTAAGTCTCCAAGAGGTCAATCATAGTAGAGGCCTTTAGAGTTTTACCATGTAGTCATGCTTTCCTCTATCAATGCAGCTCACTTACCATTGGGTTCTAGAAATGGATTTTGGCCATGGGATACTGGGTTTTCAGATACCCATCATCAACTAGGTGTTATCTGATTTACTAAGCCATGAGGTTTAATTGTGCAATAGCAATCCATAACAAAACAACAGTGAGACTGACACTGAGAATATATGAAAGGTGCAGGTAACAAATATTGGTAGTGACATAGATTCTTACAATATCAACTATGGTAGAACAACTTTGGAAGATTTTGGCAGTTTCTTAAACAGTTAAACATATTTTCCCTATGTATTTTCCAAAGAGCAAGAAATATATACCCATATAAGAATATGCACTTGGATATTCAGAGCAACTTTATTTATAATAGTTCCAAACTGTAAGCAACCTAAATGTCTACCAACAAATGAATACATAACAAATTGTGGTTTGTCTATGTGAGTTTTTCAAAATGTTTATGGAAAATGCATATTATGCCAAAACTATGCATGGCATTCAAAGATTTTTGCATCAAAATAAATTTACCTTTTAATTATATTTTCTGAAAGTGTTTTGAAGTAGCTTCATATTTAAGGAATATTACTCAACAGTACAAAGGAGCAATCTATATTTTTAGTTTATGTACTAATTTAATTAATATCATGTTGAGAAAAGAAAAACATTTTCCTTCACATAGTCCATCGCTTTTGATTGCCTTTTGTGGAGACTTACACAATCTGTTGTGGTTGATGAACTGATTTTTTTATGCATGCTTAATTTACATATTTGTTATGAGTGCCTTATAGGTAGTAGACTTAATATCAACAGAGTCAACTTGCTAGCTTATTTCAGAATACTGGAATCATGGTTTCCCCCTTTTCTTTAGAGCTTCATTGTAAACATGATCATTTGGCTAGGTAGAGGTTCAAAACTTGTGTCTACTTTTTGTCAGTTAGAGGCAGAACCAAAGACATTGTAAAGGAATTTTTTTCACCTTAAGAACAAAAACAGGCAGTGGCAAGTATAGCTAAAATTATTAATTTTAATGGAGTAACTCACTGCCCAACTTTTTTCTGGTTTGTGAAAATTGAATTAAAATGTAAAATCAGGGGATGGCATTTGGCCTAGCAGTTAAAATGCATACATTCCATACCAGAGTGCCTGTATTTTTTTTTTTTAACATCTTGACAGGCAGAGTGGACAGTGAGAGAGAGAGAGACAGAGAGAAAGGTCTTCCTTTTCCGTTGGTTCACCCCACAATGGCCGCTGCGGCCGGCACACTGCGCTGATCTGAAGCTAGGAGCCAGGTGTTTCTCCTGGTCTCCCATGGGGTGCAGGGCCCAAGCACTTGGGCCATCTTCCACTGCACTCCCAGGCCATAGCAGAGAGCTGGACGGAAGAGGAGCAACCGGGACAGAATCCGGCACCCCGACTGGGACTATAACCCCGGGGTGCCGGCGCTGCAGGCGGAGGATTAGCCTATTGAGCTGTGGCGCCAGCCTCATATATACAAATTTAAGAACATAATGATACTTCCCACCCGGCCTCATATATACAAATTTAAGAACATAGTGATACTTCCCACCCTACCCGCCCTCCTGCCCATGCTCCAACCCCTCCTCCCCCTCCCTCTCCCATTCCTATTCTTAATTTTTATAAAGATCTATTTAAAGTTTACTTAATGATCCTATAATTAACCCTACACTAAGTAAAAAAGTTCAACAAATAATATAAACAACAGAAAAAATGCTGATCCTCAACAAAAAAGACAAGGGCTGTAAAGAATCACCAATTTCAAAAATGCTCATTTCACTTCAATACATTGCATTTCAGGCACTTTATTAGTTACTGTTTATCAGGGAAGACATAATGCTATCTGTCTTTTTTGGGACTGGCTTATTTCACTAATTATAATGGTTTCCATCCAGTTGTGTCTATTTTGTTGCAAGAGAGGATTTCTTTCTTCATTTCTTCCTTCCTTTCTTTCTTTCTTTCTTTCTTTCTTTCTTTCTTTCTTTCTTTCTTTCTTTCTTTTTTTTTTTTTTTTTTACAGCTGAGTGGTACTCCATAGTGTGTATATACTATAATGTCTTCATCCAGTTTTTAGTTGATGAACATCTTGGTTGACTGCATATCTTAGCTACTGTGGATTGTGCTGCAATCAGCTTAGGGGTACAGATACAGATAACTCTTTCAGATGCTGATTTCTTTTGCTTTGGGTAAATTCCCAGGAGTGGGATGACTGGATCACATGGTAGATCCATATCTAGGTTTCTGAGATATCTCCATACTGTCTTCCACAGTGGTTGTACCGGTTTACATTCCCACCAACAGTGAATTAGGGCATCTTTTTTCCCACATCCTCACCAGCATTTGTCATTTGTTGATTTCTGTATGAGGGCTATTCTAACTGGAGAGAGGCGAAACCTCATTATGGTTTTGATTTGCATTTCCCTGATGGCTATTGATTCTGAGCATTTTTTTAAGTTTCTGATGGCCATTTGAATTTCCTCTCCTGAAAAATGCCTGTTGAAGTCCTTTGCCCATTTCTTAACTGGACTGTTTGGTTTGTTGTTGTTGAATTTCTTGAGCTCTTTATAGATTCTGGATGTTAACCCTTTATCAGTTGCATAGTTTGCAAATACTTTCTTCCATTCTGTCAGTTGCCTCTTCACTTTGCTGACTGTTTCTTTTGCAGTGCAAAAGCTTCTCAGTTTGATGTAATCCCAATTGTCAATTTTGGTTTTGATTGCCTATGCTTCTGGTGTCTTTTCCAAGAAGTTTTTGCTTATGCCAATATCTTGCAGAGTTTCCCCAGTGTTCTCTACTAATTTGATGGTGTCTGGTCATAGATTTAGGTCTTTGATCCATTTTGAGTGGATTTTTATGTAAGGTGTAAGGTAGGGGTCAAGTTTCATATCTACAGAGATCAAATTTTCCCAGCACAATTTCTTGAAGAAATGCTCCACGGATTGATTTTATCTCCTTTGTCAAATATCAGTTGGTTGTAGATGTGTGGATTGATTTCTGAAGTTTCTATTCTTTTTCTTTGGTCTACATGTCTGTAGACCAGCCAGACACAAACTACTGATACACATAACAACATGGGTAACTACCAAAATATTGATGCCTCATTAATTTGCTGAATGAAGGAAGCCAAGAAAGATATTATATGATACCATTTATATGGAATTCTAGAAAATCCAATCTAATTTATAGTGATAGAACATCAATTGCTACTTAGGAATAGAGGATGAGAGCCAGAGAGAAACAGAGGAGATTACGAAGGGGCATGAGGACATTTGGGAGTGGGGTTTACAGTTTCAACGGTGTATCCATATGTTAAAATATGTCAAAAATGAAGTTAACTGTGTCAGCTTTATTGTAAGTCAAATATATGGATCTATATGAAGTGTTTAAAAGTTGTCAACTAGGTGTCAGTGTTTGATGTAGCAGTTAAGTTGTTGCTTGAGATGCCTGAATCTCATATCTGAGTGCCCAGAAATTGGGTCCTGGATTTGGTTCCAATCCTAGTTTCCTGCTAATGCACACTCTGAGAAGCCTCAGTGATGGTTCAAGAAGTTTAATCTCTGCCACCTGTGAGAAATCCAGATTGAAAAGTGAACCAGTGGATGGAGATATCTTTCTCTTGTTCTTATTCTTTCAAATAACTTTTTTTAAAAAAATTAAAGACTGTGAGTAAGTAACATAAAAGTAAAAGATATCAACTTAAAAACAGTTGCAGATCATAGCAGCTATAGAATTTGTTATTTGTATTTCACCCTGTTATTTCCCATTTCCTTTTCTCTACTATTTTGTTTAAAAATTTTTGGAGGAAATCACTTTTTAAAGTTTGATTCAGTTTTAAAAAATTATGTGAAATTTCACATGCACTTGCACAAAAGAGAGAGAGAGAGGGAGAGAGAGAGAGAGAGAGAGAGAAAGAAGAAAGGGGTAGAGATCTTTTGTTTGCTGGTTCACTCCCCAAATGCCTGCAATGGCCAGAGCTGAGCTTGGTTATACTAGGAGCCTGGGACTCTATCCAGGTCTCACATGTGGATTGCAGGAATTCAAATACTTGATCCAGCACCTGCTGGCCTCCATGGATGTGCATTAGTGGGAAGCTGAATGGAAAGTGTAGCAGGGACTTGAACCCAGACACCCTTACCTGAGCATCATAAGCAACAGGTGTCACAATCAGCTTAACTGCTGCGCCAAACAACCTCCCCTGAGTGTAATTACCTTAAAATTAATTCCTATGTCACTGGGCTAGTGATAACCTGAAGGGGAAGACTTTGTATTATGGGCCAGTACTTGACCTCTGTATGGACATAATGGTAGGTGCGTCTTTTAGCTCCGCATTTGGGAAGAAGGTGAGAACATGTCCATTTTATATGGGAGAATTGTTTTGTGGATTCTGTTGCCAATACTCTGTGACATAGGAAAATGTGGTTGGTGTAGCACAGTAGTTAATATGGGCAGAAGATTGCAATGAATTCTAAACAGCCAAAAGGGGTGAACGGTGTCTTCTGTTCCTTTTTGGGGCTTCTCCAGCTGTGATAAATTAAGACATTTCCATGTTCCCTTTAATATTAACTTCTGGATGTGTTTGATCAATGGAAAGTAGTAAGTAAAATCCAGACCCAAAAAAAAAAAAAAAAAAAAAAAGATCCAGTGGACTTCTTTCCTCACTCTGTCTACTGGCATCTTGAAGCAGGTGCCTCTTCTCCATGGTTTTCACTCCTGTCAGAGAGCTCATTACTCTAGTATTGCCTGGTGAGGAAAAGTTCCTGCCAGGGTCTTCATTCCAGCCAGACGAGCTTGCCTTCTGGGTTCCTATAATAACACATGGCAGTTTTCTTCTTTTGCTAATTTCTGGGTTGCCTCACTGTCTAAATTTGGTTTCTTAACTTTTCAATCACTTGTGTAAAGAATGCCCTGTATGAAATTCTCTTTGTTTGAAAGATAGTTCCTTTTATTTGAAATACTTGAAGTTGAAATACCTGGACCTGACTGATATGAGAAGTAAGAAAGCTTGGTAAGCAAAGAGAACATGAGTTATTTCAATTTCAGCTTGTGTGGTTATCTCCAGGGCACCGAGTAAACGTGTGGATTCTTTCATGTGGCATAAAGCTGGATCCCCTTCATGTGGCATAATGCCTCCCCAAATTCACTTCTGCCCCTCTCCTCAACCTTCTGACATTCCCTGCCTTGCTCCACAGCCCATCCATTCAGAATCACTTGCCCTACTGGGTGCTGATTCTTGTTGGCTTGTGCCTCTGCCAGGTCTGAAAAGTCTACACCTTTGACTTTTGGTGAATATTCTTAAATCTCAGCTCAAGTGCTTCTGGCCATGAGGTGCCTTTACCTAACCTCCAAACAGAATCATCCCTCTGTTCTTTGTACTCTATTTGGTTTACCAGAGGTCTTCAAAAAGTTCATGGAAATGTTTATTGCAAAAAAGCTAGGAATGGATTTCAAAAATGTTGTACCAAAACAAATTTATCTTTGACTTCTATTTTCCATAAACTTTTTTGAAATCCCCTTGTATTTACATGAATTTTTATACAAGCAAAACACTCTGAGCTCCTATAGTATTAGAAGTTAGTCATCTCTACTGTTGCACATAGTAAACTTGAATATTTGATGAATGAATCATCGAAAAAAGAATGATTCTCAGAGATATTTGTACCAGGTATTTCTTAAGGTTCAACACATTATCTTCCCAGTAGCAAGGTAAACACTATTATTCATCAAGTATGATTTAATAATTGACAATTTTCAATGATAGCTCATGAACCATGCCTACTTTCTGAACAAAGAAGCGAAGCTCATTTGGAAGACATCTGCATGTCACTTTGGCTCTTCAGCTAGATAAAGAAACACACAACTGCCTGCCAGCAGCTTGCTTGTTCCATGACTACTTGTTTTCCAGCCCATAGGATGTTGGCCATAATCCCAATGAACAAATGTTGATCAGACTCAAGGAGGGCAGGCTATGAAGTGGAATAAACAGCAGCCCTCTGACTGGTTGGAAAAGCATATTTGTTGTCTCTGGAATACACATTAACAATCATTCTAGGTTACTATACAGGCCTTCATTATCTCTTTATTGGAATATTGCAATTGCCTTAGGAGATTGAAGCTACTGTCCTGGCTAGACAACTAAATCAGTTGTCATAGTGTCATATGTCACAGTGACATAACCAGAGCTGGGTTCACCAGGAAGTTTTTTCTCATTTCTTCCAAACTAATGCATCACGTGAGATCCTACTGAATAAGAAGTTGAAAATTATTTGTAGAAACATGTGAAAGCTGTGGAACCCAGTTTTCTATCACTTAGTGGAAATTTATACTTTTTTATGATCCTGAAATACCACACTCAGAGAAGATTTGTAACATGGCAATAATGCTAGTTGCAAACCAACCAGTATTAGGCTTTTGCATTAGTGAGTGGATTTTCCCTGCCCTGGCCCCAGTCTCTGCTAGGCAGAGGCAGGGTTGAAGCTTGGGGAGACCTGCCCTCCCTCTTCTCTTCTGTCTCCTACAGCCACTCCAAGTAAGACACAGGTAAAATATACTGCACGAGAGGTTGCCTTTAGAAGCAGACTGTCAACCCTCTGATCCCCCCCCCCCCCCCCATTGCTGAGCACCAATGGAAAAGTATGTTTGGGCTTTGCCAAAGAGAGAATGGGTGAAAAGTCCGCTCTGAACGTTTCTAGTGTCTGGAAAGATCCAGCCACGTGCCTGAGGCAAGGGGCATTAAAAAGAAGAGCTCTGCTGTCACCTGCTTCAAATTGTTTTTGCCTGCAGCACAGAAGAGAAGTGTCTGTGTTGAAGAGAGAGGTGTCGGGGAAGGAAAAGCTGCCTTTTCACTCCAGGCATTGAGTGTTTAGGAGGTAAACCTTTGCGAATAAAACTGACAAGTGATGAAATGCATTATTTCTCCAAGCTCTAGTGTGGAATTCTGTTCTGTCTTCTACTTACTATGAATTCTTTTCACCCTGACCAAGTAGCATGCAATTATGCACAACTCAGAAAAATTGTACAGGATTGGGTTATGCCAGTGTTCCCCACGCTGTATTCCCTGAGATAGGTCTTTCCTGAGATAATATTCAATCGCAAGTAAGTTTGGAAGCAAATGTACCTTATGGATGACAGATTTAAAAAGTTAGTAGAAAATGGAAGTAAAAAATAATGTGAATTTTCTACAGACTTTTTTTAAAGACCTCTCATATTAGTTTCCTGCGCTACTGTATCAAATTATCAAATTGAGTGGCATAAAGCATCACAATTTTATTCTTTTGCAAAACTGGATTTAGAAGTTGAAAATGTGTGTTCCCTGGGATCAAATCCAGGTGCTGGCAGGGCTGTGCTCCTTCTGGAGGATGTGGAATAGGAAACTTTTGTTAGCCTTTTCCAGCTTCCAAGATCTGTCCCCGTTTCTTGGCTAATAGCCTTGGAAGCATTTTGACCTCCACTTCTGTTGTCTCAACAGCATGTTGCCTCTGCTTGTGACACACCTATCCTGCTCTTATAAGGACTCTTGTGACTACATTATATCCATCTGGATAGGCCATGGTAACTTTCTAACTTCTCTATATCAAGATCCTTCACTGAATTGCATCTTCAAGACCTCTGTTGCTGTATCAGGACGTCACAGGTTTGGGGACAAGAATGGGGCCATCTTTGGGGATCATTATTCTGTCTAGGAGACCATCACATATTGAAACTCATAATATTTATTGTAGACACTCACAATTCAAAGAATTATGGGTCTGTTGTATTTCACTCATAAGGTCCCAAATTTATTTACATTTTTCTTTTTAATTCCAAAAATATCTATTCTTTTTATATGAAAACAGCTTAAGACATGAAAAATTAAATGACTTGAGCCTTTAGAATTTAATATATATGATTTTATTGTCACATTTCAACTCACTTGAGTATGTGGTAATGGGATAAGAATGAGTTAAAAATGTGGCTCTTTTTCATGAGTGTCCTCTACAAAATCGAAATACAAAGGCTCAGTTTCCTCGTCTATGAAATGGAGATAAGGAAAAGATGACTGGCTTTGCTGGGTTGTGCTGTGAACTTAAGGCAATGATGTGCACGAAACTACCAGGTAAACTATAGAGAATTCAACCCGGGAAGTTTTGATGACCTTGGGTAAATAAACTGTTAACAGTGAAATTTCTGCCAGATTTTTGTAACAATTCCCTCCATCCTCTTCTCTTACCTAGTTGATCAGAGAAAATCTTGGATATTTTAGAAAACTTGAATTCCACACTAGTATTTTTGATTGTTGGCTTTAATTATAGTACTGTTGTAATCTAGGAGCCAAGAGTCAGCGGTATGTGAAATATTTATGCGTGTAATGATCAGCTACCCTCGGACTAATTTGAGGTACTATTTGAAAAGTATTTTTCATTCTGATCCCATTCTTGTGAACCATGCTCATCCCTAGGCTTTCCCTTATTTTCCTCGGTAACTACTCTGACTATAAATGAGTTTAAATGAATTATAACTGAGTTCAGGACACCTTCGTTCATACTTTTTTCTGTTTTGTGTGTATAGTAGTAATTTTGATTAAAGACTTTCCATCTCTTCTTTTTCCTAAGATGTTATTATTAGTACCTCCCATCCCTTATGAATGGAGGCATACTTTTGCAACTTGTGTTGCACAATAAAATGTGAATGGAGAAGACCAGTGTCAACTCCAGGTGGAAGCTTCAAGAGCCATTTTGTAGTTCAGTACCGTACTGTTTATTACTGTAGAATCTGTGAGAGCATATGCAAGATGGAGCACTCTCAGCCTGTATTCTCATAGCATTAAGCAGAAGGCTTGTGTGTTGAAAATTTTTAGGATTGAATGTGTGTAGGAAAAGGTAACACCAATAAAAATTTGAGGTTCTCCTTACTGCTGTTTATCCAGCCAAACCTGATCAAAACAAAAGAAAATCCTTTAACTGATCCCCAACACCCTTAAGCACATGAAAACATGTGTTTAAAGATTTTGTTAATCCATAAAGAGGTTTGGAGAAGTTAATTCTGTTACCATGGAGATCATTGAGAGCTAAAAAGATAGGAAAATCTGCAAGAATAGCAAGATCCCGGGATTTGGAATCAGATGACCTCTTCATTCTTGTTCTCCCTTTTCTATGAGGTAAATTGTGTGAAAAAGTGATATTTTTTAAATTACTAATTTAAACATGATTCATTTATTTATTTTTAATGATTTATTTATTTATTTTAAAGGCAGAGTTATTTTGTTTATTTTAGAGGCAGAGAAAAGGGGGGAGGGAGTCTTCCATTCACTGGTTCACTTCTCAAATGGCTGCAACGGCCGGAGCTGAGCTGATCTGAAACTAGGAGTTTCTTTTGGGTCTCCCACATGGGTGCAGGGGCCCAAGGACTTGGGCCATCCTCTACTGCTTCCCCAGGCCACAACAGAGAGCTGGATTGGAAGTGGAGCAGCCAGGACCAGAACTGGTGCCCATATGGGATGCTGGTGCCACCGGAGGAGGATTAACCTACTGCCCCATGGCGCCAGCCCCAATATGATACAATGTTGTATTGCTTCCCTTTTACGTCCTCTGTTTAATCCTTTTGATTAAAATCTGTTTTAATTCAATCAAGCATCTCTTGGGATTGAGTTACGACCAAATGGCTGCTGCCTCCGTTACTTGTTTTGGGGGATGCCAGTAAGAGAAGAAGGGAGAAGATGAAAATGCAAGTTCTCCTTGAAGGTGGTGCTACAATGGTAAACCCTAACTTCGCGGGTGAAAGGCAGATACTCTAGTCATTCCTCAGAGCCACTCTCTTTCAAGGAAAGGAAAACTTCCGGATGTGGAGGTGGCAGAGAAAGGAATACAATGTTTCTGAGTATCTGGACATTCAACAAACTGTGATATACCAAAAAGCTGAACTTTTTTGGCACCATGCATTTTCCATGAACTTTTGGAAGACCACTTATGTGCATGGATTTCAAGATTATTTGAACCAATAAAAACTTATCTTTTAATTGTGTTTTCCAAAAACTTTCTGAACTACCTTCCTGTAATACATTTATTACTAACTATGGTCACCATGCAGTGCAAGAGATCACTAAAACTTATTCTTCTAGTGTTAACTTTGTACCTTCAATGACTTTGTTTTTTGTTTTTTGTTTTTTTTTTTTTTTTGACAGGCAGAGTGGATAGTGAGAGAGAGACAGAGAGAAAGGTCTTCCTTTTTGCCGTTGGTTCACCCTCCAATGGCCACCGCGGCCAGCGTATCGTGCTGATCCGAAGGCAGGAGCCAGGTGTTTCTCCTGGTCTCCCATGCGGGTGCAGGGCCCAAGGGCTTGGGCCATCCTCCACTGCACTCCCAGGCCACAGCAGAGAGCTGGCCTGGAAGAGGGGCAACCGGGATCGAATCCGGCGCCCCAACTGGGACTAGAACCTGGTGTGCCAGCGCCGCAAGGCGGAGGATTAGCCTGTTAAGCCAGGCGCCGGCCACCTTCAATGACTTTGTACCCTTTGATACACATCTTCTGTTTCTCTGTTCCTTCCCCTCCCACTTAGACCCTGGTAACTGCCTTTCTACTCTCAGTTTCTATGAGACAGACTTTTTTTAGATTCTGCGTGTAGATGATGGCATCCAGTATTTGCTTCTCTGTGCCTGGTATTTCACTTAGCATAAAGTGCTCCAGTTCCATCCATGTTGTTATGAATGACAAAATAAGCTGTTGAGGTGATGGATATGTAAATTAAATTACACTTGCCGAATACAATAGGTGGAATTGTGCCTGGCCAAAACTGAGAGTCAGGATTGCAATCCAGGTTTCCTACATGGGTGACAGAAACCCAGTTTCTTGAGCTATCACCTCTGCCTCCCACAGTCTGTATTAGCAGAACGGTAGAGTGAAGACTGAAGCCAAGAGTTCAACCTAGGCACTCTGATGTGGGACATGGGCTTCTTAACAGCTAGGCCAAATGCCTGCCCCAGGAAAACTTAAATTTTAGAAGACAGGTTTCCTGCTCTGAAAACTTGCCTAGAGCTACCCTAAGTGCCCCTAAACAGTCGCCAGTCACAGCAGGCAACTATTGATATTATAGCTTGCTTCTCCTTTAATCTTGCCTAGCCTTTCCAGACCCTCTGTTCATTAGCAGCTCCCTAGAGGTACCCTGCCTGCTCACCTGTCAAGGTCACTTTTGGAGACTGAAAAGGATTTGCAGGCAGTGGCAGCTTGAAACCTTATTCAGTGAGTCAGCGAGGATGGCATTTTTCATCCCTGTCCTCCTCTTGAGCCTTTTTTTGTTTTTCTTTTTAATTGCATTAGGAAGCCAAGTTAAAGGTAGAAAGACAGGCTTTTGAGTCAGATGGTTGGATGATCAGAGTTCTAGCCTCTCCTCCATCAGTTACTAAATATAGCAATATATTTAAAGCAGTTTAAAGGTCTAAACACTAATTCCACTTAATCACATTATGCCTAATGTTATGAATGGTTCTGTTGGTGAATTCCTTGGGAAGATACACTAAAAATAGGGTCTTGCAGTTTTTTACTGTGACTCTTAACTTCCCAGAGAAGTTGGATTCAAATTTAAAATTATACAGTTTGGCTGAATTAGAAAGTTCACATAATAGTAAAGTTCTAGCAATTATTACTAGATACATGGATGAGTTGATTTGTGTGGTGTCATATTAACTCTCCTTCTGTCTGCTGAATAATCCCTAAATGGAACAAGCAGAATGGCCACAGAGTGGGCAGTAGTACAGCAGTTAAGATACTGTAGGATTCCTGCATCCCATATAGTAGTACTTGGTTTCAAGTCCCATCTCTGCTCTTGATTTCAGCTTCCTGTTATTATACATCCTGGAAGGATGATAGCTCAAATATTTGAGTGTCTGTAACCCATGTGAGAGACCCAGATTGATTTCCAGGCCCATGACTTTGGTCCTGTACACAACTAGCTATTGCAGGTATTTAGAGCATGAATCAGTGGTTGGAAGATGTCTCTCTCTGTCTTTCAAATAAAATAATAGATGTGGGCACAGATTATTAGATACTATTTCCATTGTTAGAAGGGTTCTATCTATCCCTTCCTTGAATCTGGTATGGCTTGCAAAATCTTGGACCAACAGTATATAGAAAAGTGCAAATATTTAAGTTGCAAGTGTTTAAAAAGAGGGTTGGAAGCTTCTCCTCTGCTTTATTGGAAACCAGTTACTGTAGGAAGGCATTCTACTTTGAGACCCCCACCATGCTGTATGAAGCCTGAGACAGGTGAATTAACTCTGGAGAATAGAATGCATGTGTGTGTTGGGAGGATGGTGGGGAAAGAATATGAGCTGTCAGTATATAGTAGAGAAGGCCACTCTTCTTACCCCAATTTTCCAGATAAAGGGTTCTCCATAAAAAATGTTATAACTGAGGGCTGGCGCCGTGGCTCAATAGGCTAATCCTCTGCCTGCAGCTCCAGCACACCGGGTTCTGGTCCCAGTTGGGGCACTGGATTCTGTCGCAGTTGCCCCTCTTCCAGTCCAGCTCTCTGCTGTGGCCCGGAGTGTAGTGGAGGATGGCCCAAGTGCTTGGGCCCTGCACCCCATGGGAGACCAGGAGAAGCACCTGGCTCCTGGCTTCGGATCAGCGCAGTGCGCCGGCCGCAGCGGCCATTGTGGGGTGAACCAACGGAAAAGGAAGACCTTTCTCTTTGTCTCTCTCTCTCACTGTCAACTCTGCCTGTCAAAAAAAAAAATGTTATAACTGAGAAGACTGACTCAGGGGAGAAACTTCAATAAGGAAGTTATTTTATTTTTTTTTAACTTTTATTTAATGAATATAAATTTCCAGTGTACAGCTTATGGATTACAATGGCTTCCCCCTCCCATAACTTCCCTCCCACCCACAACCCTCCCCTCTCCCGCTCCCTCTCCCCTTCCATTCACATCAAGATTCATTTTCAATTCTCTTTATATACAGAAGATCAATTTAGTATAAAGATTTCAACAGTTTGCACCCACATAGAAACACAAAGTGAAACATACTGTTTGAGTACGAGTTATAGCATTAAATCAAAATGTACAGTACATTAAGGACAGAGATCCCACATGAGGAGCAAGTGCACAGTGGCTCTTGTTGTTGACCCAACAAATTGACATTCTAGTTTATGGCGCCAGTAACCACCCTAGGCTGTCGTCATGAGTTGCCAAGGCTATGGAAGCCTTCCAAGTTTGCCGACTCTGATCATATTTAGACAAGGTCATAAAAGACAGAGTGAGGATAGTAACCAATGATCCTAACAGTGGCATTAACCAGGTTTGAACAATTATACAGCATTAAGTGGGGAAGAGGACCATCAGTACACACAGGTTGGGAGTAGAGCCATTGGTGGTAGAGTAGAGGTTATGATTACAAAGGAATGAGGCCCAAGTGCACTAGACAGGGCCTAGAACAAAGGACAGAGTCATTATTAGAGGAGCTAAGAAAGGTGCTGTCTAAGCTACAATTAAGTTTTCTGATTGAGAGGCAAATAGAACCTGATAGAAGGGGCTTGATAATAATCTGGTGGGCTTTAGGCCTTGTAAGTTAAGAGGCCCAGACCTATCTATCTCCTCACATGGGGTATATCTTAAGGGAGGTGTGAACCTCCTAGGGGAAGGCACTCTGTTGACTTTCATTACTTGGCTGGCCTGGGAGGAGAGCTGGCCAGGTAAAGGCAGGAGGCATCTCTAACAAGCAATTTACAGTTCTGCCTGCAATGTTGCTGACCCTACTTGACCATACCCTCAGCTGCAGTGGTCACTTTGGAAGTTGGGCTGAGTGAAGGGCTTTTCAGCTTAGAGCCAATAAGATCTGTGGCTCTGACCTGGGCATCCTTCGACTCCAGGGCAGGTCCATTTCCAGTGATCCAACTCTTGGCAGAGCTGCCAGGGCTCTTCACAAGCTGACTTCTGCTGAAGCCCAGGCTTACCACATTGAAAGCCACTGCAGTGGACTGGCCTGTTGGGTCTCCTTGAGGGCAGATCACTGTCCAGATCAGCCATTAATAGGCCTGCCACCCATTGCTTCTGATGCCTAGCTTTCTTTTCCTCCTGGTTTGTGTTAAAGCAGACCAGAGGATGCAAGTCAAGGGAGTGCCCGTGTCCCATCTCTAATCTTCGGTGGCCTGAACTACAAGTCTATAGTCACAGGCATGTTCTGTAGTAGTTTTTCGAAGGTAGACAATGCCCATGAGGAAAATTATATTCTCACTTTAAAACTTTCTTTCCCTTTGGTCTGAAAGGGAGGTTTTTTCTACTTACTGTATACTTCGCTGATGGCGAAGTGAATCTAGCTATGAGATTATTATTTAAGTTCTTATTTTGGCTATGCTATTACAGAAAAATGTTAGCCATCTCTTTTATAAGGTCTAAAGATTAAATTGTGCATCCTACAGATTCCTTCATAATAGAGTTAGTTTCCTACCTTGAAGAGAATAGAGAAATGAAAGAATAAGTTGGGCTTAGAATAGAGAAATGAGGGAGCAAGTCCTAGATCGCTTGCTGACAGTAGCAATATTACATGAATACTTAGCAAACCGTTTCAACCATTAGATAACAACTTAAGAAAACATTTACCATAAGGTCCAATGCCTTCTATAAATTTTAAGAATCATGTATTTGAAAACACGTCTTAAATATCTAAGATGGTGTAGTTTGTTTAACCAGTAAACTTAAGCACAACCATATAAAATGTTTTTAGTTTCTTTCTACCAACAAGTTTAAAACATATGATACACAGATTCAGGTCACACAAATTAAAATGTATCTTTGATTGATTTTAGCAGCTTAAATTTATGGACAATCTTATCTATAAGCCATTTAAAATAAAACTCTTAATAAAATTTCCTATGTGGACATACAATATGTACACACATATAACATAGCATAATAGACCAATATAGCAATTTTAATAATAGCTTTTAAAATCTTTAACTCTTTTTGTAGATTGCCAATTGATTTGAATTGCTTTTTGTTTTTAGATTACTTTAACACATTGCTTTAACAGAGCATCAGAGTTTAATTCTATGTCAAAGAGAAATTGAGCTTCCTGTGATCTTTTGCTGTGAGGTTTCCTTCCTTTACCTTCTTTCATATTGGTGACCATGTTTCTGTGTTTCTGTGGGTAACACATCTTTAAGCATCTTTTGCAGGGCAGGATGAGTGGCAACAAATTCTTTCAGTTTCTGTTTGCTATGAAAAGTCTTAATTTCACCTTCATTCACAAATGAGAGCTTTGCAGGATATAATATTCTGGGCTGGCAGTTTTTCTCTCTTAGTACCTGGGCTATATCTCGCCATTCCCTTCTAGCTTGTAGGGTTTCTGATGAGAAGTCTGCTGTGAGTCTAATTGGAGATCCTCTGAGAGTAATCTGACGTTTCTCTCTTGCACCTTTTAGAATCTTTTCTTTATGTTTCACTGTGGTGAGTTTGATTACAATGTGTCGTGGTGAGGATCTCTTTAGGTCATGTTTATTAGGGGTTCTATAAGCTTCCTGTACTAAGATGCCTCTGTCCTTCTCCAAACCTGGGAAATTTTCTGCTAGTATCTCACTGAAAATGCCTTCTAATCCTTTCTTCCTCTCCATGCCTTCAGGAACTCCTAGAACCCGAATATTAGGTTTTTTAATAGTATCCTGTAGATTCCCGACAATATTTTTTAGATTTCTAATTTCTTCTTCTTTTCTTTGGTTTGCCTGTTTCCTTTCCTGTTCTCTGTCTTCTAAGTCTGATATTCTCTCTTCTGCTTTGCCCATTCTGTTTTTAAGGCTCTCTAATGTGTTTGTCATTTGATCTATTGAGTTCTTCATTTCATTGTGGTTTTTTGTCACTATCACAGTTTCATGTTCTACTAGTTGTTTCATTTCATTTTGATTCCTCCTTAATATTTCATTTTCACGAGAGAGATTTTCTATCTTGTCCACTAAGGATTTCTGTAGTTCAAGAATTTGTTTTTGAGAACTTCTTAATGTTCTTATCAATTTTTTGAGATCTGCTTCTTGCATTTCTTCTATCTCATCATCTTCATAATCTTGAATTGGGGTGTCTTTTTCATTTGGGGGCGTCATAGTGTCTTCCTTGTTCTTGTTAGCTTGGTTTTTGCGTTTGTTGTATGGCATGTTGGAGATATTTGGTTTCTTCACTGTGGTGTTTTTTCTTGTTACGCTATGGCTCTATATTAAGTGGACTGTCTGCTTTCGGTGGAGCCTTAGAGGCTTGAGATAAGTGTGGACTGAGAGCTGGGTTTGGTTCCTCAGGGTTGAGGGTGTGTCAAAGATGACACTCCCAGGTTAGGCGTGGTAAATCTCTCTCTCTCTCTCTCTCTTTTTTTTTTTTTTTTTTTTGCTTCAAAAGGGAAGTAATTCCGCACAGCTGAACGTAATTGGAGGTAGTTAGCAGGCAAATGATATACCCACAGGAGCCAGAGATCAGAAGTTCTTTCCCAAGGACCACACAGGGAATCTCTGCTGCCCTTGGTGTGGGCTCCAATTCTCCTGCAGTCTCCCACTGGGTTGCCAAGTTAGATGCTAATCTCCTGTTATTTCACCCCTCCCCCCAGAGTCAGGTTTTTCTGCTAGGCTCAGGGCTGGTGCAGACCTGAGGTCGCCCTGCTTATGACGTATGTCCAAAATGGCGCCTGCTCTTTGTCTTGCTCGCCTTTGAGGGGTGAGTGGAGGGAGAGAAACTCGTGTCCGTATTGGTCACTTTTTTTCTTTTTTTTCCTCTCTCTCTTCTAGTTAGCCTGGTGAACTTTTCCCCACGGAGTTTCAAGCCTCGTTCCCTCTAGTCTCCTCTTTCTGCTTGCCCGCTGGTGTCTCGGGCTATGGAGGTTCGGCTCACCTGGCGTTCCAGCGCTGGTGCGTTGAGTCTGCCGCTGGTGTCCCGAACTTGGGCTCCCACGCTCTCCACGCAGGTCCACTGTGAATCACTAGTTCTGGAAGAGTTTCCTCTGCTGTTTCTTCCCCTACTCTTCCTTGACCTTGCAGTATCTCCACTTTTATTAACCTGTGTGTCTTGCTGAACTATCAATGTGCTCCCTTCCTATTCCGCCATCTTGCCGCATTTCAATAAGGAAGTTATGAGATCTGCAAATAGTACAGAGACTCCAAAGTCCAGTACGGAGAGAGAAGAAGAAAAAGGCACAACACCATTGTCACCGTCTACTACTCCATCCCCAGTTCTCCTGCCATCCTTCTGGTAGGAAGTAAGCAGAAAATACCTTGACCTTCCCCACTGCCACAGATAGCAGACAGGTGGCTCTAACTATAGGGGAAATCCACAGTCCTCTTGATTTTAAATCAAATCTGCAGGGCTGACTGGGACCACGTGACTAGTTTGCTTCAAGCAAGGAATCCATACTGCCTCCCTCCATTCCCAAAGCACCAGACATGAGAATCTGCTGTACTCCACTTGTTTTAGGGGGAAACAAGCAGCCCTTAGGGTACCAGAAGTCCAGAGAAACAGAAGGGCACTTTCCAGGGCAGAGAGAAGGCTCCTGTGTATTCTGCAGCCTCAGAAGTTCAGGTCACAGGCCTTGGGGCTACACTTGCATACACTGTGTGATATAGGAAAATTCCCCTTAAATAAGTTGAATTCAACTGTGGAATCCAGAGGATACCACCTGTGTTCTCTGCTTCAGATTTGTGACTTCCAATCCACATCTCCCAGCACTCCTGGCACTCACACTGTGAGACCTGGGTAAGGATTCACTGTATCCTGAAGATCTAGGACTGTGACTTCAGTATAATATTCTTCAGAATCATCAGGACATATGTTGCAGGATCTAGACTAAAGCCTAACTGATTCTAGTGCCCTAGACCCACTCTTGTAATCCTCTACATAGTTTATATTCACCCTGTGGGACTGGAGCAATGCCCCCTTAACATTTCCCAGTGCTAGGATTTGGGATCTTGGTGTTATAAGTCCTAGCACTAGTAATGCCCACTCAGCAGGGCCTGCCTGCATTAGACAGTCTGGGAGCCTTAGCTACTGGTGGCATAAGCCCCAACATCAGTCAAGTTTACCTAATGGAACAATGGTTCATCCCCCTCTATATCCCACAGCATCAGAAACGTGGCAATAGCCATTAAAAAATCTAGTAGGTTGATACTCAACTCTCTGGATAATGAAAACACACATATTTGGAAGCTTCTGCCCTCTTCAAAATTGTACTGCTGAAGATTAGACAAATGTGGGACTTGCAGAAACTGCTGATACTGATTACTGCTGACACTGATTACTGTTTAAGAAATAACTCAGAGGTTGCATTTCTGGGCTCATCTAGAACCAAAAACAAAGCAACTATACATGTGACACTTCACATTCCATCTAAACAATAAAGTCTTTTCCTACAAAACCTACTCCTTAAAAAAGGAACTATATCAGACTTATAGACATCAGTGTGGGAGCACAGGAAATCCAAAGAAGCAAGGAATTATGACACCTAGAAAAGAACACAGTAGTTCTCCAGAAATAGATCATGATCTGAAGGAAGTGTATGAAATACCTCAAAAATAATTAAAGATAATGATCCTAAGGAAATTCAGTGAGTTGCAAGAGAATACAGATAGACATGAGGAAAATAATAGATGACGCAAATGAGAAAGTCAATAAATTCAGTAAAGAGAAATAATTAAAAAGAACCAAACAGAAATTTTAGAGCTGAAAACTTCAATCAATGAAATAAAAAATACTAGTGAGAGCTTCAACAATGGGATGGACCAAGTGGAGGGATGAATTTCTGATCTGAAGGACAAGTCTTTTGAAATAATTCAGTCAGACAAAAATAAAGAGAAAAATTTAAAAGAATGAAGAGAGCCTGTATAACATATGGGATACTTTTGTGTGAAGAAATATTTGTCTTATGATACATGAAGGAAAAGAGAAGGAAAAAAGCATTAGCAAACTCCAAGGTCTTGAAAGATATAAGCACAACCAGATATGATAACCTCAAAGGACACCAATACAAAGACCCTTTACAAGGCATATTATAGTCAAATTGTTTAAAATCGAAGACAAAAAAAATCTTAAAACAGTGAGAGAAAAATTCCAAGTTATATATAAAGGAAAAACACTAAGACTAACAGTGGGCTTCTCACCATCAATCATACAAGTCAGAAGAGAATGAAATGGTATATTCAAGATCTGGAAAGAAAAAGTTGTCAACCAAGAATATTATATCAAGCAAAACTGCTATCTTTTAAAAGTGAAGGGGAACTAATGTGCTTTCCAGATAATCAGTAACCAAGAGAATCCTTTACCACCAGACCAGCCTTGCAAGAAATTATGAAAGGAGTCCTACATCATGAGAACACATGGCAGTACCAAATTCACTAACAGAGAAGATACAGTCAATAACCAACCAAAAAAATTACGTAAGTTAGTTCTTATCACTCAGTATTAACTTTGATTGTAAATGAACTATATTCCTTAGTCAAAAATATAGGTTGATTGAATGAATAAAAAACAAGACCAAATTATATATTGCCTGCAAGAAATACTGTTCACAGGTAAAGATATGCATAGATTGAAAGTGAAGGGCTGGGAAAAGATATACTACACAAATGGAAAACAAAAATAAACAAGGGTAACTAGATTAACAACAGGTAAAACAGACTTTAAATAAATATATTTATTTGAATATATATTATAAATATAATATATGTATAATATATACTATAAATACATATTATACATGTATTTATATATTAAATATAAAATAGGTAATGAATGATATTATATTTCAAATATAATTCAAATAAATATATTTATTTGAATATATATTATAAACATAATATAATTATAAATATATTTATACATCAAATATAAAATAGGTAATACATGATATTATATTTTGGTAAAAAGATTGATTTATCAAGAAGATATAACAATCATAAATATCTATACATACCCAATACAAGACCTCCCAGATATACACATCAAACATTATTAAGCCTATAATGAGAGATAGACTCCAATAAGTAGAGGGACTTCAGCACCCCACTGTCATCAATGGACAAGCCATCTGGATATAAAATCAATAAAGATATATTAGAGTTGAAGGATATTCATTAGCAAATGGACCTAACAGACACTTGAACATTTCACTGGACAACTATATAATCCACATTCTTCTCATCAACACACAGAACATTTTGTAGGATGGACCACATATTAGGCCACAAATTAAGTGTCAGTAAATTTTAAAACATGGAAATTATGCCATGTACCTTCTCTGACAACAAAGGAATAAAAATAGAATTCAGTGAGAAAAACAGAACATTTACAAGTACATAGAAATTTAACAAGATGTTACTGAATGACTAATGCATAATTGAAGAAATTTAAAAGGCAATAAAAAACTTTCTTGAAACAAATGAAAGTGTGAGCACAACCTATCAAAGCCTGTGGGATATAGCAAAAGCAGTATTAAGAGTGAAGTTTATAATGTTGAGCACTTACATTAAAATAAAGATCTCAGACAAGCCATCTAATGATACAACTCAAGGACTAAGAGAAAGAAGAAGAAAACCAAATCCCAGATTAGCAGGAGACAAGAAATAATAAGAACCTGATCAAAAATAAGTTGAAATTAAAAGAAAATTCAAAAAGTCAATAAAACGAAAGTTGGTTTTTAAAAAACATAAGAAAACAGAGAAGCCTTTAGCCAGAATAAGAAATAAAAATTAGAAAAATTCATGAAAATAAAATTAGAAATTAAAAGGGAGACATTACAACTGATACCACAGAAATTCAAAGTCACTATGCACAACTACATGATAACAAATTGGAAAAACTCAAAGAACTGGAGAAATCCCTGGATACATATATCCTACTAAGATTAAATCAAGAAGATACAGAAAATTTAAACAGATCCACATCAAATAATGAAATAATTAAAGCAGTAATTAGGAAACTTTCATTAAAGAAAAGTCCAGGACCTAATGATTTTACTACTGAATCCTACAAAATATTTAAAGAGAAGCTAACTCCAATACTTTTCATACTATCTGAAACGTTTTTAGGAGGTCAGCATTGCTCTGATATCAAAACCAAATACAGGCCGGCGCTGCGGCTCAATAGGCTAATCCTCTGCCTGCGGCGCAGGCACACCAGGTTCTAGTCCCGGTCCGGGCACCGGATTCTGTCCCGGTTGCCCCTCTCCCAGTCCAGCTCTCTGCTGTGGCCAGGGAGTGCAGTGGAGGATGGCCCAAGTCTTTGGGCCCTGCACCCACATGGGAGACCAGGAGAAGCACCTGGCTCCTGGCTTCAGATCAGCGCGGTGCACCGCCCGTGGCAGCCATTGGAGGGTGAACCGACGGCAAAGGAAGACCTTTCTCTCTGTCTCTCTCTCTC
Organism: Lepus europaeus; assembly: GCF_033115175.1. NCBI lineage: Eukaryota > Metazoa > Chordata > Mammalia > Lagomorpha > Leporidae > Lepus > Lepus europaeus. The sequence continues at coordinate 88,181,127 of NC_084838.1, read as the reverse complement.
CCTGTCAACTCTGCCTGTCCAAAAAAAAAAAAAAAATACAGACACAACACAAAAGAAAAACTACAAACCAATTATCTCTGATTAACCTAGATGCAAAATTTCTCAACAAAATATTAACAATCTAATGCTGCATCAAAAAGATCAGACATCTGATCAAGTAGGTTTTATCTTAGAGATGCTGGTGTGGTTCAACATTTGAAAATCAATAAATGTCATAAATCACATCAACAGAATGAAGAACAAAAATCACCTAGTCATCTCAATAGATGCAGAGAAAGCATTTCATAAGATTGAACATCCCTTCATGATACAAACCCTCCATAAATTAGGTATGGAAGGAGCATACCCCAAAATAATAAAGGTTATAAATGACAAACCAAGAGCCAATATCATACTGAACAGGAAAAGATGCGAATGTTTCCCTTCAGATCTGGAGCAAGACTAGGATTCCATTTTCACCACTCTTATTCAATGTAGTAATGGAAGTATTAGCAAGAGAAGCTAGGGAGGAGAAAGAAATGAAGGGCATTGAAATTACAAAGGAAGAAGTCAAAATATCCATTTTTGCAGATGACATGTTGTAGTACATGGAAAACCCTAAACACTTCACTAAAAAGCCTTTCCAACCGATAAACTGATTCAGGAACATCACAGGATACAACTTCAACGTACAAAAAATAGTAGCATTTTTATACACCTAAATGATCTCCCTGAAGGAGAAATCAAGAAAGAAATCCCATTCATAATAACTTTCAGAAAATCAGATATTTAGGAATAAATTTAACCAAACAAGTAAAAAAATATCTCTGGCTCAGCACTGGCTGTTGTATCCATCTGGGGAATGAACCGGTAGATGGAAGAGCTTTCTCTGGCTATCCCTCTTTCTGTAACTCTGACTTTCAAATAAACAAATAACTCTTTTTTTTTTTTATTTTTGACAGGCAGAGTGGACAGTGAGAGAGAGAGACAGAGAGAAAGGTCTTCCTTTTGCCATTGGTTCACCCTCCAATGGCCGCCGTGGCCGGCGCGCTACGACCGGCGCACCGCGCTGATCCGATGGCAGGAGCCAGGTGCTTCTCCTGGTCTCCCATGGGGTGCAGGGTCCAAGAACTTGGGCCATCCTCCACTGCACTCCCTGGCCACAGCAGAGAGCTGGCCTGGAAGAGGGGCAACCGGGACAGAATCCGGTGCCCCTACCGGGACTAGAACCCGGTGCACCAGCGCCGCAAGGCGGAGGATTAGCCCAGTGAGCCGCGGCGCGGCAACAAATAACTCTTTAAAAAAGACAAAGATAGGCCGGCGCCGCGGCTCAGTAGGCTAATCCTCCGCCTTGCAGTGCCGGCACACCGGGTTCTAGTCCCGGTCAGGGCACCGATCGTGTCCCAGTTGCCCCTCTTCCAGGCCAGCTCTCTGCTATGGCCCAGGAGCGCAGTGGATGGCCCAAGTGCTTGGGCCCTGCACCCCATGGGAGACCAGGAGAAGCACCTGGCTCCTGCCATCGCATCAGCACGGTGCGCCAGTCGTAGCGCGCCGGCCGCAGCGGCCATTGGAGGGTGAACCAATGGCAAAAAGGAAGACCTTTCTCTCTGTCTCCCTCTACTGTCCACTCTGCCTGTCCAAAAAAAAAAAAAAGACAAAGATAAATACATATACTACTTAAAGCAGTCTACAGATTCAGTGCAATCCCTATGAAAATCCTAATGTCATTCATTACAAAATCAGCAAAAACAATCCCAAAATTCATATGGAATCACAAAATATCCAGAATAGCCAAAACAATACTGAGAGGGAAAAAAACAAGCTGGAGGCATCGTGATACTACAAAGTTATAGTAATTAAGAGCATGGTATTGACATAAAAACCAGTGTATAGATCAATAGAACAGAAAAGATAGATAGAAGTTAATCCACAAACATAGCAAACTGATTTTTGACAATGGTGAGAAGAATAGCCATTAAAGAAAGGATAGACTATTCAAATAAAGGCACATGTAGCAAAATGAAACTAGATCCCTATTCCCACCATATATAAAAATAAACTCAAGATGCATCAATGACCTAAACTGAAAAACTGGGACTGAAATTGGTAAAAGAAAATGCAGGTGAAATAGTTTAATACCTTCATGTAGGTGATGACTTCTTGGATCACACCCACAAAGCACAGGCAACAAAGCAAAGCTAGACAAATGGGATTATAGCATACCCAGAAGCTTCTGCATAGCAAAGGAAATGCTTGATAGAGTGAAGAGACATTCAACAGAAAGAAAATATTATAAGCTATTTAACTGACATAGAGTTAGTATTCAGATTATATCAGCAACACAGAAATCCCAACAATAAAAAAAAATCCAGTTAAGAAATCGGCAAAGACCCTGAATAGACATTTCTGAAAAGAAATACAGGTGGCCAAGAAATATATGAAAAAATTTTCAATATCACCAGCCACCAGGGAAATGCAAATCAAAACCAAAATGAGAAAACATGTCTCACTCCTGTCAGAATGGCTATTATCAAAAAGAGAGAGAGTAACCAATGTGGGCAAGGGTGTGGAGAAAGTGGGACTCTTATACCCTGCTGGAGGGAATGTAAATTAGTGCAACCACTGAGGAAAACTGTGATTTTTTAAAAAATGGAACTATATGATCCAGCACTCCCACTACTGGTCATAATAGCCCAAAAGATATGAATTTACCGTATCAAAAGGTACCTGCATTATCATGTTTATTAGCAGAATTGTTCACTAAATGTGGAATCAACCAAGTGTCCATCATCTGATGAATGGATTTAGAAATTACGGTATACATACACAATGGAAAGTTAGAAAAATAATGGAATCATGCTATTTGCAGCAAAGTGGATAGAACTGGAGGATATCGTGTTGGGTGAAATAAGCCAGGCCCTGAGAGCCAAATAAAACGTGTTCTTCCTTATATGTGAGAACTAAAATTAAAAAAAAAAATCTGATGACAGAATGTTGATTACTAAACCCTGGGAAAGGTGAGAGGGATAAAAGGAGTTTGGAAAAAATATAGGGGAAGCTGGGTGTTATTCATTAATTGTGACAAATACACTAGTATGAGACATTAACTTGGGAAATGGGGTGAGAGGTATATGAGAACTATTACTACCTCATAGTTTTTGTTTTGTAAACTTAAAAAAATTTTAGAAACAAAGTGTTAAAAGAATATGGTAGAGAGGATATCTGAAAGTGGACCCGCCACCTGTGTGGACTTGAGACCAACAGCCCAGCCAAGTTCATTCTGAATTCCTGACCCAAAAAATTGTGAGCAAAATTAATTGGTTGTTTTGAGCCACTAAGTTTTGGGGATAGTTTTTTTTACAGTAATAGAGAACCAAATGAGTTGGTTTTCTGAAGCTAACATTAGTAAAATCTTTTTCAACTTAGTTTTTGTTTTTGTTTTTGTTTTTTAAGTCCTTAGCTTCCTGTAATGGTTATTCCAGTTGAGCTAAAAGAATATTGAATTGCTTCATATTCTGGCCAAATCAGACCGTGAGTCAACGTGTTCACAGTGATCTGGGGTAGTGGCAAGGAAACTGGAGCAGCTGCAGAACCTGGGAAGGATATCAGCAAGCGGAGTGATGAATACTGGAACTGAGAAGTGCTTTATTTGGAAGTGTCTGTAGACTTCAGTGACTGCCCTGGACTCCATGGCTACCACACTTAGTCATCCTAGTGCTTGAGTTGTGCGGGATTTTTTTTTAATAAATTTTTTTTTGTATTTTTTTTTTAATTTTTTGACAGGCAGAATGGACAGTGAGAGAGAGATGGGATTTGATCAGAAGTATTTTGTTTACTCTAATTCACTTCTTCTTCATTCTCCATCCATCAGCTGCATGCCCAAGTAGTAAAGCACAATTGATATGTGTAATGCTATTCACTGCCATCATTTAAAATACTACATTGAGTCATCTGTCAATGTTTTGGTCACTTCCAGGAATGGTGATCTTCCCAAAGGGCAGGAAAATGTTACTATTCATTTCAGTACCTAGCAAGTGTATAGAAAAGGAACTTGAAACAGAGCTGCTCAAGGAGTGCGTGAGTCATCATCATCTTGACATCGAACATTTCTCTTATGTCAAAAATGGGTTGAGACCCTGGGGGATGGGCCTTTTGAAGAGTAGTTCAGTTTTAAAAATTTACTACAGAGGGGCCTGTGCTATGGTGCAACAGGTTAAAGCCCCAGCCTGCAGCGTAGGCATCACATACGGGTACCAGTTCAAGTCCCCACTGCTATACTTCCAATCCTGCTATTGCATCTGTGAAAGCTGAGGAGGATGGAACAAGTCCTTGGGCCCCTGCACCCACGCGGGAGACCCTGAAGAAGCTCCAGGTTCCTGGCTTCGGATCAGCTCAGCTTTGGCCATTTAGGGAGTGAAGCAGTAGATGGAAGTCCTCTCTCTCTGTCTCTACCTCTCTCTGTAACTCTGTTTTTCAAATTTATTACTACAGAAAACTAGTTTTCTTTCCCTCCTCCTTATCCCCTCTCCGTATTTGTGAGATTGTAGCATGGCACACATCACACTATCTAGAAAAACCATCTAATACTGTCTCAAATTGGAGCCATCCTTCTCTCTGCATGTTTCTCTTTTCTCTCCCCATTCTCACTTCTCTCTAGTAGGACCAGTTTATCTACTTCTTTATGAAAGATGCAATTGGAAAAAAACAAACCTGGTCATTTAAGCCTGCTTTGCTCTTCCAATGAGGTAAAACCACACAGGAATTATCCTTCAGATTCGGATTCAGACTTTGCCACCAGAGACTCTTGGGTCTTCATTTATTCCACTGTAAAAAAGGCAGAATAATTAAATACCTCCCAGACTAGTTAATGGAATAAATGCCAACCTGAAGTTAAATAGTAGGTGTCAAAGCACTTTGCAAAGTGAACTGATATATAAATATTTGGTACGTTGTGTGAGTTCAGTTGGTCTCTGTCTATCACTATCTAATTGTGTAATTGACCTCCCACTATTCACCTACTGTTGTTTCTGACCACAAATCCTTGAAACAATTAAAGTCTGCATGTCAGATTTGTCTTTGAGAATTTCTTAGGCCTGCCACTGTGGCATTAATGGACAGAACCAGAGAGGCGGAAGCAGTGTTTGATGAATGTGCTATAATTGCTCTTTGGTATGACATAGTAATAGGAAAATTCATATAATTGACAATGTAAAGGCCCCTACTGTTAGCAGCTGCTTTAAATTTAATGGAGCTGAGATTGTTAATGGTCTTTTCTTCACAGGGGTCTTTCCTTTGGCAGCCATAGCACTGAGCAAGCATGTCCCATCATCTATGCTTTCCCTCCAGGGCCACAATCCAGTCTTGCAGTGGCAGGATATTATAGAGAATAGTCCATTTGCACTTTTCCTCATGTCTTAATTATTTTGTAGAACCACTGGTGTGTGAGATGTGGCATTCCCTCCCAGTGGGACTTCTCTTTGTGCAGCATGATGTGACAAGAAGGACACTTCTGGAACTGAACCAGGGATATACCACTTAATAGCTGCAAATCTTGGACAAGTTACTCAACCTCTCTGAGCTGCAGCCTCTCCTAGAAAACCTGAAAATTATAGCCTCCTTGTTGTGTAAAATGGCCAGCACAGGATGTAGGATCTGTTCATTAAAATATCAGCCTTCTATTTCTGTCTACAAAACAAAGCCTCTCAATTTAGCTAAGTCATTTTCTGTCAGTTTCTCTGTCTTTGCTCACTTGTTTGCCATTGTTCTTAATAGAATGACACAAAAGGAATCTGATTGTGTGCTAAATTTCTGAGAGCTAGATCCCTTTTCCCTACAAAAGCCACTTTGCTTTACTAAATGGTATTCAACCAACATGGGTCTTACATTATAAAAAAGCAGCAGAATATTTAGCATGAGGAGTCTGATTACTGGAAACTTTAGGACATTCCCATATGATTAGGTTAATTGGCATAAGGCTGATTCAGGGGTGCAAGTGAAAGGCAGTGTGTGCATAGGAATTTCATTTAAACAGTGATGCATGTGTTTAAATGAAAAACATCTATAGAGGTGTGTGTGTAAGAAAGAGTGAGTATGTATGTGTCTAAGAGAAACAGAGGAAGTGGGACAGAGGAATGACAGGAGAGAGAGAGAGGAAGAGAGAGAGAGAGAGAGAGAATTCTCCTGGGGCTCAACGCCTGCAGGAGGAAACATGCTCAGTGTGGTTTCCTGCTAGGCCCACCCTAATTGTTGCCTCTGGCTGCAGCTAAAGCTTATTCTTTTGTGCCTGTCACCAGCCTTCACCAGGTAAATCACAGCCACAGGTGCTGAGTCCATTCTATCTGCAATCACTCAGACATTTTCTTGTGCAGCAATTGCATAATTAGTACTAACTGGGAATTACAGCATCTGTCAGACAGAGGGACATTTTGATGTGCCCAAATCTGACCAATGGAATATTTATAAATGGCTTCTGTAATGATTCAGGAGGAATGCTGCAGTTTCTTAACCTCTGCCTAAAAGAACTCTGCTGGGAAGGAAATAGGTATATCTGTTTTATTTAATTCATGGTTCTCAACTAAGTCTGAACTTCTCCCCTACTAACTCTTCAGTGTGTGTGCTGCTAAAACTAACCACCATTTATAAGTGTTATTGATTTTTTTCACATCTTCCAGTCACATTTATCAGAATATTCTGTCATCACAAAATCTTCCACTGGAAGATTTTATTTGACATGAAGCTATTAATGGCTGGCTTTAAGCAGATTGTAACGTACATTTTATATAGCCATCAGAAGCATTTTACTTTCATAAAAATCTTCAAGTTTAGAGAGATATATACATTTCACTCCATGATGGATATTTGCTTTTATTTTTACAATTTTAATAAGACTTTATTATGTAGAAAGCAGTGGCAACAAAGCTACTATTAAAGAAAAGGAGATCAAAATATCACCATGCATTAAAGGACAAACAAAAGGTATATGGCTACTTACATTTGTACAAGCATTTATAAAACAGAAAACAGGTACAATCTCTGAGAAATGTCTTTTCCCTGAATTCATGAGCACTCTGTGATATATACCTATTTTCTGATGAGTTGATCTTAATGATCTCAGATGAGGACTCTGTAAATATTTCGAGGAATCATGTAAATTTTCAAATGCTTGTAATGTTGGCAAAATTTAGGGGCGACCATTTCCTATCATTAGTCACATCCTTTTCTAAAATGCAAATTGTTGCCCACCCTCCAAATAGAGCCTACTTCATGAGTGAGAGTCTTGTCAGTAAAATAGAACCATGATCAGTAAGGCCCCACATTTGGTTTGATGTTTTGTGTTGCTCTCTTGAAATTTATAATAATTGTTGAACAAGAGGCTTAGCATTTTCATTTTGTTCTAAAAATTATGTATCTTGTCCTGCCTCCATGACCCATATATTTGCTGGCCATGCAGCTATTTACAGTAGAAGAGGTTCTGTCTCAACACATATGAATACTTATGTTCAAATCCTTTAACTTAATAGTATACACATAGACACATATTTTTATAGTTATTATTCTAGAATTATAGACCTAAAGAATCCTACCTGGGATTGCCTGTTCAATACTTGTGTTGCATAATGCTTTTGCTAAAAGCCATTTTTTATTTCTTTTAGCCTTGATAATAATGCTATCATCACCATTAATTGTTACTCTCTTAAGCACTTTATCTGAATTAGACTATTCAATTCACAAAAAAACTTAACATGGTAGCTACTTTTATAAACATTTAAACATATTTAATATAGAAAAGAATTATTAAGTCATGTGCCTATGATTTCATAGCCCATCTGATTCCAATGCCTAGGCAAGGACTGCAATAGACCACTTATCCCACTCTCAGTAAAGAAGACTAGCTTGCTTTTTCACCAAGATGGCGCCGAAGGCGAAGAAGGAAGCTCCTGCCCCACCTAAAGTCAAAGCAAAAGCGAAGGCCTTGAAGGCCAAGAAGGCAGTGCTGAAAGGAGTCCACAGCCACAAGAAAAAGAAGATCCGCACATCCCCCACGTTCCGGCAGCCCAAGACACTACGCCTCTGACGGCAGCCCAAATACCCTCTGAAGAGCGCCCCCCCCTGGAGAAATAAGCTTGACCACTATGCCATCATCAAGTTCCCCCTGACCACTGAGTCGACCATGAAGAAGATAGAAAACAACACACTGGTGTTCATTGTGGATGTCAAGGCCAACAAGCACCGGATCAAACAAGCTGTGAAGAAACTCTGACATTGATGTGGCCAAAGTCGACACCCTGATCAGACCTGACAAGAGAGAAGAAGGTGTATGTGTGGCTGGCTCCTGACTATGATGCTCTGGACGTTGCCAACAAAATCGGGATCATCTGAACTGAGTCCAGCTGGCTAATTCTAAATATATGTTTTTTCACCATAAAAAAAGAAGACTTAGCCTTTTTTACCCACTTCCAAACTAGCCTTTTTTACCCACCTCTAGTACTCAAATCATCTTCTGTTTGGTCAAAAGTGCTTTTCTCGTGATAAGGACAGGCATGAGTTGTTATAAACCAACATTCACATATACAGTGCCTAGTAGAGGTAATCTGGATGGGGAACCACTAGCACCCATTACTGCCAATTTCCTATATCTCATCACTTCCTTCATATATTTAGTTTATGCCTTCCAAAGACAATTTCTTTAAGACTTTGGATGCTACTTGGGAGGAAACTTCTAAGAAGAAGAAAGACCACAATGTCTACTGTGGTAGTTGATTTAAATTACTTCTTTAGGTGAAATGTGGTTGTTTGATTCAGCTTTCATGGATCAAACATTCTATCTGTCCTTGGATAATAATGGTAAATAAGGAATATGGACAAGTCAAAGCCACACCTGGAATATATGTTGATCTAGTCAATGATGAATTACTTCTCTCCAGGTGAAAGAAGTGAATAACACCAATTTACTACAAGTGACTCCTTGGTTTTTTTGAAGGATAGTACTCTGAGAACTCAGTATTTTCCGCTTGTTCTTTCCAGTGGGATGTTCAAGAGGGATAGGAGCCAGATCAGCATTAGTGAGAGGGAGACCATGCTATCAGGGTCACATATAGCCCCAGACTCAGCTACCATACCCACTCTCTTTATGAATGGCAGCACTGGGTGGTCACAGACACAGGTCAGAAGACACTTACTGGTTGAGCTATCCTCCTTAGTGGATGCTCCCTAGCTGGCAATCACCTAGGGGACAAACAACCTCATCCTTTGTACTTAGTCTCAAAGGTCCACTCAGCTGCTGCTTCCTCAGACCTCTTTGTCTTAAATGTTCTAAGCCAATTCTTCCCAAGCTATATACTGACAAGAGAAGCCATTTCTCCTGTCTCGTGAGTCTGTGTGTACTCTCACCTTCTTCCATTGTGTATATTCCATGTGCTATCTGAAGCTGTATCCTGTGAGAGGATTTCTCTCAACTCCCTCTTATAGGGTTGCCCTTGTGTGTGGCTGTGGTACAGCTACAGTACAGTTTTCACTTGTATCTACTTACTAAATAGATCCAACTGTGAACTAAGCTTGATATTTTTCCTTGTTCATCACTTAATCATACAAAATGACCATGAGATTGAAATGTGAGCTGAAGAGACACATCAGTTCTTTTTTTTTTTTTTTTTTGACAGGCAGAGTGGACAGTGAGAGAGAGAGAGACAGAGAGAAAGGTATTCCATTTGCCATTGGTTCACCCTCCAATGGCCACCGCGGCCGGTGCACCGTGCTGATCCGAAGGCAGGAGCCAGGTGCTTCTCCTGGTCTCTTATGCAGGTGCAGGGCCCAAGGACTTGGGCCATCCTCCTCTGCACTCCCGGGCCACAGCAGAGAGCTGGACTGGAAGAGGAGCAACAGGGACAGAATCCAGCGCCCAACCAGGACTAGAACCCGGTGTTCCGGCACTGCAGGCGGAGGATTAGCCTATTGAGCTGTGGTACCGGCTGACACATTGGTTTTAAGCAAGCTGGTCAGAACCTTATTTGTGTCATCTAGACCAGTTTCAGCTTCATTCTGTATGTACCACATGCATTTTATTATGGGTCACTACTAGAACTGTTCAATATTATGATTTGATACATTTAAAAGTGTTCAATTTATCATAAATGGTTCTAACTATATAGTTAATTAATTTTCAATGTCAGATGCTTATGCCTACAAGGACTCAGCAGTGTTCAAGGACTTATATATTTTACAAATTTTATTTATTTATTTATTTGAGGGGAGGGAGAGAGAGAGAGAATGAGTCTTACATCCACTGGTTCACTCTCCATTGGCCGCTATGGCTGGAGCTGCACCAATCCAAAGCCAGGAGCCAGGAGCTTCTTCCAGGTCTCCCACATGAGTGCTTGGGCCATCTTCTACTGCCTTCCCAGGCCATAGCAAAGAGCTGGATAGGAAGAGAAGCAGCCGGGACTCGAACTGGTACCCATATGGGATGCCAGCACTGCAGGCAGCAGCTTTAACTGCTACACCACAGCACAGGCCCCTCAAATAAATTTAATAAAAAAAGAAAGGAATATAAAGAGAAACTAAGACATTTGCCCTGAGTTGTACAGCTGGTAGGTTGCAGAGTAAGGAATTAAGGTCACGCAGTCTGGCTTCAGGGCTCACGTTTTGAAGCACTGATAATACCTACCTGATCCTTTTTTATCCTTCTGTTTGTTTTAAATGTACCAGGATAGTTAGCTGCTGTGTTCTGTATACACTGACAATAGCAGTCTCATTTGGTTATTTTTTTTAGTTGTAAACAACCACATGAGGTTAGTGGATGCATCCTGCTCTATCTTTTACAGCAAACTCTACTGTTGATTCATTGCCTTATGGCTACAGGACTCAAGATAGTTTTGCATTCCTGACTATGAGGTTACTCAGGCAGGCGTGGTACCTTCAGGGCAACATCCGGGGGACTGAGAACTTTTGAGTACTTACCTGAAGTGGGAGTGAGATGTGAGTTCTTGCCTGGGATTTAGAGTATCCACATAATGCTTGAATTTATATGCACAATAGTCTGCCTTTTTCGTTGGGAGCATAATCCAAAGCTTTTCGTGATCCAACGAGGGAACCAGAACCTAAACAAAAGAGTTTAGGAGCCATTATGCTGGAGCCATGGTCTCAAACCTGGCACTGCTTTCGCCAGAGACACTTGGCAATACCCAGTGGTAACTGCAGTTGTCGGGGTGGGACTGGCATTGAGTGAGCGGAGGCCAGGCTGCTGCTGGGTGTCCCACAGTTCACAAAGTCACCCCCACCCCGTCCCAGTAAAGAATTCTGTGGCCTAAAATTTAAAAACTGCTGAGGTTTGGAAGTGTTGTCCTCAAGAGAGAAAATACTGTTATTTTGGTTACCCTTTTATGTTCAGAGTTAGGTATTTGGAGGCATTGCTCAGATTTCCTCTTTCAGTAGGGATAGGCCAAAAGCACTCGGTCTCATTTGGCTTCTCTAGTTAAGTCAGTCTGAGAGAATCCTTCAAACCATACTTGGTTTTCAGGTTTTCTCCGTTTCCCATGATGATAAGCAGTGTGGGGTTTGGTAGTAGTTGTCAGTTCTGAATGGGGATGTTACCTGGTCTTTTTGTAACCTTTTTTTCTCCTTAAAGAAGGGAACACTATAAGCCATGTAATTGGGAGGGTTCTTTCACACTCAAGTCCCCTTCTCATTGGATACTTGATCTCCACTGAAAACTTTGGGATTATTGGGATGCTGCTACTGCAGAGACAGAACACTTTTTTGCCAGAAGTATTTGACAGGGAGAAATTTGTGAGTCCCGTTTGTCCTGTCTAGCCATTGAAAATACTAAAACTGGTCTTCTTACTTTCTAGGCAGCAGATTCCTAGAAGTGTTGTGTCTTGTTATGCCTTCATTTGTGTGTGCTGAGCCGCCATAGTCGTTTCAGTCTTTCAGAGAGAGATCCTCTGACAGTTCACTCTCCAAATACCTGGGATTGGGAACTCAGTACAGGTCTCCCATAGGATATGAATATCCCGTAGGGATCCAATTGCTTGGCACATCAACTGTTTTCTCCCAGGGTGTGCATAGCAAGAAGTTGGAATTAGGAGCAGAGCTCAGACTCAAATCCATCTTTCTGATATGGAATGCAGGCATCCCACGTGGCATCTTTCCTACTATGCCAAATGTGCACCCCAGGGCCTGTTTTGTGGATGGTGTATAGTACTTTGCTGTGGGTAGCATGGTTTTGCTTCCAAATCATACAGGTTTCTGCTGGGACATCCTTTGGGTCTTGCCAAGGTCTCCACACAGTCTCTGTTTTTTTTTTTTTTTTTTTTTTTTTTTTTTAATCACAGATACCTCTAGTATCATGGAATCTGCTAAATCATAGGAATCAAAAGCCAGCCCTTCTAAAACTATAGGTTGAACTTCTGTAGAGCACACTTTTTCTGGGCACCAATCAAAGCTAACAGCCTTCAATAAAGCATGATAAATACATTGCATCAGTATTCCCAAATGTAGAAAATACTGCCTAAAATATTCAAGAAGACTTCCAAGGACTAAGTTGCATTCTTGGTGGTAGGAAATGTTAGGTGTTTCCCACTCTCACATACATTTTCAAAGAATCCACAATGTATGTCATTTTTAAATCACTAGGTTCCATTAATGAAAAACAAAATATAATCTTGGTCCCTACAATCTATCTTATGACAGAATGATAAATGTTAATTAGCATAATCTTCACATCATGACAATGAATATACATCCTATGTGAATATAAACTTCCCTGATCTATTTTTTTGAGGGGAGCAAGGTGTTATGGCATGGTTTGCCAGTTCCGTGTTCACATATTAGGTGCCTGATGCTCTGTTAGTCTTCCCCAGTGAGGTAACCACATTTAGTACAATAGATCCCATCATTTTGTTTTCAGACTGCAATGTATTGTGGAATAATAACTGTGAAGATTTTAAATCTTAAAGTGAAGCATTTGTTCTATTATTGAATTTGATGAATTGTTTTTTATTGACTATAATTGCTGAGGAGGGTGGCAATAGTTTTGTGGGCTCCAACTTGGCTTCCCTATTATAATTGCCCCCACTCAATAGGTCAAGGAACCATTGTGAGGTTTTGCCAACTGCTAAATATATCCCTTGAATTACTCATTTAGGGGCCAGTGGAATGACAACCAAGTAGATCCACAGACCTAGTTGCCACATTGTGAGTCAAACCTGGGCCAAGACTCCGTTTATTACCTGACCCATTATACTTGGGATACTAATGTATACTAATGGGGAGAGGGGAAAATTGATCCTTTGGATCTCCCAGTATCAGATTAAACTTGGACCCTATTTCTAACAGGCTTTGAAAGATTGGGATATTCCCAATTTTCAAGTATGCTGTTATAGAAGTAAAGGCTAAGATCTACTGGGAAAGGAATGGCTGTAGGTATCACTGGACTCTTCATCATCTATACCTGATTGCTCCTTGAGTTAATGGGTTCTGCATTTAAGAGCTAGGGATTGTCTAGAAGCTGGGTGAAAATTCCTTCCTTTTCTCTGGGGAGGAAACTTCTGCCATCTACTCATTTATTCTTGGTTTACTTTGGAGATACATTTGAGTATGTGTATGTGTTTGTATTTCTAGTAGTTCCCTTGTTGGTTACCTATATATTTTGCCTCTAGGAAAAGCATGTGCTATGACTCATCTTTTTATTTATTTATTTATTTATTTGACAAATAGAGTTAGACAGTGAGAGAGAGAGAGAGAGACAGAGAGAAAGGTCTTTCTTCTGTTGGTTTCACCTCCCAAACAGCCGCTAAGGCAGGCGCTGCACTGATCCGAAGCCAGGAGCCAGGTTCTTCTTTCTGGTCTCCCATGCGGTGCAGGAACCCAAGCACTTGGGCCATCCTCCATTGCCTTCCCGGGCCACAGCAGAGAGCTGGACTGGAAGAGGAGCAGCTGGGACTAGAACCAGGGCCCATATGGGATGCCGGTGCCAAAGGTGGAAGATTAACCAAGTGAGCCACGGTGGCGGCCCTGATGACTCATCTTTTTAGATCATTGCAAGTCATATCGTACTGACTGCAATTCTGCTTTTCTAGCCCTACTATTTGAAGATCCTGTCATCCTCATCTCCTTTAAGTAACCCAGTTCTATAATAACATCTGTCCTGCAAGAAGATCAGCTCACAAAGAACAGGCACTACTGAGTTTTGCAGTGGTGCTGATGTGTGCTGATTCCTAGTGCCTTCATAAATGGCATGCTCACAAGAGGACTATGGCCAGCTTTTGGGTTTTTCAGTGTTATATATAATAGATCTATTCTAGCATGTTCAATCCTGTAAGCATTTAAGCTCTTTCTTATAGTTGTCCATGGAAGTTCTGCCATTTCTATTTGATTTAATGTCAGTTTTTGCATTTTCTGAGCTTCCAAGAATCATCTCAGCATTGTTTTAGAGCCATCACTTACTGCTCTTGCCAGGGAATTAAATCCCGCATCGTGAGTTTCCTCATGTTGTAAACTCTCCTTTATCCAGATTTATATTCTACTCTTCTTAATCCAGCAACCTCAAGATTCGTTCCCAGACATATTCTCCTGGTTCCTGCCAATGATGCTTTCCAGGTCCTGCAGCAACTTCATCAACTAATCCTCTTATTCCTTAACAGACTCAGTACTTCTCTAGCCTATGCTGAGGCTATGCTGAGATTTGACTACATCAAGGACATAGGGCTAAGGCAGTGAGGAAAGGGAAGATTTTGAGACAGTCATTCATTGTCTCGTTTGGCACCTGCCTTATCAGGGACCCATATACTGTCAGACAAAGTAGGGATGACTGCTCTTCCAAAAATGAGTGGGCTGCTTCTGCTGAGAAATCAAAGTTCACAGATATATTTACCCACACATCAGCATCTCAAATATAAAAGATTTCCTTCTTTTCCTCTTAGCAACTTGTGTTATAGAAGATAGGTCAAAAATTATCTGTTGTTTTAAGAATGTTAATCTTAAGCCCTGTCCCTAACCTTCAGCTGTTTCTGACCTCTGGATTTCTAAGATGGGAGTCTTTTTTAAGTACTGCCAAGGAGACCTCTGACATACATGCATTGCTTTAAGCTATTAAAAGGTCTAATCCCATCATTTTCTTCAATAAATCAATGGCACTTAGCAACAGTCATTCAATTTCAGTCTTCATTGTTGCTACTTTCCATATTTCATGAAAACCTGATAACTTATTACAGTTGGTTTGTCCCTTCTTACTGTGTCCCATCCTATTCACCTGAAGTGAAAGTCTCAATAGTTGCATGATGTAGTATCCTAGAGACTATCAGTACCTCACCCACCGTGAGTGATCCAACTAGAAGCTGGATCCAGAAAATTTCAACTGTAGATTTTGCTTCTTAGGTTAACTTCTCATGCAATCAGACTTTGAGTTCCTGTAGGTAGGATTAATAAGGCTGACTTTACCCCAAGAAAAATATTACTCTAGGGGCTGGAACTGTGGTGTAGCAGATAAAGCCACTGCCTGCAGTGCCGGCATCCCATATGGGTGCTAGTTCAAGTCCCAGTTGCTCCACTTCCGATCTAGCTCTCTGCTATGACCTTGGAAAGCAGTGGAAGATGGCCCAAGTCTTTGGACCCCTGCACCCACGTGGGAGACCCAGAAGAAACTCCTTGCTCCTAGCTTCACATTGGCACAGCTCCAGCCATTGCAGCCATCTGGGGCAGTGAACCAGCAGATGGAAGATTTCTCTCCCTCTCTCTCTCTCTGACTCTTCCTCTCGGTAGCTCTGGCTTTCAAATAAATAAATAAATCTTTAAAAAAAGAGAGATTTTTCTGTGCTCTGGAGTGGCGTATAGGATAAGACCTCCCCTGTCCTACCCATGAAAGGTAAGCATCTTAAGTAGACTCTGGTAGGAAAGACCAATGGAAACCTAATACATCTGTGGCTTGTAGAATACATCCAGCTGTTGTGACAATGAACCAATTGTTCTTGTTGCCTTCCTTACTATTTAACATTGTGTGTTCTTTGTAGTGGTGTGCAATACTATGACCGACCTGCCATCATTAGTCCCTTCCATCACTAAAGGTACATGCCTCTCTCAATCGGACTTTTGGGGTAGTTTTCTTTAAAATTAATGAATGTTAAGTGTGAATCATCTTGGGCTTTTAGGCTCCCATAGTGTGATAGTTCCTTAAAAGCAGAGCCTGAGATGGGGATTCTTATTCAAGTGATTTACTGGGGGCAAGAGGATATTCTCAGGAAAAAAAGATTCAGGGAAGCCAGCCAGAGCAGAGCATTTAATTTGTTTGTGATTTCTACCTATACTGAAGACTAGATTTAGTCTGAACCTATGGGCAATCTTTGGAATACAAAATGCAACAGTTTCATCCTGAGGTGAAGGACAAGTCTCTTTTCGCCTGAAGAAGCCAGTCATTGGCTGAAGTTTGTGGGTGTGGTGTGCAAGTGGGTACTGTGTAGCCTTCCAGGTGGGGAAGCTTCCAGTTGTCTAAATGTAATTTTCCAAAGGGGTAGCTGTGAGTGACAGCCATCACTGAGGGCAGCTAGGGAATGAGTATACTTACAGGTGAAAAGAACCTGCACAGTGCACTAACATCATCCAATCAGTAGGTCAGAGCAGGTCCTGAATATATGCATTTCAAACTAGCTCTAAAATGATGTCAAGGTTGCTAATACATGGAATAAACCTTACTAAGAGACAGATTATTTTACTTTAAGATTTCCTGGCCTTCGATCTCCTGCCTTCTTTTTCCTTTTTCTTTCCATAAACTTTTCTTTAGAATCATGCTGTTCCTACATCTGGTCTCCAATCCAGTTTGCAGGTTGGCATTCAGAGGATGTAAGAATCTTTCAAATTTCTCTCATAAAAAGGGGGAAAAAGCCTCAATTGAATGGTTGAATGGTCTACTTTTCTGCTCATACATCCAGTTTTCTAGAGTTGACTTTAAGCAGGTTGTTTTCCTTCACATTAATGGAAAATTCCTTTAAAATATTACCATTCTGGAGCTGATTCAAAAGTAAGGTATCACTCTCAGATTTTGGTAAGCAGACCAAGAATAGCACAACTACCTTAAAGTGGGAAGTACAATCATTCTTTTGATTTCACTGTAGAACTGAAAGAAACATGTACAAGCTTAATTACATTTGACACATCATTTGCAAGTACTGAGGTCCCCCCCTCAATTAAGGAATTTATTTAAGTTCAGAAAGTTTGGACTAAATCTCACTTAAGGAGTGAAGTTTGGATTACAGCCCAGGCCTTAGGCCTCCTTTTCTCATGTGCTTCTTTTTATTTGAATTTGAATCTATTCACCTGGGAAACAATGTCCAAAGGGGACTGTTGACCCTAATTTTAATATATATTCCTTACCCTTGGAGCACAGTGAAATAGAACATCAATATATAAACATTAAAATTGATGGAAATACTTTGCCAAGGACTTGTATTGAAAAGTTAAAAGATGTTCTGGAGTAGCCTGAAAGGTCTGCCTTAGTTTAGTTCAGGGTGCCTGATTTACTTTAGAGAAAATTTCCCATCATCAATGCACCATGTTCCCTGCTGTGGAAAGCTTTTCAAAAGACTGTGATATTTACTTCAGGTTGGAGAATGACTTCTATCATTTTATTATTATCTATTTTTCCATCTTTTGCAGTGCAAAGATGATTAAGAATATATTCCTCAAAGTGCAGGCCATCATTTCTTTATCTGCCTCCTAAATGAGTCCACTGGAATGAAAACATTATCCCAAAATCATTAGCACTGTCTCATCATCATCCTTATTCTCATCAAAATCAACACTCACTCAGGGCTTACTAGTTACTAGTCAATATGTTCCAAGCTTTGTACGTATTATTTAATATAACATTCTATCAGACCAGTATACTTATTAGGCCCATTTTACAGCTGAGAAAACTGATGCACAGAGAATTTTAGTATTTTTACTACAGTTATATACTTACTTTGTAATGGTACCTAGATTTGAACTATCCCATATGGGTGCCAGTTCAAGTCTCAGCTACTCTCTTGTGATCCCACTCTCTGCTATGGCCTGGGAAAGCAGTAGATGATGGGCCAAGTCCTTGGGCCCCTGTACTTGCATGGGAGGCCTGGAAGAGGCTCCTGGCTTCTGACTCCAGTCAGGCCCAACTTTGGCAGTTTCTGCCATTTGAGGAGTGAACCAGCAGATGGAGGGCCTCTCTCGCTCTCTCTCTCTCTCCCCTCTGCTTCTCTGTAACTCTGCCATTCAATTAAATAAATACAACTTTTAAAAAAGAAATATATCGTACTTAAAGTCAACGAAGACTCACAGAATCAACAAGAAATCACAAAGCTACATAAGAAACTCCATGTTGCAGAGGAAGCATTCTTGGGACAAGAGTGAAAGCTCAGAACTGGATCATAATTGGAAAAAATGGAACACGAAGGTTCTTTTTTTTGGTTTCCTTAACAACATGTTCTACTCTATGATCATTTTATTGAGAAATGTTTATGCAAATAAAGTGCATATTTTCAGGCATAAAGTAAAGAGCAGTTTATATGCTTCCCCCTTGGAGAGAGATCTGAGGACGTGTGGGAGGAGTTTCTCTTCTGAGAAGGAATGAGGTCACCACGGGATAGATTTGCATTGTGATTGATAAGGCTTTGGCTGAGCTTCTGTCATCTAGAACCTCACAGTATTGCAGAATTGTATCTTTTTCTAATCTGTTCATAATTTTTAAAAATAAATGGGATGTTTCATGCATTCATACTGTCTCACTTCCAAAGTTTGATAACATTGCCAGGGTGATAGAGGGGGACAACATACTTATATGGCAAAGGTTAAGTGAGTCAATGGTATAGAACTTCTATATACAGCATTATTAATAATAGGATATGCACCAGCCTGCTCATGCTGATTTCTTTGGTGGTGGAAGAATTGCAATAAAAATTTTATATGTACATTTTTATTATTTGTCTTCAAATTAAATAATGTTTAGGGAACTGTTTTGGCTACAATAAAAATTGTATTATAGACAACAGTTCCTATATATAATACATTTGCTTACCAATCTGAATGCAACCAATAAGTTTGACATAATATACTTAACATCCAGACTTTAGTGAACAGGTTTAATAGACTGTTGTTAGTTAGAGGATGCTATTGCACTTTAATTTGACTAGCTATTAAAACCCAACCTGAATTACTTGAGCAAAAAATAAAACAAAACAAAACACACACGTGAGGATTGACAGGATTTTGTGTTCTGCAGAACTTGGTTGAGAAACAAAACACAAGAACAGTTCTTTGTAATTAGTGACAAAAAGTTTTCAAAAAGCTCTGCATAATCCATGCAACTGAATGAACTTCACTGTATTTATAGCTTCTTACTCCAGGTCTCAAAATTCAAAATTCTAGGAGGGAATCTTCTAGTTGGAAGGAGGCACATGCTACTACCTTAGTAGAATAGGCCATTGAGCTTTGTTTGACACTCTCAGCAGAGTGAACACACAGAATGACTGGAAAGCCCCTGAAAGAACTAAGAAGACTCTCACCAAGAGAATACGCAGAGGGTGCCAGGGAGTCAACATTGTAACAACTCTGCAAGAGCATTGCAAGTATTAGCAATTATAAGTTTTGATATAGTATTTAAATATTATAAGATTAGAAGGCTAGTAGGGATGTGATAGAGAGGGACACACTCAATCTATACATAAGCGCCTGAGTCTGATTTAGATTAAGTCTTTAGAAAATACTATGAGCTATATCCACATAATTCTTCCCAAGTGATCTTTTGCAGAGCCAAATGCCTTCAGGACATTCATTAAATTATTTGTCATGGTCCTGCCACTGACCAGAGGACTTGTGTCAGTGTTCAGCCACTGAGCCCATTGTTGAGGTAGAGGCATATATGAGATATGTTCAGATTCTGAACAGTTCATGGTCTGGCAAGGAGTAAATGAGAAAAGCTGGCAACTTGCTCTAATGCAGAGGTGTGTATTTTTTTCTAGTAGAATGAATAAAGAGGTCACTGACAAAAGGAGAGAGGGGATATTTATTCTCCTGGAGGGTGTTCAGGGACACTTCATGGAGAAGATGGCATTTCAGGTAGACTCTGGAAGAAGAGTGGCTATTGTTTTCATAAGTTACGAGAGGGTATGAGCATTCTAGATAGAGGTAAATACTGCAGAAATGTATAGAGATAGGGAAATTCATGGTGCAGGGGCATTGGGGTAAGCACATTGGGTATATATGTGAGGTAAGCAGACAGCAAACGGCTCTGGACAGTGACAGGGATGCCATTCTAAGGTACCAGGACTTTATTTTCTAGCAGCATGGATGAGTTATTGGTGCTTTCTAGAGAGGGGTGCTGTGTTAATATGTGTGACCTGTGGAAGAGGGATAGAGATCTAAGTGGAAGGTCAGTTCTGAGGCTATTACATTCATCCAAGTAGAGGTGAAGGGGAACTGTGGTGAGGCTGGGGCCATGGTGACATTCAATCAGCGATAAGTAAGACTGGACATGAGAAGGAGGAAACAAAGTCAAAACATGTTGGACTTCTAGCCCTGTTCACAGTGTTATAATGATACTGTTTTAAAAACAGTAATCAAAGAGACAGGCTTGGGGAGCAGCACATGAGGTTGATAAGATACACTGAGCTAAAAACTCATAAGCTCTTACATACCATGGTTTTCTGCCTTCTCACATGCCAGGTTGTGGAACAGTTGTCCTGAAGTGCACACAGGGCAAGCCAGCCATCAGTGCATGTGGTCTTTATCCTCCATGAGGCGCAACTCAGACAAAGGTCTGGAGATAGGAATGTACTTTAGAGAAAAGCCCAATGTCTGGGTGGCCCAAGATAGGAATCTAATAATTGAAAAGACCTAACATGATCTAAGAAGCTTTGGCTAGATCTGACGAGCTGGCTTTATTACAGACTGCCGTAGGTTATTGGGGTAGACAGTGACAGATCATTTTGTAGGGGGCAGAGAGAGAGCCAGATCTGTCTGCCTAGAAAAACAAATAAATCCCAGTTCAGAACTGAGGTTAAAAAAGATTTACCAGGCACACACATACACGTGCCCCTCTCTGGGTGGCTGTGGTGCCTGGCCGCAGGCAGTTGCCCTCATTGGCTCACACATCTTGCCATCTGGGGACACAGCGAGCTCCTGGGCTCATGTTACAAGGCATTTTTCCATTTCCCTCTCTGTGGTCTAGTTTGGGCAGAAAAATGGACGACAGGCTGGGGGAGGATAAAAAATAAACAAGGGAGGGAAAAGAGTCCTCTCTCTGAGCAATCTTATAAAACAAAGCATAAATCTTTAACTGCCTGACCTTTCAGCTCACATGATTCCTGGTGCAAGAGGAATAAATCAAGGCTCATCTGGAGGCTCCAGGGAGGGCGGCTTTCTGCCTTCCACAGGAAGCAGCCTATTTGCCGAAAGCACAGAGATGTGTCATTGTTTTTAATAGAAGCTCAATTGATTTCCTAGAAATTGAAATGTTCCCTTGGTTGGGAAATGAAATTTTTACTTGGCTGTTCCACCTCTGGCCGCCCCTTGGTGGAAAGTCTTATTGCACATTGCTAGAATTAGCAGAGAAAGGCCAAGTGAAAGGTCTCAGGGGGCAAACTTCCTCATGGGGGTGTGTGTGTGTGTTGGGGGGAGACCATCTCCTAAATGCTAATACAACTGGCAAAGGTTGAGGGTTGCACAGATGCAGCTCCCCACAATCCTAGCAGTTCTTTAACCCTTCTTGTCCCAGTCTCCAGTCTCCCTGTCTTTGTTCCTCTCTTGCTGTCTGTAGCCCACAACTAGGATGAGCTCCTTGAATTCCCAGCACAGCAGGTGTTTTGTACCTGAGGGACTTAGCACAGTTCACCACAGCCAGTTCCTCTGTGACAGCAATCAGAGCAATTAACATTTTTTAAAAAGATTTATTTATTTATTTGAAAGGCAGGGTTACAGAGAGGCAGAGAAAGAGAGAGGGAGAGAGAGAGAGAGAGAGAGAAGGAGGTCCTGCATCTGCTGGTTCACTCTCCAAGTGGCTGCAATGGCTGGATGTGGACCAATCTGAAGCTAGGAGCCAGGAGCTTCTTCCAGGTCTCCCAGGCAGGTACAGGGACCAAGGACTTGGACCATCTTCTACTGCTTTCCTAGGCCATAGCAGAGAGCTGGATCGGAAGTGGAACAGCTGGGACTTGAACTAGCACCCTATATGGGATGCCAGCACTGCAGGCAGTGGCTTTCCCAGCAAGACACACCTCCGGCCCCAGGCAATTAACATTTGAAAAAAAAAACTTTTTTAAAGATTTTATTTATTTATTCGAGAGGTAGGGTTACAGACAGTGAGAGTGAGAGACAGAAAGAAAGATCTTCCCTCCACTGGTTCACTCCCCAAATGGCCACATTGGCTGGAGCTGGGCTGATCCAAAGCCAGGAGCCAGGAGATTCTTCCAGGTCTCCCACATGGGTGCAGGGGCTCAAGAACTTGGGCCATCTTCTATTGCTTTCCCAGGCCATATCAGAGAGCTGGATTGGAAGATGGGCAGCTGGACCTAGAACTGGCGCCTATATGGGATACTGGCACTGCAGGAGGAGGATTAACCTACTGCACTACAGTGCCAGCCCCAAAATGTTTGTTTTTTAAATGCCTGGAGAAAGGAGCTTACTTTCTACTTTGTAAGCTGACAATCAATGTCATCAGGTAACTGAAGTTTATCCACTCAAGGGAAATTTTTTGCTTTTGACCTTTTTTGGGGGGGAATGGCAGGGGTGGGGGAGGTGAAAGGTGTTGGTAGTGACCCTTAGAAAGAGAAACCCAGTGAATTAGCAGTTTAAAGTGTCAAGACATAAAATGCCAACATTAGAGTTTAAAGATCTCCATAGAGCCAGCACTGTGGCACAGTGGGTTAAAGCCCTGGCCTCTGGTGCCAGAATCCCATATTGGCAAATGTTCGAGTCCTGGCTACTCCACTAGAGATCTAGCTCTCTGCTATGGCCTGGGAAAGCAGTAGAAGATGATCCAAGTCCTTGGGTCCCTGCACCTGCCTGGGAGACCTGGAAGAAGATCCTGGCTCCTGGCTTCAGCTCTGGCCTTTGCGATCATTTGGGGAGTGAACCAGCTGATAGAAGATCTTTCTCTCCCTCTCTCTGTAACTCTTTCAAATAAATAAAATAAGTCTTTAAGAATATTTTCATTGGCTCTATTTTAGATTCTAGTTTTCTGATGGGTCAAGCAGAAGTATAGACAGAAGAGGGCTGAATAAAGCAGAGACAAAAAACAAAATGTAGATTATTTCAAAGTTACCTTCCTTTTAAGGTTCTGGGGTCAGGGTGACAGACAAGAGAAAAGTAACAGAGTGATTAACTTAGGTCACTTCAACCTATTTTTGATAAGGATTTCGGTGGAGGGAACTTCCTTATATTACCAATTAAACTGAGATGTTTGAAAAAATTGGTTTCTCTCTCTCTCACACTCCTCTTACTCACTCTTTCCCTCCCCTGCTTTCCTGAAATGTCAGCTAATAACTTAGTTTTGTTCTTGTCATGTGTAACTTTAGCACGAGTGACCCCATTTTGATTTTTACCCTGGTCTATTGTGTTTAGAACAGGAGCTTAGACCAAAACAGTGGCCTCCTGTGAATTTTATTTAATAAAAGTATGGCTCAGCAATCGAGCTGCAGTAGTAAGGCCCCCCAGTTCTCAGAGCCCAAGATGACTTTTGTCAATTTTTCCTCTTTTTGGGAGGGTGGGGAAAGGGAGATGTAGTCACTAAGGTGTTTCAAATGTGAAAGGAGTCAGCATAGCCCGAGATATCGAGAACAAAGAATCAAGAAAATAACTGTCCTTCTCCGTCTAGAAGAAAAGGCCTTCTGAATGCTCCCCAGAAGCCTGATGCCCGAGTCTTTTAAAGTCTCAAGCAAGTACCGTCTTCCTCAGTATCCACATTGTTTCCACAACCTCTTACACATACCAAAATCAGCAGATACTGAAGTTCTTTGTATTAAATGACATAGTATTTGCATATAACCTACTCAGTCCTCTCAGATACTTTAAATCTTCTCTGGATCTGTATAATACCTAATACAAGGTGAATACTATATAAATAGTTGTGCTGTATTATTTAGGGATTCATGAGAAGAAATAAAGTCCACACACGTTCAGTACAGATACAAGTTTCTTCTGAATATTTTTATCCTATCTGGGAAGCAGAAACTTTAGATGTGGAGGGCAGTATCCTGCAGCTACTAGTGTAGTGATGCTTTGTCTGAGGCCCCCCACAGGTCACAGGAAGTACAGCAGAGCAGTCCCCAAAGGTCAGAGTGGAACGTCTGGGGGAGAGAATATCTCTTGGCTTATGATGCGGATGTCTCAGGGTATTTGGTAAAGATCAGTGGCCTTTATGGATCAAAACAAGATGACTATCCTTGTCTTTAAGTGCTATTTGGTTAGTAGGTTATTTTCACATTTATGTTTTCCAAGAATCTGCAAGATGTTGAAACATGGATAAAGAAATTTAGAAATTTAGAAGTTTGAGTAAGAGTTTTGATGATTTTGAAACTCTGTCAACAATTTGCTTCACTTCATTTAAAAAGTATTTACTATTGCTTTGTGTATGCTCTGATTCTTGATATTTATGGCCTCGTGAGGACCTATCGGATTGCAAATTAGAATATCATTTGGGGGCTACAGTTTACTTTTTGCTGACTCAGGGAAATTTAATGTCTATGAGTCAGAGGTCAGTTCTATATCCCAACTGGATAATTAATCTAATCTTAAAAAACTACCCACTTTGATCTTATTCTGATAGGGTCATAGTCAAAGTGGAAGTTCTCTCCTCCCTTCAGAGAAAGGTACCTCCATCTTTGATGGCACCGTTCTTTCCACTGAGATCTCACTCGCAGAGATTTTTCATTTAGGTCTTTGTTTTTTTTTTTCTTTTCCAGGGTGTCTTGGCTTTCCATGCCTACAATACTCTCAGCCAGATCCAAATGCCTTAAGGGCTGATTCTGAGGCCAGAGTGCTATTTAGGACATCTGCCATTCTATGAGTCTGCTGCGTATCCCGCTTCCCATGTTGGATCCTTCTCTCCCTTTTTGATTCTATCAGTTAGTATTAGCAGACACTAGTTTTGTTTGTGTGATCCCTTTGACTCTTAGACCTATCAGAGCCATCAATTGTGAACTGAAATTGATCACTTGGACTAGTGAGATGCCATTGGTACATGCCACCTTGATGGGATTGTATTGGAATCCCCTGGGACATTTCTAACTCCACCATTTGGGGCAAGTCCGATTGAGCATGTCCCAAATTGTGCATCTCCTCCCTCTCTTTTTCCACTCTTATATTTAATAGGGATCATTTTTCAGTTAAAATTTAAACACCTAAGAATAGTCGTATGTTAATTACAGAGTTCAATCATTAGTACTAGAACAACAACAGCAACAAGAACAACAACAACAAAATACTAAAAAGAATAAAGTATTACATTGTACATCAAGAGTCAGGACAAGAGCTGATCAGGTCATTGTTTCGTATAGTGTCCATTTCACTTCAACAGGTTTCCCCTTTGGTGCTCAGTTAGTTGTCACCAATCAGGGAAAAGAAATGATATTTGTCTCTTTGGGACTGGCTTAATTCACTCAGCATGATGTTTTCCAGATTCCTCCATCTTGTTGCAAATGACCGGGTTTCATTGTTTTTTACTGCTGTATAGTATTCTATGGAGTACATGTCCCATAAAGGCTTCCATAGCCTTGGCAACTCATGACTAGAGCCTAGGGAGATTACTGATGCCATAAACAAGAGTGTCAAATTGTTAAGTCAACAACAGGACTCACTGTGTATTTACATCTCATGTGGGATCTGTCGTTAATGTGTTGTCTAATGTGAAGTGATGCTATAACTAGTACTAAAACAGTATTTTTACACTTTGTGTTTCTGTGTGAGTGCAAACTGATGAAATCTTTACTTAGTATATACAGAATCAATCTTCTGTATACAAAGATAATTGGAAATAAAAAAAAAAACAAACCTGGTGTTAAATTGGAAATTGCATAGAAAATTAATTAAATTTTTAAAAATATCATGTAGGAACTCTGTCTTTAATGTGCTGTACACTGTTATTTAATGCTATAACTAGTACTCCAACAGTATTTTTTCACTTTGTGTTGCTATGTGGGGGCAAACTGTTGAAATCTTTGCTTAATATATACTGAACTGATCTTCTGTATATAAAGAGAATTGAAAATGAATCTTGATGTGAATGGAAGGGCAGAGGGAGCGGGAAAGGGGAGGGTTGCGGGTGAGAGGGAAGTTTTGGGGGGGGGGAGCCATTGTAATCCATAAGCTGTACTTTGGAAATTTATATTCATTAAATAGAAGTTTTAAAAAAAAACAACTACCCACTTTGTTCAAATATATACCAATAATAAATATTTAATATGATTTTTAAAATATCACAATAGCCGAAAAAATCCAGAAAGGGTCTTAGATAAGGAATCATAACTAAATTTGTATATCTTTCCTATTGTTCATTTTGTAAATATTTAGAATTTTTCAAATGAATGAGCTTGATCTTGGTTTTCAGAGCAATTTTATAATAAAAACATTTTTATTTATTACCATAATCACAGTAGAAATCCACCAGAATTGGCTCAACATTCCCAGTAATATATGAGAGAGCACAGGGACGTACTTATTCTTCAAAA